>NW_022639508.1:1401329-1402485 GCF_010583005.1 Odontomachus brunneus | reverse complement strand
AGAGAGAGAGAGAGAGAGAGAGAGAGAGAGAGAGAGAGAGAGAGAGAGAGAGAGAGAGGGAGAGGGGAAACAAACGGGTATGCAAACCGAGCGTGCCGCGCCGATATATCGGCCGATTTGTACGTGAAGTTCGTCGCGGATCGGCGATCTCGCGTCCTTCGGAGCCGGAATCCGCGTCAAGTGGTTCATCGACATCGAACGAGGATAATCGCTATGCGCACCTTCGACGTTCACGCCGCCTCTCGATCGTGATTCAATATTTTTTCCCCTTCTAAGCCGAGTGTGTTCTCGATGAATACTCGAGTGATTAAGTGTTTACGCGTCGCGGTTTGCTGCGCGCGATGCGTTTGTATTAATTGCGAGCGCTTTGCACAAAGTGGCGAAAAGCGCGAGGCTCGAAAGGCGGCGTGGAATCAAGTGGAAGCGAAATGATCGAGTCTCTAGAACTGCGACATTTCTTGGCCGTGCTGTGTTACTTCGACGCACACAGTTGCGCCCGGCTTACGTTTAATAACGGCGCGTGAAGGCCGCAGATACCTGATTCGTTATCGCGACGCATAGTTCACTGATCCTGATGTCTATCTTTCGATCGATCCACGTGCGTCCGGTGCACCGAGAACTACACTCAGAGAAAAAGATATGCTGACGACAACTATGAAATAAATGACGACTGAATGGCACGGAAAAGACGTGGTGATGGCAACTAAAGCGACAATTATACGAGTACTGTATATAGAATTAATGTATACAGTTCGATAAGTTATTTTATATTTGTTGCAATTAAAGCTCTAATTGGAATAACCATGCAAAATAGTGAATACTAAATACTAAACTGTATTCATTATAATTCTAAACTGAATACTAAACTGTATTCATTATAATTCTGTGTACACCAACCTCGTATAGTTGTCACTCTTTATATCATATTTTTATTTACCACGTCATCTCCAATTATAAATACTAGTCGGGGATCGATATTTGCGCGATCAGAGTATTTAGTAGAGTTCTAGATGCCGGATTGCGACGCGACAAAAATGGCAAGAGACAGAACAGTCCGGCAACAAATCGAAATATAAAGATAAAATCTGGCACACAAAAGGAAAGAGTTTCTTTTTTTCAGGTTACGGTTTGCTTGCTATATGTTAACTCTTTCTCA
>NW_022639508.1:1382253-1395699 GCF_010583005.1 Odontomachus brunneus | reverse complement strand
AGAGAGAGAGAGAGAGAGAGAGAGAGAGAGAGAGAGAGAGAGAGAGAGAGAGAGAGAGACAGAGAGAGACAGAGAGAATAGGGAGAGGAGGAAACGCCCGCGCGTGTGTGTACGCGAAAGAGGGTGGGAGACTCTAGAGAGACTCTCGTGCTATCTAGGCTAGGACCGACACTGTGAACAAGAGGCGTGCGTGGTGCGGGAATAGTCAGTAGAGGTAGGGAGAGGACGACGGGGTGCAGGGGAAGAGGAGGAGAAGGAGGAGGAGATGGTGGGAGAGAGAAAGAGACGGAGAAAAATTGCCGGAGCGCCGAGTGGAAGGCCGCCGACCGAGGGCAACGAACTAGCCTCGTCCCGGGCCCCGCGACCTACATTCCTGTCCGCTGGAAAGTGAAACCGCCTCTCTTTCTCTATTCCTTCCTATATGAATAGCGATCCGTGTGTTACGCCAAAGAGCGTTTCCGCGGTCCCGTTAGGCGCACGAGTTTACTAGTAGACGTTATTAGGCGTTTGTTAGGCCGCCCTACGAGCGGTATGCGTGACGCGTCTCGCGAGATGCGCCGCCGCCAGCGGCGGCGCCGAGGGATCGAACTCTCTCTTTCGTTGGATCTTTCACTCACCGGCCAAAACGCGCCCCAGGAGATTCTCGCTGTCCTGCGAACCGGCGCCGCGGTAGCAGGTCCGCGCCGATTGCTCCTTGTCATTCTCTTGGGGCTCGCTCGTCGGGGAGAGGATATCGGACGCCGAGGGTTGTTGCTCCTCCGCCACGGTGCCGCGTGGTTTGACCTTCTGCACAGTCATCGCCTGACACGGTCGAGTTGCGACAGTTCACCCTCGAGTCGCGTTACGAGCCCCCGGCGCGCGTTTCCTCCTTCCGACGCATCCAACCGGACGTAAACAATGAACAGCTGGACAACACGCGCCACGCCGCGAGAGACGCGCGAACAACGCGCGACGTTTCCGTTCTCACTGATAGCGGCCGTAGTCTTTCTCGTCTTCGTCCCCGTTGTCGTCGTCGTCGTCGTCGTCGTCGTCGTCGTCGTCGTCGTTGTCGAGTGTTGTTGTCACTTGGCGGAGCCGTAATAGCGCGCACGCACGCACGCACGCACTCGCTGGCCAGTTGTGCGCCACCCCAAGTGATCCCGCGCGATCCAGAGATCGGTATACCCCGAGAGATCCTTTCCCGACAGAGCCCGTGTGTGACAGTTCGGTCGCTTAGTCGCCGGCGATACCACGATATCGTCGTTGCCTCCGCTGTTGCTGCTACCGGCGACCGCGTGGCTCTCTCTCTCTCTGTCTCGCGCGCGATACCTGTAAATCGGCGCTGGCCCGCTCGTTCGTGGTTAGTTGGTGTGCTGTGTGTGCCGTGCGATGCGGTACGCGAGTGAGTTCCTCGCGGCGTGGTGTGCCGCGGCACCGTAGCGCCTGCGCGCCGAGCCCGCCGGGGATCACCCAAGTGCCACCGCCGCCCGTCCACCCCGCGCGCTCTATCATTCACCCAAGAATTAACTTTTGGCCCGATCGCGCAGTTCCGACGTGTGCGAAAGATCCTCCAAATTGATCGATTCGTCTTTTCGGCCTAAACGGCAACAATTTTTACGAAAAAAGAATTTTACGCGTTTACGAAAAAGAATTTTCGCGGATCAAAAGTCGCCGAATGCAGCTCCCGATTTGGATGCTGACTTATCATGTTACCATCGACAAATGCTCACCATCGAAAACGAGATTCTTTTTGGAAAATTCCGACGCGCGTCTAACACACACACACACGGGGATATCGATATATGCTTCTCGCAGGACAACGAGACTCGCTCTCTAGAGCTAAGAATCGGCGTGGGAGATAAAGAAACGATCTTATCGAGCTGAGATTAAGCCACGGCCGTATCCTCGGGATACAACCGCTTCATTCGTATGGCCAATTGGCACGGTTGACCCGTCATTAGGATCAAGGATGTCAGCCGACGAATACTCGACCTAGGTTTTATTGCGCCTTGACGACGATTCGCCAAACTGCAATGTTCGTAACTTAACGCGCTGCGGTATGACGAAAGCTCGTTTTATAAAGAGCGCTAACGCACCAATTAAATCGATTACTGCATCCTTAACCCGGCGGACGAACTTGCTACGCACATAAATCCAGTTTCTCGTGATTCGTAGAGATATCCTCGGCGAATTGCGCGTGTCTATATCTATATAAGTCGTTGCAAGAGCCGTCGACGGTCGTCGACTCCTTCGAATATCGATTATCGCCCCGTTCCCAACCGTGCAACGCGACTGCATGTTGCATGCAATTTCACAAAAATACATACGTCTTTCGGTGGAAAGATTTGCAAGCGACAATTCGTAGGGCTGCTTTCGTACGGTACTTAGAGAATTTTATGGTAAAAACCACTATAGAATTTTGTAACCGAGAAATGAATCGACATTCTGTCGATAGATTGTCTTTTCGTCTCATGTGCTATTTATATTTTAGGAACTGTGAAATGTGCTATTAAAAATTTCCTATATATTTAGGAAAATTTGCTATATTTCTAGCAAAATTTTCTGTGTTTCTTAGCAAGATGGACCTTGCTGACAGTTTATCCCTGCACTACTAAAAACATAGTAAAATTGAAAAGAATTTATATGAAAAAGAAACTAATATTGTCTTTGTGTATGCGACCAGGGAATATAATTCTCTCTCTCTCTCGCACCAGACTGTCGTTGACTCACCAACACTCAGAGAGTGAAAGCCGTTTAACCCTTGCGCTAATGCTCGCGTGCGTGCGTGTATACGTGTGTGTGTATGTGTGTGTGTGTGCGAGCGCGCACGGCACGAACACGTGGGTTACGTCTACGGAAAATACAAGTTGGATCACAGGTGAGCGGCGGGATCGAGGCGAGCAACGGTACAGACGCCAGCGTAATCTAACGTGTTGTCCGCTATCGACTCGCAACCTATCCCAACTTATCCCGACTGCGACCTGTGCACACAGTCACGCGGTTCGACCGCCCAGGAATACGTAATGGAGACGTTCCCGCGATGCTCCACGGGATTCTGTTTGGACAATATTGCGAATGGACCATTGTCGAAGTGTGGATCTGTCACGAAATGAGAATCTTGAAGAGATCCGAGCGCTCAAACTACCCCAAACTCTATCGTCCGGCCCTTGAAATTTGAACGCATTAGTTGAGTCTCGAAAGAGCGCAGAGACATATCGTCGAAATATCATGGTCGAGTAGCGCGTTCGGCACGTTCGTAACGTCGGCCGCATAAATGTAGGTACAATTGTGCAATTGTAAAATCGAAAAGTGCGAAAGCGTTATCCGGCAGAAATCGGGAAATTCGCGTGTGCGACGCGCGTGTGCGCGTGGTCGACGCGTCTCTCGGCAACGCACGGGCGACAATTTTATTGCATTCTCATGCAGGCCTACTTGCGCGCAGACAATGGCCGGTCTGAAATATGCGGAGCCGGTCAGAATAGATATGTCTATGCAATGTCAGCCGCCTGGCAGAGTTCGCGTGGGACACTTTCCGCGTTGCAACAGCTACCCACCCGTCGCGCCGTCGAGAAAAATTTTTCAGGCGCAGTTCGCGCCGTTCGACTCGCGAATGCTCGCTCGAGCACATGATAATATCCTGGAAATAAACCTGTAATTATGAAACTCGCAACGGCCCACTCCCACGTGCGCGAAGCTTATTGAGTGAGAAAGCCCCGCGCGGAGAGACGTCTGAATATCTCGCGCCGATTCGAAACTCCTAGCTTCTTTCCCCGCTGAACGCACGCGCGCGCGCGAAGCTGCGAACTGAGAAAAACAGAGTCCCACGGCGGACACTTTTATCGCTCTATCATCCGCAACATCGATTCGTCCCACGCCATGCATTTGCAATGCGCGCTACGAACAACGAAGCACACGCAACGGCAGCGCGCCGCTGTGCAATCGCCGTTCCGTACGTCGGTGTTGCCGAATAGACGCGCGAGGCCGAATAATAGACACAACTCGCCGGCTTTAGACGCGTATCCACTTGCTGACAGACCTAAGTTATCTATCAAGATTCGGCGCCGCGTACACCTCTGCGTATTATCTGTCTGTCCCTCTGATTACCGCCGCATTTCTGACTGCTGACTAATAAATCCGACCATTGTTCGATCACAGATATTGCAGGAAAAATTACGTTAAGACTGCATTTCATTTTACAATGTTTTTTGCAAAGCTGAATTTCAATACAAATCACGATTAAAAGTAATTGCAATAAAGTACTGATATTGCAGTATAAATTGTTTGAGAAAAATCTATGGTTTGGGATTAGAAAATTTTGTTGCAATTTTTATTGCAATATCTTATCCGTTTCGCTGGTGATAACAAACGCAACGTCGCGACAAACACACGCCGAAAAAACAAGACGATCACTCCGTAATAATATACTTACGTTAACATCCCGACGGGTCACTATTTCCGACACTGCCGATACACTGCTTTCCACACGCGACTCACTTTCGACGAACAAAAGACGCGCAAAACACAGAGCAACGTCGATCGATGTGTTGATCAGGCGGCTGCTCGACGCACAGAAATCCAAGATGGCTGCGCAATTGATTACGTGAAGTTGTCGCGTTTCTACAACGACGCCCTCTGCGCGGATCGATAAATCGAATCGACAAATGTCCGACCAGCCATACTTTTCTAGCTACGTGTTTCTCGTGACTGTTGATTAACCCAGAAAGCGGAAATGGAATTTCTTGAACTAACTAATTAACAGTTATAAATGTATAGTTATGGATGCGTCTGTCCGAATACTTGTAGCAACCAATCGATCCATCGACGATAAGGAATCCGCGTGATCGAATGTGTACGAGTCTCTGAATACGGAAATCAAGAGAAATGAAAAGCACGACGAGGAATATCGATCAACAGAATGCGAATTTCTTTTCGCGCGGAAATCACGGGAGTGTAATTATCATCACATCGGGGCGAAAGGAATTTCTCCTTTTCGGTGTCGTCAGATCTGCGATTTTCTCGCGGCGCCGTTCTCACCTACACGCGCGGCGCTCGCGTTGCAAAAATTCCTCGGAGGAAATCTCCGGAACAGGGACGCTGAGTCGTCGATTGTTTAATTAGCAGCCGATATCTGGCGCAGAATGTGGGTAACTGGGACTCGTACTTCTTTCGCAATGTGACTGTAGGAGTGTAGGCTAACGAGGTAGGTTGACTGGAACGATCAGGTCGGGAAAGTCTCTACCCTACATCTAAAGTTGGAAACGAGGCGAGATACGCACGCTGACGGATGGCTCTTGCCGCTGGATTTCCGACGATACGTCCCGAAATAAGTCCCGGCTCGAAAGGGACGTAATCCTTCGAAGATAGTAAGTAGTTCGTCCGACGCGCGCGTGACTCACAATGCGCGCGAGCAGGAGAAGGAGGAGGAGGAGGAGGAGGAGGAGGAGGAGGAGGAGGTTGAGGTTGCGCGATCCGAAAGCTAATTCTCAACTTGCTCCTCATTCAAGCGCTCTCGACGATTCAAAAAAGAATTCGTGTGCAACGTGATACAATGCAGCACACGATCGCACAGAACAGTACCTGCTTTCAACATGCCCGCCGCCCTTTCCCGCGTTCTTCACCGCCGCGATGTCGCTCTCGGCCTACAATTTATCCGTTGCACAATCGACGCCTCGATCGACAATGCGGCGTAAACAAACGCCCGGGCGCACGCATACGTCGTCGCTCGGAACGACAGCTTCGGCGACCTGAGCCGCCGGGGTGAGTCTGCGGAGGAGGTCGTCGGGAGGTGCTGACCATCGCGCGCATTCCGCTACTGGCGCGGTTAGCCAATTACAACTGCGCGCACATGTGCGGCATTATACAACGTAACGCGCTCTCGAAATGTCCCCCGCGGACTGGATATCTCTACCAGTCACAGCCTTCTTCGCGACGCACTCTCGATCTGCTCTATTTAATCGACGAAAGTCACCCACCGCTTTCGCTGCTGGAAATATCCACACCGGACCAGTGCACTGCGTGCGCACGTCGTTCCAACTAGGTGCAACGATCGCGGCAAACCTCCGACGGTAATCGTAATCGGCCGGCAGGCACCCGATTATGTCGATGCAGCGGGACGATTAGCGAAACAAATCCGGGAGAATGCCGAGACGCGATCGCGCTCAATCGTGTTCCATATTATCAGAATGCCGCGCGCGGTAAGCCGAGAACGATGCAGGTAAGCCTGTTGCACGGTCAAGCGACGCTTGCAGCCGGCCGTAAAGGCGGTGGAATTTGGCGAACCGGCTCTATCGGCCGCGTTGCGAAAAGAAAAGAGAGAGGAAAAGGGAGAAGATAAAATGTGAGAGAAAGAGAGAGAAGGAATTCCCGGAGGGTGGACAAACTGATACGCCAGAAACTGATAGGCCGCAAATGCGGAAAGTCAGACTTTTTCTACATTGAGAGACAAAGAAATGTCTATGAAAATAATGAATGTACTACTAATGACACATTTACTTAAACCTGTGAATTCTTTCATTCAAATAGAGCAAATAATTTTGTGAAATCTAAGATTTTTTTATACGGACAGAATATGATAATTTCTTTTCATATAAATTGTTTTCAATTTTACTACACGGAGAGCGTGTATTTTTTTCATGTAAATTGTTTTAAATTCTATTTTGTTTTTATAGTCCAGGAATAGACTGTCAGTAAGATCTATCCTGCTAAGAAACATAGCTAAGAAAATTTCGCTGGAAACATACAGTAGATTTCGCCAGAAACAGAGCAAGTGTTTTAATAGCGCATTTCGGTTCCTAAAATATAAATAGCACATATGAGACGAAAGGATAGTGAATTATTAGATGGTGAATAATAGAATGTTGATCTCTCAAGCTTAAGCTCAAGATCCTATGGTAATTTCTATTATAAAATTTTCTCTATATATATTTTTAGCAAGAACTGAATATTGGTAAAGTCCATCGCTAAAGAACATAATAAATTTCACAATAAATTAAGAACATTATAAATATAGCCAATTTTTAACAGCGAACATTTCAGTTCCTAAAATACGAATAGCATATACGAAACGAAAGAATAGTCAGTTACGACAGGAATGTCCATCTATTTCTCGATTACAAGATTCTACAGCAATTTTTACTGCAACATCTTCATCGTGTAAGGTGTTCAAAGAAAATATCCGTTTTCTTATTTGAAAAATATCTTGTGTATCAGTAGTAGTAAATATGTTATTAATATATACCCACCGCGCGAATATGTAAATATTCCTTGTTTCTCAGGCATTTTTTTCCCGGTGTACGCAACGCGTTAGCGGGCGTTGCGTTGTACGCCAGACGTTACGCTATCGGATAGTCGGCCCCCGGACGGACAAAGTTCCTTCACCGTGCCTGTCA
This sequence comes from Odontomachus brunneus, assembly GCF_010583005.1. Lineage (NCBI taxonomy): Eukaryota > Metazoa > Arthropoda > Insecta > Hymenoptera > Formicidae > Odontomachus > Odontomachus brunneus. Next base: position 1,388,332 of record NW_022639508.1, on the reverse strand, counting down.
ACGGTGCATTGCCGCGCCGTCGAAAGTGCGTTTTCACCGCCTCGCCTCGCCACATTTATCGATCGATTCATCGATCGTTGGTTCGAGTCGCGGGCTTACGCGACTGTCGAAACGCACCCGGTACCAGCCAGTTTCGGTTGCACGACAGTAGCGCGCGGCGCTATCATTATCCTGCCAATCGGCTGCGCCGATAAAAACACGAAAGAAAGGACGGCGGGTCTTAGGCAGCCCGGATGATGTAGTAACGTCGTTAATTGCGATACTGACGGAAGATAAGCTACGTCTCGCGTCATGAGACGAACGAACGAACGAACGAACGAACGAACGAACGAACGCGACGGTTGGTGTTACGGTAAACGTTTGGCGCTTTCGTAAAAATACCATTATTCTTATCCGTTTGCAAATGCGTAGCAGCGTATTTGTCCCACCGACAGGTGCTCGCTCGCGTGCGCGCTTTGTTATTTTCCCCTTTGCGCTTGTTTTACGATTTGTACGCCTTTCGTTCCGCTTCAGTTGTTAGCGCAATAGCGAGAATTAATATCGGAGGCACACGGCGCTGTCGTTAGGATGCGAGCGGTAACGCGACATTATTGCGGCGTAATACTTACTGCGCGTTACAGTTAATTTCAAACGCGTAAAATCCTTTCACTGTGCGCATAACGGTTTTCGCGCATTGCAATCGTCACGCGCGCCGCCTGCGCAAGAATAACAGAGCTCCGGCCGAGCTGTCCCGGCGGTCGCGCGCGAGAGATGTCAACTTTTTGGAAAAGAAAGGCCGTACCCCCTCTGAGAGGATAGTGACGGAATAGGAGGAAAGAATCGGGGAAAAAATTCGGCGATTAGGAAATCTAATTGAGCGCGAGCTAATGCGCCGATTTTTATCGCGCAAGATAAGTAACCTGCGAAACTTTTCTAGACCTAATGTCTCGACCTAAATAATTCGACTTCTTATCAAGCGTAAAATTAAAATCGCTATGCGCTTTCGAGACTACGTTGCAAACGCGATTTAGCGGCGTGTAACCGTGTAATTCAATTTGACGGCTGATAAGGAGACCGAAATCAGGTCGAAATGTATCGGAAAATCGCTGAGGACGCCTCACAAAATCGCCCTAACAGCGGTCGATATTTGTCTATCGTGTGTGGCAAGACAGCGCGTGTTTAGAATAGAATAATTCATCGACTTGTCTTGCGCGCGCATACAGAAAGTTTGTCAGAAAACGGCAAAAAAACGTAGGATTATTTCCGAACGTGCTTCTAAACGACATCACTTTGCTTTAAATAAAATCCCGCAAGAGTATGTAAAATATATATACACAAGGCTAAATACGACCGAGTCTGCGAAGGAGGTCTTTTTCAGACGGGTGCGAGAATGTCGAGAAAATGCAGTAATATTCTAATGATTTCGTCAACCCTATTAGCCGCCGTATTTATACTCGCGCGCGCGCGGTATCTTATATTAGATACGGTCAAAGTGCAACGTCCTCCGTTCTCCGTCGTCGAGGTCGATTGCGCCGGCCGAGAGCGCAGCGTTGGAATATTCAGAGGTGGGTCGCAGCGCGGCGTATCTTTGTTCGGTCTGAGACACAATAAAATCTAAATATACCACGGGCGATTATGTTACCGCAACAAAATGTTTTCGATTAATGAGGAGGGGGTAGAGAAACAGAGAGAGAGAGAGAGAGAGAGAGAGAGAGAGAGAGAGAGAGAGAGAGAAGGAGATGTGGAGAGATAATCGAAGGCCTAGGTGGTAAAAGAGCCAGTCAAGTGCACTTTTTTATCGCCGTAATAGTCTATCGATTGGCATACAAGAAGTCCCGGGAGAAATTACGTTTACATAATAGAGAGAAGAAATCTAACGTTACTTCATCGCGCGCGAGCGCGCCCGCTGATCCCCGCAACAATCAAGCTCTGGAATTCGCATCGCGCCGCTGCAACGCAGCTCGTTAATTCTCGAGTTAGCGCGCAACTTGTTGTCGCTCGGTGGAAGGAGGAGGAAGAAGGAAAAAAAAAGGAACAAACAAAAAGGAAAGAAGGGCAGAGCACGCGCGGAAAAGCTCTATAAATCCGTAGGGAAAGATGCCACGATACGGGCGCATACGAGCGCCCGGCCAATCCTCGGAAGCTTCGCGAGGCCTCGCTTCTGATCGGCGATCTTCGACTCACGGGGTGAATGTCCGCCCACTAGGACAAGCGGCAGAACTGCATCGGAATTGCACACGCGGTTCATTCGTCACGGAACGCAACCGTGCGCAGGTAAACATGATCTGCCCGAGTGATTAATCGCTCGTCTCTTCTCGCTTGCGAGAACCCTCTTCACCGCGAGAGATTCGCACTTTGGGCCGCTCTGATCCTGCCTACCGTACGCTATTTCTGCGCGCGCACAAAGACCCAGCTGATATCGCGTGATTCCGCGAATACTCCGTTATCACTTATGCGAAATGGATATTAACGCGATCGTCACACGACACGTGACAACTTAAAAAAATGGGCCGCGATACGTTAACCTTTAGACTGTTGGCATTTTTTCATAAAAAAGGTGTTTTTTTTCCTCAAAATTTTTTCTATATAAGTAACATATACACGACGCAGAATTTTGAGATTTTTGCAAAGCCACAAAAATGGCTTTCCCGGCAGTCTAAAGATTAAAGCTCGCTCTCTCGCTGATTAATTTATACATGTATAAAACAGAGCGTCTGTTCCTGTTTAACCCTTTTGATCGACCAAATTTGGCACAGTTACTTATTTTTACAATTATTTTCTAGTCTAATTCTTTTCCTGCGGAAAATATAGACTACCATGAAATCTGGACATCCTACTGAATCTACTCCCTGAATTTCACTATCCTGATACTATGAGATATCCCGGGAAACGCCGGGTAGGGTAGGTTAAGCTAGGCAACGACGTTTTGAAGCGAACACTTTCGGCCGACCAAACTCCACGACGAATAGAGCCCCGCGAAGAAAATGCAATGTGGCTGGCGATAACGTTTCACCGGACGATTCCTGATTCGGACCGCTGCCGGAAGTGGCGATAGCGAACGCGAGAGCCTCCCGAAGAACGCGAGCGCATACGGGGGAGGGAGAAAGCTCGGTCTGGTGATATATACGTCGGTGGTGTTGCAACACGTCACGACAGCCTGCCAGGAATTGTTGGAGCAGATTAAGGCATGCCGGGGACCGACACATAAGCGTAACCCGTTCGCTCCTTGGCAGTACAGCTAGCTCGCCGATTTCACCATAGGCAGAGTCGATACTTTTTCATCGATCATATTAACCAGACTGAGACTACAATGAGATACCTCGAAAGATAATGCAGATGTCGGGAGATTGATCAGACGGTCCGTTTGTTAATCCACAAACAGGCGCGTCTCAGAGAATAAATCAATTGTGCCTGGTGACAAATGTTTTCTGCCGATTTTCCATGCAGAAGCACACATCATGTTACGCGCGCGATGTCGGTATCATAAGGCGAGATGTTTCACGCGAGACAAACGATGCGTCCGAAACGAGACTCAGTGCGAGGAAAAAGAAGATTTTGCAACGACGGTTCGTCCAATCAGATAGATCGAATGTCAGCTGACGTCAGTCATATAATTTGACAGTATTTGACTATATTTGACAGTTAGTATTGGGATCCCAGCAACACGCTTAAAAAATAACACCGAATCTGTCTGAAAAAACTAATCGTCAAACTCGTAGCGAGAGTCAAATTGCTCGCTGCAGAACGAACTTAGCGGCATGCATAACTCCTCGCAAGAAAAACAACTTCAAATCACGCTCCTTGGGCATTAGGCTTAAGAAATTGTTGCAGAAAGTCGACCTGTTTCTCGGGTACAAAATCCTGCAGCAATGTTCAATTCTCTCCGTATAGGACTTGCCAAAAATGGCGAATGATTGTACTCTGCGCTACGCCACACCCGTTCGCGGATTAAATTGATGCTAATGTAACCGGTGCAGTTTGAGACGCGCGTGCACATGCAGAAACATACGAGCGAGCGAACGCTGCGGCTACAGCGGCGGCGGCGCCCGCTCTCCGGGAAAATTACACGTCAAGGGTAAGTGACGCGTAAATTCTAGTGTGAGCACAGTGGAAAAACAGTCGGCTCAATTACGTTTCGTCACGATCTCCTTCCCCTCCCACATATCGCATATCTCGATAATGATACGCTAAACTAGACACGCGGAATTTTATCATCGCCTGCGTGCACGTGCCTACGCGCGCACACTCCAGACAAGCACTGAGACCTCACGGATTTCGATTCGTATGTGCAATTTCGTGATCTGCAATTAACGACGACGTGTCGGCGCACTTTTGCCATTCTCCACTTGCGATTTCTTCGGCGCAATGTGCGTGCAAAGAGAGACATAGTTGGCCCACAACGTTGACTAAACCTTCATTTGAGTTTAACCCCAAACGTTAAAAAGCTATGTAAACTCTAAACATCAGTAAATTTTATCCAGCGTATTTTCATTTCGTTACAACTTTCGGAAAAATTATCGAAATGCAATCCATTTTTCAGTCGATGTAGAAAACATATTAATATTTTCTATATTTATATTAATGTTTTCGCAATTCGATGAAGTTGGAAAAAGTTATAACGAAAAAACAGAACACACGTTCTTAAGAATAGAAACGATTTGAAAGGTTGACCTGGTTAAATTTTCCCCTCTTGTCCCAGGGTTTTAGGATTAAATTCTAGTCAGACATGGATTTAAACTCCAGGTTAAGGTTCAATCGAGATCGGTGCAGAAACGTGCATTAATCCCGTTGTGAGGAAGAAAGCGCGGACAAAAGCGACGCGCGCAAGAGATTTCCGCAAGTTCGAGCATTAGCTGATCGGAGATCCTCGTCGTCCACGTCGAGAAGATCCTCCTCTCTCAGGGCGAGAACGTGTCCACGCGCGCGCGAGGGAGCGAGCATCTGCAGTGAATGCATCTTTGCACTTGACGTGCATGACACGCGATTCCGCGGTGGCGCGGAGACGCCGAGAGTTCACGGCGGTACGTTGTTCCACTGACAGAAGGTTCTCCTCACCCTTCACCGCGGTTTCCACGATCAGCGAGATCGTGCACGGCGATCACCTCTACGAGCCGTAAAGCGGCACCTTCTTTTTTCCCCCCTTTTCTTCTTTTTTCTTTTTTAAATGGACGTGGGTATACGCAACCTATGACAAGAGTTGCCCGACGTGGTGAATGGCGAGCGAGTTTCAACGAGGTGTTGGACTGCATTTGTGCTTTCCTGTTCTTGGCCGAATTCTCGGCGCTTTCTCGGACGGGAGGGTCTCATTCGCGCGAGCTCTCGATGAACATTCGATCAGGATTCGAATCTTCGCGAAACCTTCGCGCTTCAGTTTAAGGTTCTTTGCAACTTCTCCGAGTTCTCGAGTTGGAAACTCCGAGATACCTTCTAGTTGGCCGCGGGATTCGGGGTATTTCGAAAATGAGATTAGATCCTCGAGTAACGACCGTTGGCGGGCTACTTCACCTTCGGTCGGGTGAAGAGCGGAACGATCATCTCCGGTCATTTGGCGAACCGACTGGTCACCGTTCGCCACCTGAACGACCTAGAGAGAATCGCGCGCTACATGATGATATATCGGATTTCCGAGGCTGCACTCGGCGGCCTCCCACGTTCTGGAGACGTAACCCAAGTTAGCCTAGAAAACGACTAGACGAAAAGCGCACTCGGCACGGAGAGACCGAGGGTACGACCTCGGCGGGCCGTCGGCCTGGCACACGGTGACCTCCCTCGATCTAGGGCGCTGCAACCGTGCTCTGACGTCATCTTCGCTCACTCACTCACTCACTCACTCGCTCGCTCGCTCAGCCAGTCGAGTCAACCTGTGCATTCAGCCGCGCGATGCATGCTTTCTCGAGTGTCACCATATAACTATTCCGCCGAAGCGACTGATTAAAGACGAGGAAAAGGACAATGAGACGTCGGTTTTGTCCGGCAATCGTCTTCAGAGTGATCTTTCGTACTGAATACTCTCGCGAAAAAAAACGATACTTTTTCGCGAGAGTATTCAGTACGAAAGATCACTCTGAAGACGATTGCCGGACAAAACCGACGTCTCATT
>NW_022639508.1:1364331-1382010 GCF_010583005.1 Odontomachus brunneus | reverse complement strand
TATATATATATATATATATATATATATATATATATATATATATATATATATATATATATATATACACATACACACACACACACACATTTTAATATATCTTAACAAACGATGAAAGCTCGCTTAAGTTTGATCAACGAGTGCAAACTTACTTCTTCTTCGCAAGTCGTAATTCTAGAGAAGACTTGGTCCAGTCTTCTCTTCAGAATAACTCTTCATACTGAATACTCACGGAGAAAAACGACATGCTTTTGTAGGTCCAAAAACAATGAAACTATACGTATGTATATGCGCAATATATCTTAGCGAGATAATAAGAGAAGAAAGCTCGTTGTAAAGTTTGATCAACGAGTGCAAAGTCTCTTCTTCGCGAACCATAGTCAAGGAGTTGATCTCTTTAAACGATAAGAGAGAAAGAGAGAGAGAGAGAGAGAGAGAGAGAGAGAGACATTTAGTCTTTAATTGAACAATATTAATAATGACAAGTGCAAGACCTACCAACGGTTGAAATGTGAAGAACGAACGAAGAAGAAAGTCAGTCGGTGTGACGGAGCCTTAAGGATCACGGCCGGAGCACATCATACTCCGTTGACCGACACTCGGTGCGTTGCCCGATTGGCCTTCGAAATCGGGGGCGCATATTCCATTTGCGACCAGGGGTTTGGAAGGATATCGGGACGTGCGCGTAGAAACTAACGACGATAACGACTCTTGAAGACGATGCGCTCTCTCCTTTTTTCTCTCTCTCTCTCTCTCTCGCGGGTCGCCGCGAACATAACTCGCGGAAAACGAACTTCTTTTTTTCGCGCGACTTTTCAGCCCTACTTTTCCACCTCGGCCTCGCCTGGTTGCCATTGATTTATTCGGACACCCGCGTCCCCGTCGAGCCGTTACTCTGTCATGGTGTATTTGTCGCATAATATATTTATGCCATCCAACGACGATGCGTATTAATGGAGACTATTCGTAGCGCCTGCGGAGTTATCGCGCCGACGACGTCGGCAGTGGCGGAGGAGGAAGAGGCGGTAAGATGATGGGGGGAGAGGGGCGGGAAGTAAACATAAATCCGTACGTTCATCGCGCAATTAACGTTCTACTCGTTCGTGGCTAATTTTAGACGACGTCTCGATCGGCGGCGGTGGCGGCGCTTCAAAATCCGTCCTGTATGCAACGCGCAATTGTTCGCGGATCCGCGCGAAAGCGACGGCTCAGATCGGCGGATAGACGCAACGTAAACGCCGACGATGTCGATAGTTCACCGCGAAACGGCGTGTAATCCGTTGAAAGCCACTGGCCAGGACAAGGTCTCTCGCCAGCGAGTGCATTGCGCCCCGACGACAGGGCGGCCAGCAGCGCGGAGATCGAGCAGATCTCTGCTCCGTAGAAGGAGAAACGGATACTAAGCGACGTATCGCACATGTGTCAACCGATCTCCCTCTCGCCTCTCTCGCCGTCTCTCTCCTCGTTTCCTTTCTTTCCTTCGGACGGACGTGCGACTCATGACGACCAAGAGCGAAGAGTCTCGCGAAAATCGTCCCCTCGCGCGTTCTCGCGGGATATATTCTTTCCCGATGGAACCTCCTTTTCTCTCTTTCTCTCTCTCTCTCTCTCTGCCTCTCTTGTCTTTCCTCGTCTCTCTCTCCCTCTCACTCTCGTTATCTGCAACTCGCTCCCTCTGACTCTCGGTAACGCTGTCGCCGTTCCTCTTTCGGATCCACGAGGCTGCTAGCGAACGTCCCCATTTCCGAAGGCCGTGCGCGGACGACGAACCACCGCGGCCGTCGAGGACGGGGTGAGCGGCTCTTGGCCACACGGCTCGCTTTTGCGCCTTAGGGTGCTTTCACAGCCACGCTATACCGAGATAAAGACAGAGAAAGAGAGAGAGTCAACGAATGCGAATATGTGTGTGTTTTTGCTCGACTCAGTGTTGCCCAAGGAACGAAGTTCCTTCGTTGTGTTCGCGCGCCAAGACTTTTGTATTCTCGAATTTGGCCGCATCTTCTCTCTCGCGGAAGAGAGAAATCGATCTCTCGGGGCACACACACACACACACACACACATACACATACGCGCGCACGTTCGTTCGTCCGACCGACGGAGATCTACGATCTAGGAAATGCACAAAGGTTTACTTTGGAGCGCGAAAGTACGGCGTAATGAGTACCACGGTATCGAAACGTCGGCGCGTTCACCGGCACGTTATTACGGTGTCGGACACCAGGAATTATAGGGTCAGCGGCCGGATGATTTATTACGGAAGCCTTTTTGTGCGATGATCGATTCGAGTTTGAAAGCCCGATTATAGTCGTAGAAATATTGAAATCGATAAGATATATCCGCGCCGCGCGCGGCAGTGTGTATTCGCGCGCGAATAATTCCCGAGCGCGCGGCGTGGCGCGGTCTCTGTTATTATAAGACATTTGCGTTGCGTCGTAAAGTGGAAGCAACGACCGATAACCGGAATAATAAACGATATCCGTAATATTATAGCGCGCGGCAACGCGACACTGCCCGCGGAGTGAAATTTAATTGTGCGATTTCTCAATCGCCTCCGTTTTCTTAGCGAAAGTAAATAGTATTTCTTGCAGCGGAAAAGAGGCGATTCAACGAGCCCACCTCGAGTTGTTGGTTCCGCAAGCGGGAAAAATGTCAGCCGGCTCGCGATCGAACGGAGAAGAGATTTCATTTCGAAAAGGACCGACCGAATTACCGGGTTAAGTCAGTATTGTGTAGATCTCTCTGCTGAATTACGCGTAAGTGCGCGAACGCTGAGATAGAAAGACAGAAAGAAAGAAAGAGAGAGAGAGAGGGAAAGAGAGAGAGAGAGAGAGAGAGAGAGAGAGGCAGGCATCGGCTGAACGTGTTGGCCCGATTTGCGATATTCGTTTCCTACACTTCGCACACTGGCAGCTATAATAAGTGGCTTTAGCTTTAGCAATAAGATTGAACTCCCGCAATCGAGTCCGCGTGCCTGTATTCAGCCGCTAATGAATTTCGCAAGACAGCCGTTTCGCGACTACGAACCGCTTCGCCTGCTCGTGGGCGGACTTATCCTTGATGCTTTCTAGCGCAGATGGAGCTCAAACGATGCATCGAACAGAACCCGTTCGCACGCAGGACGCCTCAGAAACGAGAAATGTTTACAGAATATTCATTTTCTCATTTCGCGCTCTCTCACCCGGCTGTCTCAGATCTGAACCGAAGATCTGAGAGGAGAAACTCCTCAAAGTCCTCGCGAGCAGTCCCCGATAAAAGATCGAGTGGCTCTCGATGCATTTGCGACCGAGCTATCGTCGCGGAAATGGATAATCCTGTCGTCACTTCGGGGCTATGGAGCGGCTTAGAAATTAGAAGCGTGGTGTGTAGCAAACGCACACGCGGACTCGAAAGTTCCTGATTTCGTAACGCCGTGAGCGGACTCGAGAGTTCGACGTCCGCCGCTGTATACGCTCCGGCATGAATTCGCCGTTTCATAATGGCCGATCGAACGCGAATCTACCCTCCGCCATCTAAGAAACGCCGGAATAAACGTGCCCTGCCTAAGCTCGGTCGCGCGGCCCACGACTACCCGACGACTACCAACAACGGGGAACGGACTCTTGACAAACGACTTCCGCTCGCGTTGACGAAACGGATAGCCCGCCGCCGATACGTTCGACAAATACTCTCATCAAGAAAATAGGCTTCCACACGGCTTTTGCACAACTAATACGACTGACCTAAAAAGCGAATGGAATCGCCGATGTCGATCGATGCGAGCGGATCTCGCCGCGGATCCGTCTACGTTCGCGACTTAAGTAACAAAATAGGAAGAAAAATAGAACGAGTCGGACTTTTCTCGAATTGGTTCCCGAAATCGACGGGTACGTGTCTTCGGTGTATCTTATATTTTCTTTCTCTTTTTCAATCCTTCACGTGTACAAAGTTGAACCTGTGAAACCCGAATATATACAATTATGCAGCAACTTTTGAAAAAAATCCGGGGAAATTTCAAAATAGCCCAAAATTGTCTGTAGAGTTTGATTTTGTCGCGCCGTTGTTTTATAGTTGAATCTTTTCTACACGAAGACAATTTTATAGTGAAAATTACCATTCTGCAGCCGAGGAAAACAATTCTACAGTAATTCACTATCCTTTCGTTTTATATGGACTGAGAGAAAAGAAATGATTGATTTAATTAAAATTATAGTTATTTTTGGCTTAAATCATATCTTTTGCACGGAAAAAAAAGATTTGCTAATATATGGATAACTAAAAATATTAACTGTAGGAGCAAATTTTCTTGCTTTCATAGCAAAGTTATTTAGTTGTGATAGCTAAAAGATTTGCTAATATATGGATAACTAAAAATATTAACTGTAGGAGCAAATTTTCTTGCTTTCATAGCAAAGTTATTTAGTTGTGATAGCTAAAAGATTTGCTAATATATGGACAACTAAAAATATTAACTAAATATTAACTTAGTAATATATATATATTAGCAAATCTTTTAGCTATCACAACTAAATAACTTTGCTATGAAAGCAAGAAAATTTGCTCCTACAGTTAATATTTTTAGTTATCCATATATTAGCAAATCTTCTTTTCCCGTGTGGTTGTACTAACACGCAAATGATAGTAACAACATATATATATATATATATATATATATATATATATATATATATATATATATATATAAAGTTAGTATCGCTAACATTATAGCAAAATTGAATAAAAAAATAGTTTTCTGGACCATAATTTATAGTAATTATTTCTCTACATGATAATAATTACAAATATCAAACATTTTTTCTCACAGCGCAAAACTTACATTTTATTTCTAAACTACTGAAAACATAAAAAATTGAAAGGAATTTGTATGAAGAAAAAAATTATATTCTCCCCGCATATATGAAAAATATTGATTTGGTCTAACAGAGTCAGATTGAGCTGCCAAAAACTACGATTGCCCGCGTAGGGTTAATTTCATAACGATCGCGCGTTTGCTCCCCGAATGTACTCGCGCGCACATGACACCCATTCCTCGGTCCGCGAGACGACTCTCGCTTTACGAAAGCGACCGTAAAGCCGGGCAGTGCGGGGCGAAATTCCCCGCTGATTCTCTCTCCGCGAGAGCGAAACGGGTCGGACTTGTATCGAGCCGAGCGCGACAACGACAGCGCGTTATTAGAGGCGTTTGATGACGCAAAGTGCGGAGGACGGAGAGGATGGGCAGGGTACGGCGGAGGAGAGGCGAACAGGGACAGGAGAGAGAGACTCGCCAGGTCGTTGTTCTCTCTAGCGTTAGTGGGACACTTTCGGCGTTACTGGCACGCATCGTGCACACACGCATGTAACCGTTCGCGCGCTCCTTCGACCGACCAGCTCGAGAGACGACGTTGTCGGTTAATCCATTCCAATTACCGAGCCGCAATATTAATTAACGGACTCGGCGGGGTTCAGGCTGACGAGTGACCTCGGAGACGCACAGAGACGAGTTCTTTTTTCTCTTTCTTTCTCTCCTTCTTTCCTTTCCTCCTTTTTTTTTCTTCTTCTTTTCACCGGAGCATCCCGTAGACGGCGATCTAAGTCTACGTGTAACGTCACGCTCTTTCAGACGGCAACGGAGGCGGCCGTGTAGAATTCACGGCGCGAATCGGAGTTCACGCGTTTGAAAATCTCCGATGATCCCCGATACGCACGCCGCGCCGCGTTCGTACGAACGCGTACTCGCATGTACATGCACACGATACCGGGCTGACACATGCGAACCGACTCGTATGTGTTAATACGCTCGCCTTTCGTATACGCGGTGTGTCAGTGCGCCGGCCTAGATTCCCGCGAGTTCAACACTCGCTATCGAGGTGACTGCTGCTCGCTCTCGGCTTGCTCAACGCAACCCAACGACCGAATAAGCTCCCACCGAGCGCAGCCACCGTTCGTGGAACGGCCTGTGTCCAACAGGACCTCCTCTGGTCGTGAGCGACGTGAATTCTACAGCCGTGCGAGCACACGCGGGATCGCAAAGTAAAACGTTCCAAGGGAATCCGAACCGAAGTGACACGAAATTTTCACTCGTCGATTCGTGCCGTCCGCGACACGAATCTCTCTCTTTCGTTCTCTCGAACCTCTCTCGCTCTCTCGCTCTTCCTCTACTTCGGCAGGGGATCTATAGGGATCCGCAAGATTTCCCCGACGACTTTTAATCGCGACAGGAGTCGGCGATCTGTGTCCCTCCCTTTCCCTCTTGCTTAATCGCGACATGTAGAACCTAATGCGAAACTCCTTGGCAAACGGCCGAGAGCGCTCTCGATGAGCAATCTCGAGCTGTCGAAGAAGTTGCAACGATACTGCTATCCGAACGCGGCCACCCTTCGCGCGGGTCCACGCCGACGTCGAGGTTGAGAGAAGGAACTTTCGCGAGATGATGCATCTCTACGAGGATCCTGCGAGGAGAGTTCTCGAGAAACTTCTGAAAGCCGAGGCGAAACTGAACTACAGTTACCGGATTGGTTGCTCAACGCAAAGGCCGGGGTAACTCCTCGTGGTGCAGCGACCGTTCGAGGACGCGTTTCAAGCGGTTCAACGCGTGCTGTCCGCCTACTTTTACTTTCGCGCGCCAGCAGCGCGTGTTCCGAGCGACGTAACGGGGCGGTAAGGAGCCTATCGATCCTTGATCGGATCGATAAGGGGCGGGATGGCGCGATGAATTTTAAGTTCTTCCGATAATGGGTGAGCGCGGAGGTGCGCCTGAACGCGATCGCGACAGCAGCGGCAGCCACGTTCGCGACGATAACGCGCACCTGAAAAGAAAGACGCCCTCACGACGAGGGCGGCTCATGCATACAGAGCTCCGCTTATGCGTATGCAATCTGCGGAGAATGAGAATTGTCAACGTATCCACGGTTATTTCGCTAAAACGTGAGCGTTTCGGCGAACCGTCGCCGACGGACTTCACGATTGTGCTTTTGCTCGTCGCAGGTAGCGACCCTTGTTGAATCAGAGACTGGTCATGAGGTGACGCGTCTCATGAGGTGAAGGCCCACCATGTTTGGTCAACTCTCGCTTATATTCAAATCGCAATAATCTCACGAAAAAAAAAACTATTTATTTCCACAAGACAAATGAGATACACTCTTATCTCTCAAGAAAGCAGAATATTTTTTTTGTATGAAATATCACGGTAACATATATTAAAAAATTCCTCGAATTTAAGGTTTTTCTTAAATTTTTTTCTAAGTTTTTTTGTAGAAGCATATTTCGCATTCATTCTGAGACTGGCGTTCAGGTTCTTCTGAGAATATCTTTATGATATAACTTCTCGATAATGAATTATGACAGAACAATACTACACATCTATTTTTTCGATAAAGTCCAGTATATACATTACAATTATACATTATAATAATATATTGCTCTAGCACTGATAATTGTGGTGACAAATTTCACAGCACGTTAGATGTAATTTTACAAAACTACTCCTATGGCCAGTTTCTGATTCAAGAGTCTCTACATTGAGAGAAAAAATATTTAAAAATTGATAAATATTTATTCGGTGTATACTAACAGCATATTTACTTATAAGTCCAAATTCTTTTACTCAAATAGAACAAACAATTGCTTTGATGGAAAACTAAGGTTTTCTGGAGATATCAAGTAAATGCCTATATTCTTATTTGAAAAATATTTCATATTTATATAAGCAAAAAATAGCTGTTAGTATACTCACCAAATAAATATTTACTAGTTTTTGGATGTTTCTTTCCCGGTGCAGTCAGAGGAAAACGAAAAATTCGTCTTCCGCGTGATTTTAAAAAAAAAAAGAAAAAGAAAACAAGTCATTATTCGTTAATTCAGTCAAATTACGATTACGAAGCGTCGTATAGCGCGCGTATAGCGATCAACCGCTAGTTATGTCACTCCGTATATCGCTTCTTGCGCAATCGCGAATGATGAAATTGCGAACTAAAGTTTTATTTCCTAACGAGACAACGAACAACGCGAGAGAGTAGCCGGCTCTGATTGCCGTGCTTGCATAATTTCCGGAATAGAATCCCCGCGAGATTAGGCCGCGTTACAAATTTACGCACGCAGGGGGGGGGGACGGCAATTTGAATAAATATCTATTACCTACGTGTAATGTACGCGTCGTGATCGTAGTCGCGTTTCGAAATCGACGGGAGCTGCAAAACTACCCGCCAACCGGTATTCATTTTCTCAGTTTCTGCTCCTGTTTCCTCGCGTTGAAGTAACGCGCGATCGTGTTTACGCTCGCGACCGTTGTAATTTGCATCTCGCGCAACGCGTGTCCGATAGCCGTTGGTGTCTTTGGAATTACTTCAAACGCCGCGATTTGCATAATGAGGATAACTTCGGCGCGCTTGATCCTCTCGTGTCCCGATTGCGCGGATTCTCAAGTCAACGCGCATCGGAACGCGTCGATTTGGGGGGGAAAAAAGAAAGAAAAAACAACGGTTAGGAGCGATCGTTGCATTGCGATGCGGTGCACACACGCGCCGTGTAGCCTCTAACGTGTGCCCGTTCGTTACGTCTTGCGGCTCGAATCGGAGCGCACAGTCGTTTACGTTCTACTGTTTTCACCGCGAAAGCGAAAGAGAGTGAAAGCGTTTCGTGAGGTACATTAACCTAATGAAGGAGTGGCATCTTCGAGAAATCGCGCGAGCCGATTGCGGCTCGGTGTCAAGAAGTAATTCAGCCGTTCGATAACACCGGCCGTTTTACGGCCGATTCGAGCGGCGGGGCGACACAACCATAGAACTGCGTTATACATCGCGGACGGGATTCGTCACGCGTGTCAATTCGGATCGCGAAAAAATGGCAGATAAACGCGATAAAAACCGCCAACGAAAATACACAGCCATCCGGTGCGATAGGGAGTACGTGCGATAGGGAGTACGTGCGATAGGGAATGCGTATCTCTCTCATTCTCTCTTTCTTTCTCTCTTGATCTCTTTCTCGGCCGCGTCTCGCCGAGTTTAACAAACTGTTGCAACGGTAAGAGCGACTAACGATCGTGCGAGTGCGCCCGCGCGCGCGATGCGATATCGCAAAGTTTAACGAGAATGAAAGTAAAGGAAAAAAAGAAAAAAAAGAAACCCGGCCGAGTTGAGAGTCGCTGGCTAGTGTGTAATAGTTTCGATCGAAAGGAGGTTACGGAGTGACTGAACTTTGACTTCGCTCGTGTGCGAGAATCGGTTACGTGCACACGCGCGCGCACAGGCACACATACGCGCGCGAGGCACGTTTAGCAAATACCATCGCAAGCCCGACAAACCAGCCAGCCAGCCAGCCAGCCGGCTGGCGTACTGACGTCGTGTGCACACCACTGCACCGGAATCTATATAGTTGACCAACGAGCCACTCGGGTCGCCACGTGCCGTGAGCAATTGCACGCGTCGTGCATTATGCGTGAGAGATTCGCGGATGTGCGAATCTGTCCGCGGCGAATCGCGCGACTCGACCCCGAGTCGTCGAGCCCGAAATTCATCTCCGCGAGAAAGAAGCGCGCGCGAAGATCCGCTCCGTGTCGAGGACGAGAGGCGCGGGACAACGAACAGGTGCGATTAACGAGGCGCGTCGGCGACGGATGAAGAATTAATTAACGCGACAGCGTGCAGTTGAACGTTCATTCATGACGGCTCTGCAATGAGGCGTGAAAATCGAAAGATTTGTCTTGCCTGCTTTTTTTCTTTACAACGCCTCTCAGCGGCTGATACGCCTTCCTGCGAATCGCGTCGACAGTAACCATGACAGCTACTACATGGGGGAAATATTGCACGTTTTTTTCTCCATATAAATTATTTTCAGTTTTACTATATTCCTACGCAAAGAGAAAATTTTAGAGTAAAAATTATCATAGAGTTTTGTAACTGAGAAATATATTCGACATTCTGTCTGACAATAAATCATTCCATTCTCTCATTTTATGTGCTACTTATGTATTTTGAAAAGCGAAATGCATCATTAAAAGTACTTGCTGTGTTTTTAGCGAAGTTTGCTATATTTCCAGCGAAATTTATCATGTTCCTCGACAAGAAAGACTTTACTGACACACTCTATTCCTGAACTGATAAAAACATGATAAATTTGACAAGAATTTATATAAAAAGAAGCTATAATATTCTTCTCATATAATAGTGCTGAAAGTAAAGCAGTCTAGCTTGTTGAAAAACACAGCTGATTTTGTCAGGAACGTAGCAGATTTCGTTAGAAATCTAGCAAAAGTTTTAGCACATTTCAGTGCTGTCACTAAAATATAAATAGCATACGTAATACGAGAGAATGATTACTGCGGAATATGTCGATCTATTCTTTAATTACAAAATTTCACACTAAATGTTTTACTGTAAGATGTTCTTAGTGCAGTTTACAGCTTTATAGTTTTAGTAAGAGATACGCGATATTACTCTAGCAGTGTTGAACGAATCGAGCTTTTTAGCCCCCCTATCTCGGGGGCCAGCCGAGGGAGAAGCCGTTCCCCGGGGACGCAGACGGCTCGGCATCTCGCCGATATCCCGGCCGTAAGAAAACAGGGAGACACTTTCGTATAAAGTGAAAACTGCATCGCGCGTCTCACGTCGACTTTCACGTCATTAACTATGTGCCGTTCGGAGAGGAGGTTGTAGCAGCGGCGCCTGCTACGTGTATCGGCGCGTAAGAATGTTAACGACGGCGATCAAAAGAAAGCGAAATCCGCGTTAAAAAAAAAAAGGAGAAAAAAAGACCGTCGTCATTCGACTTAATTCTACTTTGATCGAGATTGTCGAGAAAACCGGGAGCGATCAATCTTCTATTTTTCTGTTCCTTGATGTGCTCGTTTATGTATCGTAGTTCTTCGCACGACAGATAGAACGTTCGATTTCCCACCGAGGCTCATCTATAATTAGAATTCCGACGGTTTAATTGGGATCCGACGAGGGTCAACGCGCCGCTCTTTAATTATAGACAAAGTGTCGAGTTACACTTATCAGACGTCGATGCGCGACTCGACGCGCATTCTGTACGGCGGATTTGCAACTTATTTCGCGTCAGAGTGCGCCGAGCGGGACGTCCATAAATGGCGTATGATAGCTAAAATGCGACTCGGGCACACCGAGCTCGCCGTGTTACCACGCAAATCGCAGCGACGCGCGGTTGCGCAATGTGCCTTTGCGGTAAGGATACTTAATCCGTCCGCTTTGCCTTCTCACTTCGTCAACAATACGGAAAGAGCGCGACAGCGCCCGGGTGCATTGACCCCGCGACTTGTACTGATATTATCGCGATTCTCTCGTAACAAGCCCCCGAAGAAACCGCAGAGTATAATTGCGCAGCCGATAGCTCAGACTCTCGGAGATCAAGTTAAATAATCGAGCTCGCTGCAAATTCGACGGGTTCGCACTGTCTTTGGAGCAGTGATATTTTCAACGTCGTACATAATGCAGAGTATTTCAAACGATACGGCGAGATGGTCGCGGAAGCGCGAATGGAATCGATAAAATTCAAAAGTAAATTTTGACCTCTTACTTCTCCTCAAAGAAACGTCAAATTCAACGGAATTCGTTTACCCTCTGCTTCTGCGGTTCAGACGAGACTGCGGAAATTCTCCGAGTTACTCGCGTCAAGTACACGTGATTCTAAATATATTCACAAATTATATCGACAATGCATTTTTGCTCGCTCGCTCGTTTCACATCCGCGAACAGAGCAGCGGGCGAGTTCGTCTCGCACTCGCAGGTGAAAATCGCTCGGTGCGATAGGTAAGGACTCGAAGACGTGTATTGTAATGCGACTGACTAGAGTCAGTCAAGTAGGTAACTTCCGTATCGGGTAAGCCACTCTCCTTCGACGAGCCGGCCGAAGTAGTAGGTGGCAGTACGGTTCAGACCGTAGGAAAACGTGAGCGGCCAAGCCGCTCAACTCTGCTTTACAATACGACCGATAGAGCCTGCTGCCGGCGTATCGCCGGGCGACATCTGCTGTTTTGCGTGCGTACCGCAATCATTTGACACTTCGCAACAGGTTTGACGTGTGTGCTCCACGTGCTTTTCCAGCGCCCGCTTTTAAATCGCGCCGACGCTACTGAAGCGCGCTTAACCCTTGCGCGCTTTCGAAGAACGCTCGGCGAGAACGACATTTCGTTTCCTAATATTGATCAGGATAACGTAACAACCAATTTTTTATATTAATAACAATATTATGTTATTAATAATATTAATAACATAATATTAAAACTCTTAATCATTCTGTCGACAATTCTGCATGTTTTAATGCATATGCGCGAATAAAAAAATATTTGGTATGAAATTGTTTTAAAATACGTTTCTCCCTAATGACTAACCGTGATATCGATCTGTTTTAATCGATAATATTTATAATTATCAGTACGACAAATATATGAATAAATATCGGAAAAATACTTACAAGAGGGTGTTTTCGTCGGACATGGAATCATTAGCTGCCAAACTGTTTATGAACTTACCTAAAACAAAGAGAAAAATAGTTTCTGTTAAAAATAGTCACTTTGTTAAGCGCATAATTTCGTGTGAATTAGAATATTTCGCGACATAACTAATATGCGATTATACACAAAGAGAATATTATAGTTCCTCTTTCGTGTGAATTTTTTTCAATTTTACTATGTTTCTAGCTATGCAGGAGCAGAAAATTGTCAGCAAAATCTATTTTGTCGAAGAACATAGTGAAATTTGCTAGAAACATAGCAGAATACTTTAACAGCACATTTCAGTTCCTGAAATATAAGCAGCACCCAGGCAACGAAAGGATAACAAATTACTGCAGAACATCGATCTATTCTTCGCTTGTAAAATTCTCGCCGTGTAGAAATATGTAATGTTTCTATCTAGTTTGTGTAATCGACCGTTCATCCCTCGACTCCGCTTATTTCACGAACATGCGTTCGTGCAGATGGACAGACAGATAGATAGAAAGATAGAGAACACAGCGGGAGGACGGATAGTGAATGTGCCAGCGGGGAAGAACATAGTCTCCTACAAGTGCATTGCCATACCGATGCAACGCTACCATCTCTCGACCAGCACTGGATGCTGGAGGAGGGAGCAGCGCATCTGCATGCAAGTGGCACTACAATTCCGCTTACTGTAGGTTAGTGACGTCTTCGTAGAGTCCGACTTCTACTGTGGCCTCTGTGTTTGCCATTGTTCACTTATAATTATAACATAATATTTTAATGACGATAACTCGAGATCAACTGCAATTTCGATTTACTTTTCAGTGACAGCATATCGCTGCTTGATAGCAAACGAAAAATTCCACTGATTCAATTAAATTCGTTAAATTACTCAGCGAAATTAAATAATTTGTTGACCTTACAATTGGAGTCATACGCGCGCGGCGTCTCATAGTACAGATATTCCACTAAGATATACTGCTATTATAATTCTTACACGTATTACGGATCGAAGCTCGACAATACGGGCGAAGCGTGACACGGGCGCGCGGCACGTGGTGAGAAAGCAGAGCCAGGAACGCGATAGTTCGCGTTCGTTTTCGTGTATCGTAGGCGGAAGGAGCCGGAAACAAGCCGCGGGAAATCGAAGCTTGTGGAGTTCGAGGACGCGCCGCCGTCTCCACCTCCTCCGCCGCCGCCGGGCCCTCCCGGCCAAGTTCGATCTAACCGCCCCTAAAGTCCCGCCGCGATTCCCAACCCTGGAGACCTTCACCCCATTTAGCCTTCACCGAGCTCGGCGGATTCCGGGCTTCCGAACGGCTATATATCAGCAAGGACCCGGACCCTTTGTCCGCGAAACACCGCCGCTATCCCCACGCAGCGAAATATCGCGCGCGCGCGCGACACGTGATGCCGAAGACAAAGGAGAAGGATCGGCGGCTGCACCCCCGCGAATTCGGAGGGTGCTGGTCCTCTGGCTCCTCGCAATCCGTCCGTCGAAGATCGTGCGCTTCAGCCGACGCATTCGAGGCGCCCTTTGTCCCATTTTTTCCCCGATTTTAGGCACGTCCTGATCCGAGCTTTCTCCCGTCGGCAGTGAAATCATTTTCATTCTGACGCGGTGAGCAAACACGCTCGTCGATATTACCACCCGGATGACCGAGGTCTCCTCACGTATTTATCTGGAAGTGTGGAAAGGGCCGAGTACGTAGTATATATTGCTTCGACACGTAAGTCGCCTAGACTGTTATCGCGAGAGATCGTTTTTTCGTGTCGTTCGCGCGACGATATTAATAAATCCGAGGCACGCGAGAGTCGTCTCGATTCGTTGTTTTATGCCGCGATACTTTATCTTCGCTGTCGCCTCTTGTTCCCTGTGACAGTAACCCAAATCCCACGAGAACGTCCGAAGTGATCGTCGCGCGCACATTTTGGGGTCAGTAGACGAGGAGGAATCGAGGCAGCACGTGCCAGCTACACGGTTGTCAGGGTAACGACGACCTTGTCCCGCGCAATCAGCCTCGGAATCCCGATTGCCCTCTCTTCCGGTATCTTTGCCAATCGACGGAGATTCGCCATATGGCGATAATGCCTGCCTAATGTCAATCGTAGCTCGTTTCCACGCTGGCGAAAGTAACGCTCCGCGCAAGCCCATCTTGTTACATTTATTTATTTGCTTGTCGGTGGGAAAGTTTGTTGCTTTCGAAGTCTTATAGAGATTTCAACAATCATTATTTTAACAATTTTATGAAGCCATTTTTTTGTAGAACTTTAAGAGCGTAAAGTGCGTTCCTAAATTGTCATATTACTTTTGCATCTAAAGCGACGCTATAAAGAGAACTGAAGGAGACAAGTATGATCTGAAATAATAAACAACACGTCTCGTAAAAATAACAACACGTTCGCTAAAATAATCGCAATCGAGGGTCAAACGTCGATTTGATAAAAAAAAACGAGGAAAAGAAAGAAGGGAAAGGGCGAAGTTGAAAAATTGAAGACGAATAACGACGCACGTGGCTCCGAGTGGAACGAACAAAGCATCACGATCGAATTAGGAACCGTCTTTGTCCCGAGACGCTTTAGGGACGGCGACGAGAGTCAACCGACCCTTCGCACAGGGTCGAGGGGCTGCGATTCCGCGACTTCGAGGGGTTGTTGCGTCACCCTGTCTGGAGGAGTGGAGAACTTTGGAAATTGGGACGAATAATTTTCCGAATTTCACGGCAATTCGTGTTCCCGGCAACTTTCGCGTCGCACCCACATCCCGCCTTGATTAATCGATTGCGTTCTCTCCGTAAAAAGAAGAAGCAAAATGTAAATCGATTTTTTTCATGCGGAAGACGCCAATCCACTTGTCGAGATACCGTTATCTTATTTTTCTGGCTTTATCTTCGTGAAAATAGGCCATGGTGATCTGCACCACGATTTCGAAAATCAAAGTGACAAAGGATACGCGTGGCGCGTGTTACTTTCGAGTGACGCTAGGGACGCAAGGGATTAATTACAGGGTGGCGGTCGCGACAGATTTGGCGAGGCTCCTTCAGGCAGAGGTAATGCACGCCCGCACGCCTTTGTTCGCGGCCCTTCGCCCTACCTTCGGTGCAGTCGCGCGACGACAGTCATGGGGGTGTGCATCGTAAACCGCCCTATAAAAGCCACGTAATACGCAAGGGCGAGTGTTGCAAGGGCCGAAGGTAGGTTTTACGGTGTATACGTGTAGCCATAGCAACGCGCACCGTCTACCGTCCAATCGATAAAGTGCAACATTCAGCCTGCCGTATGACGACGTCGGGCTAACTCACGTGCCTTCCGCTTACTGCGTTCTCCAATTTATTCGCCCTCCCTTCCCCGCAGGTTTTCGATAATTCGATACCAAGGTCGTAAGCGAAAATTAATAGTTATACGCGGTATTGTGCAAATAACACGCGTGCCATTCGGTATCGAGCGGTGGGCGATTGATATTCCTCGGTAGGAGAGCAAATCGCCACACAAATCCACCAACTCCAGATTAACATTAATAACAACGACGAGATTCGATTGATCCTGCAATGTCGGGCGAGCGCAACAACGACAGGCGTCTCATTGCGGCGATCTATACCGTCGATTACTCTCAGGACGATTGCAAGCGCGATAGCTCTCGATCGGTCGAGACAGAGGGTGGAAAGTAGAAACGCAGGCCTCGGGTGGGCGTTGCAAGGGTAGTTTAGTGGCGGTCGCTATGGAAACCCCGAAGAGCCGACGTTCGCTGCACCCCCGTCGTGGACCTTGAATGAGAATCGAAGGGCATGTCGCGAACGAGGGTATAACGAATTCGCGAGCATCTTTTTCTTCGAATTCTCCGTTTATTGTACGTCTCGTTTTTTTTTGCCTTTACCGTCGTGATTGACAAGATGATTTCGAAATGATCCAACATCACAAGTCATTTTTTATTACAAGATTGAACAAGATTGAGAAGTGAAATCCTTTCCGGAGAAAGGTGCGAAGTCACTTCGCTCCGAATTGAAAAGAATTCTTTATTATTGAGGGTTGCACTTTCCGCGAATTCGGGCATCGTCGATTCGAAGACAAACCCGAAAGACAGCCGCAGGCCAAGCATGTTCTTCTTTTCTGTATTACGCGCGAATACCGTAGTCCTCTATTTCGCGGCCCCGAGGAGTCCACGGAGGTCTTTTGCCTTCTCCGAGGGATCGACGTCCCGGTCACCGACATCGGGTGCAGTAACCAAGGAGTAGGTTATCCGCGGACCTTCACCGCACGACACGAGGTCGAAGACCCTACGGTACCTTCGCCGAGTGATCGATTCGTTTTAACCCTTCCGACTCTCTTTCTCTCTCTCTTTCTCTCTCTTTTTCTGGCGAACGTTATTGTTGCAATATTCGAGACCATTAACAAAAAAAGAAAAGAAACATCTATTAGTCGCCCGACAAAAATCAGATAGCAACGAACGATAAATTTTTATGTTACATCAAATCGATGCAAAATACGTGCGATGCACTTTTTCGAAATCCCGACGAACAATTTGTTCTTTAGAGAAGGAGTAATTATCGTCGGGAAATGTCACGTTTGCGAGACTGACTTCGTATTATTTCCAACAACCAATTATCGTAGCGTCATCGTGCTGCGAATTACAAATTGCAGGCGGGTTCTTTGCGAGCGGAGAAATCCGCGATTTAATTCATTATGCACTGACGGAATTTCGCGAAACTGCATGCGATAGTAGAAAACGAGCAAAAGGGCGTCTCACGTCCCTAGATGGGGTCTCTGTCCTTAACGGCGAAGGTCGAGGACCTTCAACGACTCGCGCAGCCTTCTATCGCCCGCCTCCTCCTTTTCCCCCTTTCTCTGTCGTTCCTCCTCCCTTTCTCGCGTATACTTTTTGCGACTACCTGCCCGATCGACTGTTACCGGACTAGATGCCGACGCGAGCGCGATCTTGGACGAATGTGCGCATACAAACACACGAGAGAGAAAAAGGGAGAAGAGAGAGAGAGAGAGAGAGAGAGAGAGAGAGAGGGGAAAGAAAGAAGGGGTTCTCCCTCTTAATAATCGCAAAAATTCCAATATCGAATGCCAAAGATACTCGTACGCAAATACATCGAATAATCGCCTGAAACACCGAATCGCGCGAACTTTCCTTATCGTTGAGCATTGACTAAACGAAGATACACTCAATGCATCCAAAGGTGGCGAGGCGAAAGAGGATATGAATATACGAGAGAGAGAGAGAGAGAGAGAGAGAGAGAGAGAGAGAGAGAGAGAGAGAATATATA
>NW_022639508.1:1352520-1363886 GCF_010583005.1 Odontomachus brunneus | reverse complement strand
AGAGAGAGAGAGAGAGAGAGAGAGAGAGAGAGAGAGAGAGTATATATATACCGTCGATCGTGTCGATCGTGCGTTACCACTACCGAAACCATCGTCGCGTTGTACCATCGCAAGGGGCCTTAGCAATTCAAATGATGGCTACCGACCGATGCAAATTGCGGCGTGCAGGCGGGCTCTATATGTATTAATGGGTCAGTGGCATCGCGCGAACCTTGCTCGTGCGTTGCACTTTTGCAGCGCTTTACCTCCCGCACTCTCGTCTCTCGCCTTCCCACTCTTGGCATTTCTTCTATCGTCATCCTTTCTCTCCGTCTTTTTGTCTGTCCATCTATCCCTCCTCTCTCTCTCTCTCTCTCTCTCCCCCTGCCCTCCGTTTCTTTGTCCTCTTTGTCCAGTGTATCAAGGACTCCCGCTTACTCAAATCGAAGTTTTCAACGCGTTTGATAAAAGGACATTGATCAACTGTCGGAGATATATTCGATGACAACGAGAAATAAATTTCACGTTACATCGAGCATATCCGGCGCGGGTAAAAGGGGATCGATAGAAGATGCACACGATACAGTCGTCTGTCTGAGCTCGTACGTAAAAATTTTCCTGGCGTGCGCCTACACAGATTACTCTCTGGCCGTAAATGAAACCCGAGTGATCCGAGTCATTCGACGCGTAAGCGGCATTTATCGGCTTACGAGGCGTCCAGCCTAAGCTAAATCGGAAGGTACTGACCTTGGTTCACTACGAAACCGTCCGCGCTAATTTACGGGTCACCCGTAAGAGAATTCGGCCTTGTCACTGCGGATCTTCACTCATCATCGCGACGAGCATTGCGCAACGACGGAAACGGTCCCTCATAAATAACGGGGAATGTCTTGTCATGATTTTTAATTTCGAGCCGGATTGTCGTCGCGAGAGATAGTGCCTTTTCGTTATATCGTGAGGGAAAAGTATATATCGAGCTCTACGGTTGATTTAATTATCAGTTCAAAGCGGCAAACTCGATAGAAGAGGAAAGAAGAAGCACATTCATCCGAAAACGTATCGAGTTTCTCGCGATCAAGGCAGGTGGGAATATACGAGAGATACGAGATCACAGTGGCTCGATGACGGTTACGGAACCCGTATTGTGTCGTAAAATGGACCTCTAACCCCTTTCGTATTTCCTCCATTTCCCGGAAAAAAAAGAAGAACGGGGAGATTCTCACTCGATGGTCTCGTTGCTTTTATGCGGGGCGGATGTGCGAGTACTTCGATATGAGGCCCAGCTGCTAAGGATCTATCTCAGGTAGAATGTTCGTACGTAGCAAAGCGCTCTATTTCGTAAATTCGGAAACCCCTTTCACGTTTATACGTCGATCATCACAGTGCAAACGCATTCAGTGCCGTGGGCTGTTCGTTGAATCTCAGTAGGACTACGCGCAACGAAACACCGCGCAAGGATCACCTGCTCTAGATTTATACGCGTGGACGAGCAAAATAGTTTAGGCGCACATCTACGTATCACCGAGCAGCTCGGTGTTTCCTCGATCGTCAACGATCGAAGGAGGAAAACTCGCCACGAGAGAGAACATTTCTCATTTCTTACGGTTCAGCCCGGACGAGGCTGAATTTTTTATAGACTTGCCACTGGAACAAATTTCGATACCGCAAAGGAAGAAGAATTGCGTCAGTTTGACCTGTTTTATATCTGACTATAAATCAAACGTCTTACACTTCCTAACTAATTTTACATGAGAAACTGCTGATTTCTTTTTTTGCGCATTGCATTTATAGATGGACTTATTTATCATAAATTCATTCTCGTGAAATTCACGATTCAGTCACGATTTAGGAAAAGATGAAAGAGGGTGCTAGATTAGAAGTGTGCATTATTTCGATCATCTGCGAGGAGTCAAGAATAGCTAAGCTTGTCAAGGCAAAGAGCTCTGAGGACAGACTAGGAGAGGAGGGCTTGAAACGGATTTATTTTTCATAGAGATCACGAAAAAGTCGCTGTCCTCAACTCCTTCTATCTGCATTGAATGGAGCGATAAATCCGATCGACCTCTCTCTCCTCCTCATCGTCACGATCGCTGTTGCGGAATCATTAATCTGGTCCTAATCACGTTACCGCGCGATGAGATCGGTCCTCTGGCGAGAAGAGGCAATTTTTGCGGTGGACGACGTTCAGGTGGCCTATCAAAGTAAGGAAGGAAAGAGGAGGGTAACCACCAAGGGACGTTTCGCCCTCTTCTTTGGGCGGCGGGGGTGGTTACGCGAGCGTGGCCAAGGTCGGGACCGGTAAACACAACCGTTTCCTTGGTAACCATCCCTCGAGATCTTGCAACCTTGAACATCTCGCGGGATCTTGAAATCTTTGCTCGAGACAGCAACGAACTCGAGTTGCGCTCAAACAAGGAAATGCCGAGCCAGCTGTGCATTCAAACAGCTTCGTTACTGAATGCCATCAATGTCATCAATCTTGCAGGGTCTGAATATCGAAAGAGAAGAGAAGGCTCGTGATATTAAAACGGAAAAGAATTGGGTCCTGTGAAGAAAATTCGTTTTCTCAAATTTTCAGTGATCGATTCGCGGCTCATCCTTTGTACTTGTCTCCTGTATATATTTTCGTTTTTCTCGCAACTTCCTCTTCTCTCCCTCTCTTTGATATCCCACATTTTTACCCCTCAATATAATCGGACAAGCTATGTTATTTCCTCCGGGATTTAACAAAATGAAATAGAATGGCACAAAAAATGAATGACTTTTGGATCCCTTTTTTATCATATTTCTGTGAGTTACAATTAAGATATCGTTGAAATATGAAATTTTTATATGTTACTTTATAATTATTTAATTAGTACGTTGCCCTAATACTGCGTATCTCAAGCCGTTAGCCATCGCGTCGCTTTAATAAATCGCGTGACTTTTCGATCACCCTGTACGTAGATAAAGCGAAGTGAGTGTGTAAGAAGAACCGGGTTCGTTTACCCGTAGTTATCGCAACAGGACTCTTTCGGACATAATCGCGCTCTTGTCTCGTGCAATTCTTTTTGCACACCTCGACGTGCAACGTTCAGCTTGACAGCAAGCGGACGATCGTTACTAATATAACGCATCGAGCAATTTTTTCCCGGCGGGTTTTGAACATACCACGTCTTGTAAACGCGCGATGAGAAACGAAGAGAAAAAAATGGAATAATTACTCCAACAAGATATGACGAAACAAGTATACATGCGCGCATATCTCCAACTCCAATGCCAAGTCACTCTCGCAAGATATCTCTAATATTATACGTCCTAAAAATGAGAAGCATTCCTCAATAATTATGAATAGGAAGAAGAGTGAAAGGTCATTTACCAATCTATCTGCACTATTCAGAATTGAAAGGTATCGTTTATCAATGATATATAATTCAACTTTCGTAGTATATCGTAGTATATTTCGTCAGAACAGACGAAAAGTTCGGAAACGATAGCCAAAAACAAAGATCCTCAGGCTTACAAGAGGAGCCTCCGTCGAGCCCTTCAACCGGCAGACATGCGGTGTTCCCTCCGAAAGGGTTCGGCGATGATCGGGGTGCAAGGAAGGAAGAAAGAGAGAGAGAAAGAGTGAGAGAAAGAGCGCGACGGAGATCGCGAGAGAGCGAGGCGCGAGGGAGACGGCGAGGGAGACGATGAGAAGAGGAGCAGAGCGAAGGAGAGAGAAAGAGGATACAGACGGGGAAGTGGACGGAGAGAGAGAAGAGGAAAGAGTCGTCGAGAGACAGGGAGAAGAGAGAGAAGTCGGGTCCGTGACCGAGCAGGATCAATGCACGACGCGGACCTTGAGAGTCCCTCCACCCTTCGCCCACCCCCCGTCTAACTCACACCCAACGACGATCCCGCCGCCCTCCCCGCGCTCGCAGCCCTTGCACAAGCGGCGCGACGACGACGACGACGACGACGACGACGACGAGAGCGAAGAGTACGAGACGGGCCTGGAAGACGGGCGCGGTGAGGGAAAGACGGGCTAAGAGGAGAGAGGCGCAGATTGCATCGTGCACAGCCGCTCTGTCAGCCACACACCGACAATGCGTAACCGCACTAGCACACCGTCGTCGACTGATATACGGGCCGATGCACCACCGTGGCCCCTTTCGCCGGCCAATGCTCTCTTTCAGATCTGACGGGGCTCTAAAAATTGCGTTATTAACCCTCAACTCTGCTGAGGTGGACCCCGTATGATCTCGCATTCGATCAGTTATCGAAGCTACTGCTCTTTCATTCTCAAATCCTTCATGTCTCGACCTCGTCATTGCAACGATACCTCTTCTCCACTATAATGTTCTTCTCTTTCCTTTTTTCGAATGCTGATGACTGATGCTAATGGTACAACTTTTGATATTGTGTGTGTGCGCGCGCACGCGCGTTTGTGTATGTGCGTGTGAGGTATGCGTGTGCTTGCACGATGTGAATAAATAAATACGTACACCAAACTTCATAAATGCAGTCCAATTTTCTGGCATAGTGATATTTGATATTTTCACTTGGGCACGTCATATATATAAAATACTCGTGCATCATGATTGTTTATTATTCGAGAAATTAGCAATTTCTAGAATGATCAACAGGCATGACGCAGAAATATTTTATATATGAGATCGGCCGAAAATTTTGAATGGCACCATACTGGGAACGGGGCTGCGTCTGTGAAGCTTGGCGTACAAAAGAAAGCGTCGATCATATTTTTCAGAAATATCCACGTATGCGCGTGAAAAAAGGAAGTTACATCAAGACAGCTGCATTCCGTCAGGTCAGATTCACCACGTTTTCCGTGTCCCTCAAAGCGGATGTTTACGCAAATTTTCGTCAGGATGACGGAATATTCTTTGCGCGTGAATTCGACAGCTGGACCGACAGACCCGCAAGCGACATGCACAGAATCGAAACTCCATTGAGAGGGATTTGCATCTGTCCGAACCCTTCCCCGATCGACAAGTTAGGTATCGAAACGATCGAGACATTCCAAGCCTGCCGATCGTTTCGCAAATAACTCCCGTCATCCTAAAGGACTTCGATTCAGCTGCTCGAGAAATGATAGCTAGCTCGCACCTACACGTCACACGCGGCGCCAGATGTGGTTGTCTAACTTGAAATCTCGTTTTAATCGGCGTTTTGAACTAACAGGCCAATCGACTCGTTAGGGCGTGTTACTGATGTAAAATTGGTGCCGCGACGTTATCACAAATGAATTATCCAAGCATCTCCGTTGCAAAATGCGACGAGTCCGTGTCTTCAAGAAAATGCATCGTTTAAGTGATATAACAGCGTTCGCTGATGTGTGAGATCGATTATGCGATTATCGATACGAGGGATCTTCTAGGCACGCACGTGCGTGACGGATACGTGAAAGGGTGAGCGCGTGGCGATCGTCGAAACGACTAAATGGATGTAACGAAAAATAGAATAGTGGGAATAGGAAGGTTCGTTTTTTACGTGAACCCTTTTGTATTTTCTTCGTCTCTTTGCGGGATCTTCTAAGGGTGCGGTTTG
This sequence comes from Odontomachus brunneus, assembly GCF_010583005.1. Classification (NCBI taxonomy): domain Eukaryota; kingdom Metazoa; phylum Arthropoda; class Insecta; order Hymenoptera; family Formicidae; genus Odontomachus; species Odontomachus brunneus. The sequence goes on along the minus strand of NW_022639508.1, from coordinate 1,358,375 downwards.
TTCAGCGATGTCACAATGCTCCGAAACATTTCTTATACACACGGGGTTTGATAAAATCATCATGGAAAAGAAATGAATTTATGATAAATAAATTCATGTATAAATGCAACGCGAAAAGAGATAATCGTGTAGTTAGAATTTGAGGCGTCTGATCTGCTTAATGATATTGAACGGCGTAAAACATAGCTGTATTTTTCCACTCGAAAAAAGCAACTCTGTTGGTGTAACTGAATTTTCTGTTATCTGGGAAGCAGATAAAAAATTCAATTGTAGGAACAGGAAAGTCCTTCCAAGAGGTTTCTACTCAGATAATTGCTACCAGTTACCTCAACCGAGTTTTAATGCAGCTGAATGTTCGGACGAATGTTTTCGGTTGGAGTAACAGAGACATTATTACTTCTCGACAAGTTCTTCGTCCGGTCTCCATTCAATTACACGAATTGAAATCTTTCCGTGCGTTTTTACACAGCAAAGAGTCTCAGTTTGTGTAAGAGAACGGCTGAACGGTTCGGGCAATTCGATGATAAAAAAAATCCTTCCGTTATTTCTGAAAAACTATTCGGCTACGCTGAGAGTCGGCTGAGGTGAACAATTGACAGAGATAGAAATCTCTGTCCTCCACGGAAAAAAAGGTTTGGTTGAATTAACCAAATATCCGGTCAAATATGAACGATCCAGAAATTCTGATTGAAGTAATCCGAATTCTGTTTAAGTCAACCAAAAATCTTGTTAACTTAAACAGAGTTCGGGTTACTTTAATTGGAATTTCTGGATCGTTCATATTCGACCAGATATTTGGTTAATTCAACCAAACCTTTTTTTCCGTGCAGGAATTTATGTTTTCCACAAATTTTCGAGTTTTCGTATAGTCTCCAGATTGCAGAAAATCGCATTTTTTTCCGTGCACTATAACGAGATTTCAGAAACTACTTGTCGAGCAACAAACGATCCGCAGATTTCACGAGGCGGAAATGTACCGAAGTAATTCGCGAATTATCCAAATAGCCTTCAAGTCGAAATTAAAGCACTCGTAACTCGATTGATCTTTCGTCGACAAATCATTGCCCGATCCGTACTTGATCTTTCATCTCTGACGTCACCCGACTCTTTCGCACTCGACAGAATGCAGGTATTCGAGAGGAAATATTTCCAACCCTACCGGATACGCTCCCTTGTCGGCACAATCGAAACGATTTATGCAACACAGGAGAATATCAGCCCGACTACCGCGAAGACACATTTACGGATGCATCTGCCGGGGTCGGTAAGACGAGAACGCAACACACGCGCGCTGTAACGCGAAACCTTTTTCACGCGCGTAATTTTACGTAACAGATGTAACCAAAGGGCCACGTGGCGATTTCCAACTTTCGCTTGGATGTGTGCCGAAGGAGCATAGGAGTTTGTCATCGCGGAACATTAATGATGTCGCGTTGGACTCTGTAGTTTATATCTGCTAAAACATAAAATTTTCATATTGATAACAAAAATTCGAGAACAAAGCAACCTTCACTGAGGAATGCAGGCGTTATGCGAAGGCTATCGTTAATTAAAAGATAATCGATTTGAAAATTCTAATATAATTATATCTCGCTAGCGCATTTTTTTTTTTTTTTTTTTTTAATTAAATGGAAGTCAAATATGAAAGTTTTGCTGGTGGTAAAAACAAAGTTTCTTCGTGGAAATTTAATTAAGATAATTAAGATAGACGCTTAGGATGGTAAAAACTAGCCCTCTGTGGATGTGTTGTAGAGATTATTGTAGAACCCGGTGAAATATCGGTCGGCAAACTTCAGGAGCGACTAAATATCGATCGTTGAGAAACGTAGAGTTTGCGTTGGAAAACATCTATCGTCGTTAACATGTCAACGCGTGTTCTAAATCGACTTTAAACGAGTCGCAAGGTCCTGGTCGGGACATAATATAATAATGTGTGTCGCATATATTATTTCATTATATAATTTAAAAATACATAAAATGATTATACTTAATGGTATTTGTGTGATAGTCCACATCTATTTACTTTCCTGTATCTACTCCACGTCAAAATCTTACTTCGCTTTAGTTATCCCGAGGAAACGCTAAAGGCCTTCAGTTACCCCGCGAGCTTGTACTTACGAGTTAACGCGAAAAGCGGCAGTGCACATCGGCAGTGCATTGCACCCCCGTCCGACGGGGGTTGGATCGATCGCGGGCGTTGGCGCCGAGGTCACCGGCTCGCCTTGCTCGGAGTAATGACCCTCACCCAGTGCAGTGCAATGGCATCGGCACCTTTCCTGGGAAGTCGCGGGGGTGGTTGTCGCGGAGGAGTGCCTCTCGGCGCTATATACGATCGCCGTTTCTCGACGCCAGAGGAAAGGGTAAAAACGCTATCGTTGCGTGGTCTCACCGTCACCGCGAAACGCGCGCGCGCGCACGAGGGAGAGAGAGAGAGAGAGAGAGGGAGAAAGAGAGAGGGAGAGACAGAGAGAGACAGAGAGAGACAGGAAGAGAGGGAAGGGGGTGGCTTCCACTTCCACCCTGTACGTTCGCCGCTGATGTTGATGAACTCCCGTACAGGGTCGCTGGGGACCTTAAACTTGGGGGGAGGTCGATCATCGAACCCAACCTTCGCAGTGACCGCGATCGCGACACGTTTCACTCACTTTTCCCCGGGAATATTCAGGTGAAATCGTCACTTTCGGCTGGATAAAGATCGGAGATTTCGAGCGATCACGTTTGCGCGGATCTTAATTCGCCGCAGGGATATTCTTCCACCGTTCAAGCACGCTTGCTCCAATGTACTCTTGAGATCGCGGTTGAATTCTACAATTACACGTCGCGCTGAGAGAAAGTCGATTATCACGAGAGTCGCCGAGGAGTCTACGACAAAACGGAAAGCATAATAGTTCTACGGTGCTCTATCCGCACTAAGCCCACCTTGAGACGATAATCGCGCGATAAAGGAGTTAGACTCGAGGTGAATCGACCCAAGTTTCGCGACCCCCGTTCCTCTCTCCGCGGCGAGTAGGGAAATGCGATCGCGATTATCGCGGGGTGTGATTATCAAGGTGACGCACGCACATTCACCCTTCCTACTTCGGAGGTCGCAACGGAAGTTCGCCAACGCGACGCCGGAGTCTCGGCTGCCTACCTGGGGGAGGGAGGAGAGAGAGAGAGAGAGAGAGAGAGAGAGAGAGAGAGAGAGGAGAAAGGAAGAGGAAGAAAGAGAGGAGTTGCACCTCGCGCAAATTCTCCCCTCGCTCCCGCGCGACTCCACTTTTCGCAGAAATACGCCCCCGCGCAAAGGGGATCGAGGAGGGGAGGGGGGAGGAACGTCGGGCGTTAATGCGACGTCGCGTGCGATGAAAACCGCACGAGGGAGGGAGGGACTGGGTCATTCCACTCTGCTTTGCAGTACCTAGTGACGAACGAGGGTCATTGCAAGCAAACCTTTCGAACGGCCACTCTCGCCAATGTCCTGCCGCTTTCGATCCGCTTTGATGGAAGGGCCGGCGCAACTTTAATGACACTGGTGACAACGTCGGAAAGGAACAATTGAAGAACGCGCAGCGTCACACGGCAGCGCTGCGACAATCATGTCTACTTTTCCACAAGCGAATCCTGCCTGATTGAGCCTCGATTATGCTGCACGAGTTCATGCGATTAACGCTCCAACGACTTCAAGAGATGAACTTTAAATTCGCTCGTGATTCGAGGCGATGGAACATACCGGGACTGTCGACGTGATTGTTTAGATAATTCATCGGATATATTGGAATTAAATCGCGCTCCTCTGTCTGTTAACCTTGATTGATAGCGAAACTCTCGTTTGATTCGTGGGTTGTAAATTTTTCTACCGCGAATATCGATTATTGCCCATGAGATGTGTACGTACGCGGAATAATTTAAATCGAAACTCTCTTCTTGTATTGACACAATTAGATACAATAGGATAGATACAATTCACGGAAAAACTCGAGAAACATGAGGACGATTTGTTTTTTGACAGAACTCCAGTTCGGAGATTCGAAAAATTCCGTATTCTAACTCGATACGACTTCCTATGTGACAAATGGGCATCAGAGCGAGTATCACGTTTTCCTGTCGTCAAAGGTTGCTTGTTTCAACATTTTACAGAGATAAGATACTGCGAGGGAACGTAAAAAAATATTATGTCCCGCATAAATATAATCAGCCAAAAAGTGTAATCGCTAAAATCTGTTTAAACTCTTGAGCTGTTATCATCGGGAAACCTGTCGCTGGAATTCCAAGCGAGACACACCTAAAAGAAACCACCATAATACTCGGATTTTACGGAACAGCTAATTTGCCACATTTGAATAAAAGTACATTTTTTATAAAAAATACGTGATTTCCTGTAATTCTACCATATTACTTCTAACGTTAACCTAATAATAAATTTTCTTCCGATACCGGTGACACAAAATTCGTCCGAGAATACTGAAGTGAGAGAAAAGCGAGAGAGATCTCCTGAAATATTTTCTAACTCTATCTATGCTGAATCTCGCATTATTTATTTCGTATGTGATTTATACGAAATAAAGAACGACCGATGCAACGAATCGTCGCAACGTTTCTCGAGTTCATTACGAAACATCGGACGTGGAAAAGGTTTATCAGCCTATCAACTTATTCCCAAGGGGAACGTGCTCTCTTTCTCAGACCCAAAGATAGGGACCTTAGACCTCAACCGTGTGTGCCCTTCTTATCATGGTGCATACCACAAGCTGGCACTTGACGCGCACATGTTGCACGCGTGTGCCCGCACACGCATACAGGCTTACACATTCACAAATCTTGACTGAAGGGTGTCTGCGCCCATGGTACACGTTGCGGTGATGTAGCGCACCCTTCGGAATTATTTTGAAGTGCTCGAGCTCTCAAGTTTAATTTTTTTTTATTCTACATAACATCTGCCTACTGTAAATTAATTGAAATACTAATTTTATTCAAATTAATAAAATTGTTAGTGGAAGAAGCTGATGCTTCCTGGAAACTCGGTTTCAGCGAAATCGAACTTGATCCGTCCATTCATTTGAATGATAATTTTATTCACGTGTATGATATATCGATAAAATTGTTAGAAATGCTTAGTGCTTCTTCAAACTTAATACAGAAATTAATACCGCGATAAAAGATTAATTTTACTCGATATAAAAATAGACAAGTAAATATGAGGAAAATACGTGGAATAAAGATCTAAAAAAAAGTTATCTCTCATTTCTCAGATAGGATATCGTCCGCTCAATGGGAAAATGCTCATGTTTTATTGGTAATTCTGTCGAAATACTGTCGATGACACATCGCATCAACACGTCACTGGGCCTTGGCCTCCAGTTAGGAGATAATACACAGAGTATCGATAAGCCACGGACTATTTTAAAATGCCGAGTTGACCCACTCGGGATCAACAACGGCAGCCTACTGTTTCGGCTACCTGAAATTCCGCGCCCGCACGATTGCTCGATTCGCATAATGTTATTGCTTTTTTTTCTTACAAAGCGTTTAACCATATCAGATACTTGAAAGAAACGGAGTTTTGATTCGAGTCACACGCGACCTTTAAACAATTCAGATCTTTAAACATTTCGTCGTTTCGTTTGCAGACTCGAAATATAAAAAGAAAAGTAAAGAAAAGGAATATTCGAGACTTGATTCAAGATAAAACCCGGATACGTGCCTAATCTTGGACTTATTATTTTCAATATAAATCAATATAAATATTTAAACTTTCAATATAAATTTTTAAACTTTTAATCTGAAATATATGTATATATTCAATCCACACACACACACACACATATATATATATATATATATATATATATATATATATATATATATATATATAT
>NW_022639508.1:1347473-1348592 GCF_010583005.1 Odontomachus brunneus | reverse complement strand
ATATATATATATATATATATATATATATATATATATATATATATTATATATTATATATATATTATATATTAAAAAAAACATGGAATATATATATATATATATATATATATATTCCATGTTTTTTTTAAATATTAGGTAATCATATTTTAAAGACTCAATTAAAATTTATTAACTTATTAAAATAACAATAATATATCCAAGATCAGGTACGTGTCAAGGCATTAGTGCTTTTACCTCGATATGATGCTCACGAACTGGACGGTGTGAGACAACATTTTTTCAAGGAGATGATCGCGATAGCTCGTTCTCACGATTTCACGCGGACGATCAAGAAATCATTTGTCGTTATCACGCACGCGTTGTTCATCGCGATAACATGACCCCCGACGTTCGAAACGGTCCAATGTATTTTTACAGTTGCGCGACATCGCCGCCGTTTGTCTGTCGTCCATCGATTCATCGACGGCGAGGAACAATGGAGGCTGGTAGATACACCGCAAATCGACGGCAAGTTTGCAAAACTCACGCGCGCACACCTGCCCGCGCGGCGCAAGGATAGCGCCTCGCTCGTGGCGTTAATTAACTTCCGGCAGGCGTGAAATCGAGGGCGTGGACGCATCTTTTTCCAATTTCGCTGATACACGTGGCGAGTTTATGTAAGCTGAACTTTCATCGCGACTCGATCTCGCGTTCTGACAGCGAACTAACAAAAGCCGTTTGTCTCGTTCGCGTAGTCAGACCTTCAGTTTCGCGATCGCTCTAGCGTGCGGGCTCGAATAATTTCCACACGATCGGTCTCGATTACGTGTCGCTGCGTATTGATAAGAAAGCTGCTGATTCGCGGCACGACGCGTGTCGGTAGACTTTCGAAATACTTTTCGATACTTCTCACGGTCAAGGTCGCACTCTGCGTCACACCGTCGAATTTATATTTAGAAGAGGTTTAAAGAGCCCGGAGCTCTCCCTTTCTTTTCGCCGTTGTATTAACATAGTTCGTGGTAGCTGGTGTGACCTCGAACTTTACCAAATTCTTATCCCCGTGAATGGTTTCTTTCGCTCTTGCTCTCTCTCTCTCTCTCTCTCTCTCTCTCTCTCTCTCTCTCTCTCTCTCTCTCTCTC
>NW_022639508.1:1334962-1346625 GCF_010583005.1 Odontomachus brunneus | reverse complement strand
TCTCTCTCTCTCTCTCTCTCTCTCTCTCTCTCTCTCTCTCTCTCTCTCTCTCTCTCTCTCTCTCTCTCTCTTTCTACCGATCTCTTTCGCGAACACAATCACTCGCCTCTGTGGTGACACGGGCATAAAAGAAATATGCGCGCCCGCGCTATAATCCTTTCGCCGCGAGTAACCTTGATCATTCGTCACCTCGCCTACGAAAATAATATGCGCTATATTACGGGATTAAGTTACGACTGTGGAAAATTATCGTTCCGCCCATTTGCCCACGATTTCTTTGTTATTTAACGCGGTTAAATTTCAATTCGGATCATCTTTCTCTCAACTCTTCCTCGTCATCCGAATCGTAATTTTGATTCTATTTTTTACCTTGATATTCCATTTAACGCTTATTCTGATACACTGAAGCATACGTCAACCTCTCTTAGCTCTTTAATCCGATAACTCTGGCGAGAAGTCCTCTTTAGAGCCTATAAATAGTATTTTGTATGTTTTCTGTCACTTAGAAGCGCTAAGTGGGACTTTAATGTTCTGAACATATACTGATGCTTCAGAACATACTAATGTTAGAAATTTCTAATCGAAAGTAGAGCTAAAATTTTGACTCGAACATTTTGTCGGTTCTACATATGACCAACAGACAACGGCGCTTAGCGGGACTTATCGTTAATGAACTTTATCAACGTAAACACGTCGGATCATCTGGAATATAAAACAGTTCTGCGAAGTCTGACGAGACAACGACGATTTGCTAAAGAATCCCCCTTCCCGCCCCCGTCTACAACCGCAGACCCTACAGTCGACGCCTCGGAATTTATGCTCGCCGATCCGCCGCGGTATGCAAATTTCGTCCGGATCTCTCCCAGAAGCTCGTCCTTTTTTAAGCCACTTTTTATGGACCGATGATCTCGCTACTTGCGCCACGAAACGGTGAATAAGCCGCGCTTGCGTAAGCCGTTGCTCGTAAACAAAGCGTGGATGCACACTCGCGAAATGTGTATCAACGTTCCAACGATTAGCGAGAGCTATTACGAGAGCGTACGTTTCATTACTTATCGCGGCGTTTAACAATTAGCGATTTGCGTACGAGTTCGGGATATCGAGCCTTTATGATTTTTTTCAAAATCGTTGCGCAAATGAGTCGACTCGTAAACCTACTTAGCCTGCAGTTGCCGAAGATGCGCATTTGAACGCGATATCTTCGGGAGAGATACATTTGATAAGTATAAAAACAATTGTGAAGAATATGCGAATGTGTTCGCAGTATCGAGAGAAAAGTGATCCGCGGGGGAGAGAGACTGCTCACCGAGATCAGGAATAGAACTGGTGGGCTCCTCGTGATGGCCCTTGCTGTCGTTCGAGGCCCTCGCTCTGGGAGGCGGCGGTGGCGGCGGCGGCCTCATGCTGGAGGTCGAGCTGACCACGACTGTGGCGGGTGGCGGCGGAGGCGGGCCACCGTTTCTGTGATTGCCACGTATTTGGGATTGCGGTGACATCAGCACCGTTTCTCCTCGCGCGTGCCCCTGCGGTGGCCGGGGGCACCAGCCATGCAGCACCCTTATGGCGCTGCGCACTTCCGCCTGCAGTTCGGCGGCCCTGTCCTTAGCCGTGTGAGCCACCTTCGTTGCGGAGAACCCGCTGCCGCGGGTTGCTAGGGTTGTCACGCGAAAGACAGTCGTTCTCGACGGTTAGATCGCGCGTCCACTCGAGGTAATACGTGGATACATGTATGACGCGCACGAGTCGCGTGCCGTGCACTTCTTCAGACCTGTCACCACGAGTCTCATACACGTATTCCGTTCGAATTCCACGTCGACGACTTCGAACAACACCTCGAGTCAGTCACGTTTCGTCATCGACACAGTATCCGTAAATCCACTGTCCGAGAACTCGATTTAACGAAGCACCTATCGACCAGTCGACCAGTCTCGTCACGAAAGCATTTTGCTCTTTCTTCCTGTATACGTCGAGTGGGATTCTAGCTCGGAGCACACCGTGGAACACACATATTTGTGGGCAAGCTAAGCTAAGCTCTAAATAAGATTATCTCAAAGGGGCTTATGGGGTCGAAGTGCACTTAAAAACGAAGTTGCCTTCTCTCACGAACTGCCATCCGTCTCTCGTGGCTGATCGGGATCGACTTCACCCGGTCGCGTAGCAGTGTCTCTCTCTTTGTCGCGCGCGCACTCCCGCCGGTTGTTCGGATGTCACGGTCAATGTCTCACGGTGGCGCGTGGCAGGTGCCGCGGAAATTCTCACTCGCGATACCGAACGCTCTCGCTTTCGATGCGAATCGTACGAAGGAACCGCGCGTACTGCGAGGCGCGATTACACCGCGCTGAGTACGCGAGCACGCATTTCGGAGCGATCGGTCACGTGAATGATCGTTTCTTAGCAGTCTGCCGAAAACAACAGTCCTCCTCGGCACACGCGTCGTCCCTCGCGAGTCACCTTCCCCTCTCTCCTACCACCCACACACCCACCACTTTCTCGCTCCCTCCCGGCGCGCTGCCAATCTGCCCCACTCACGCTCTCCGGCCGTCTCACCCTCGTGCGCGCTGGAGCGAGAGAGACGAACCGCCTCCGCGTCTACGCTACTATCGTCGGCACAAAGGCGAGCGTCAACCCCCGTTGAGCCACAGTACCACGCTGTCAAAACAAGGCGCTAGCGTGTCGCGCCGCGCCACACCACACCGCACCACACCGCGCCACGCCACGCCGTGCCGCGCCGTGTCGTCTCTGATGACGACCACGACGTCGCGATGAACACGTTATCACGTGGTCGCGACGTCACCCCCGCGAGGAAGGTGACGAACCAACGGTAGCTCCGCTACACTGCTTCCGGATTAGCGACCCCGAATGCGGGACACTGTCGGGCAATATTTTCGCGCGACCTGCGTCCTTGTATTTTAACGGCTGTCACGTTATATACGCGATCGTTGCAGCACAACGCTCTGACGGCGACGAGCCGACGACGTCGAGAGAACCGTCATCGGCGCCGGCGAAAGTGAGAGTGTGCCGGTCGCGGCGGATTCAGTGGTGCATAAGCGCGGCGGCTCCTGTCATCTCTTTCCCTCTCGCGGCTTGCTCTCTCCCTCTCTCCCGATCCGGCCCTCTGTCTCTCTCGCTCGCTCGCTCGCTCGCTCGCTCGCTCGCTCTCTCTCTCACTCTCTCTCTCTCTCTGTCTCACCCCTACGGGCAGCCTATAGCCGCCGGCAAGCGTGCACACGCTTTCGACCTATAGCGTCCGATGTACCGACGCGCTATCCATGCGCGCCGCAGACGCGCGTATATAAAGCGGCTGGCCGCGATACGACCCCACACACCATACCACGCAATGCGATCTCCCACCGATCTCACGTCCTCCGTCTGCGCCTCCTTCCTCCTTCTCGCTCACTCGAGCCTCTTCCTTCCGTGCGCGCGGAAGACGCGACCCCCAGATACACAACCCTTTGCCATCAGAGATCCCTTTTTCACGCGCGCAACGATTTCTCGGGTGTCTTGCCATTTGGGACTGTGGGGTAAAATTTTTAAAGATGACATCGCGAATTTTTCCTGTAAAATACTTGGAGAGAGATATGACGAGAATTATATTCGGGTTGTCTCGAAAATCGAGTCGAGAGAAATCGATGATCGTCCTGCTGGACTACCGTCTGAGACGGAATTATCGCGGGAATATCTCGGAATTTCAACCCTTTCGATCACACCTTAGTCACGTCATAGTTACGGCTCTGAGAGCGGACTCTTTGTTGGTGCATCGACGAAGGGCCACATTGCGCCTTAATCCGCCCCTGCGTCAGCGATAGGCAGGGGTGGTTCGGTGCGCGCCGCGGTTGCGCGTCTGCTATCACATGGCCTTGTCCTTGAATGAGGCTCGTGAACCCGACTGCCGCTTTTATCGATCAGCCCCCGCATCCCGCTTCGACGCACTCGCTATAACCATCTATCTATCTCAGTGCAATGGCGTACCTAGCGAAGAACGCTCTCGAGAGCGTCCGCGACTCTGTTCCTAATTCTGCGCTCGTACATTTCCGAGGGCCCAAGTTCGCGTTCGCGATATGCAAATATGCTCACCTAGACGGGAATACGTGATTCTTGAATGTTATGTAAGATGTTCGCGATAGCTAACTCCGAAAAAAAAAGATCATAACTCGAGACACATAAAACGTAAGCCGAAATAATTAAATTTGCATATGCATTCTTGCGCGCATGTACATGCGTTGAGTCTGTAGTCTATTTAGGGTTAAAACGAGATCCGCTTTTTAAGCACCACAAAACTTCGCATAAAGGACTCGAAACCGAGCATGCTTCAGAGGAGCCGCTAAAGGGTTAAACGTGCCCAATGTCCGATTCCGCTTTTCGTCACTGTGAACTAAACCGGACATGTACCGTGCAGCAACATCCGCCGTGTCTCTCTCTATTCTTAGGACGAGCCGTAATTTCTAAGACGGGTCCCCGTCCCTCGAGTCGCGCCGCAGAAGAATGGGGACATAATAAGTATAATGGTGTGGGCATTAAACCCTTCTGAACTTCGACCGAGAATCCCTCTAGACGGCAAATTCGGCCGAGCGTTCTAGGTCGGCCGGCGAAGGTCAAGGCCTCTCTGAGCAAGGATCGGCGAAGGACCCATCCCTGCGTCTCGCCCAATGACGCGAATCATCCGACTCGCACATCCGCGAGAAACGAGCGGATATGAATGCGACGAGGTGACGCGCGCGCCGAGAAAGGGAACGGCTCTTAATTTTATCGACCCGTATCGTCCGATTCGCGGGTCTGCTTCGAGCCTCAAGTCCCCTAAAATGTACGCGATGCATTGCGAACGCCAATTTGAAATTAAGCGATTGATATCGCAGAAACGAGCTATGTAACGATATCGTGTCTCTAAAACAAAGATCTATTAAAAATCATCCCATACTGCGTCGAGACCTGCCCTAAATCAATCGCCTTTGTATATAGGTAGCTGTAAATTTCGGTCAACAAAGGGAGGTCTCTTTTTTATGCAAATCTCAAATTCATGTCGGGCCCAAATCCGCCGGCCGTGACTCTGAACGGGCACGAGAACGCACCTCGTGCGACGTTCCAAAATTATTCTCACGAGGAAGTACATAAGTACGTGTCATTGTCGTAGGTATGTAAGGAAAGAGAATCGCGGGTAGCGTATTACGTGGCCGGGGCTCGTAGTTGTTTAGATCTAGATGAACCTGAATCATCAAACCGGTCTGAACACGCGGTCGTCGCTGGCGTGGCTCAGCGCGACTCTGTTGTATTAGGTTAGGGACAAGACGCGTTGTAGCACGCATGAGTTAGACTAGAGAAAGATCGACTACATCGGAGGGTCGAGGGCTCTAGCGGGGAAAAGAGATGGCCGCTACGCATCGGCGAAAGATGAAGCTAGATAGATGAATGGATGGAGGAAGGACGGAGAGACGATAATGAGTCGGAGATCGAAGGGGAGGAAGAGAGAAATACCGCCGAGCTAGAAAGAGAGCGAGAGAAAGGGAGAAATATGTTGAGAGTAGAAGTAGGATAGTAGAAAAAGGAATTATGGAAGGATCTGTTTGAGGTGGTCTTAAGGTCGTCCTTTAAATATTTTCCAGAATTTCTCCGCGTACTTTTTATCGTAAAGTATACAAAAGTATCGTTCTATACTCTGTTAAGAAAAGCCATTGCTTATATTTTTCTCCTTTTAAATAATATGGTTACCTTCGATAAAGAATATTTTCTTGACAAGTCTCGAAATGCATTCATCACAAATTTCGAAAAAACTCACATATTATCATGTAGTCAAAAGAAAGTATTTTCTTTACGAGAATATTATAGAACTTTATCAGAGGAAAGATTGATTTGTGCAGTTTTGCACAAGCCGAATTTTTCTTTTAATTTAATATTATTAATCAAAATATTAAATTCGCAAAGATTCAGAATGTATTTTGAATAAATTTGACGCTTAAGATAAACTTGCAACAGATCTGTGGATATATGAATCTAAGAAATATTCGAAATTTGCTCGAATGGCAGTACGCACTTTTCTGTGTGCACACACCTGTACGAATTTAATTTCAAACGATTTCGCGGATTATACAGGAAAATCGACTATAAAATGTCGAACGGCTATTATGCATGGATTACAAATATAAAGAATAAGGTAACTGACATAATCGCAATTTTCTATTAATGTGCGATTTCCGCACTTTCTTATCTCGTACCTCAATATATTACACCGAATATAATCCGAATCAATGTAATCATGCATTACAGACCTATATCGATGCTACGAACAAGGAAGGCTTTCTCCGCTAACCTTGAACCTCTGCTAGAGCCCTGGAGCCATGTGAACTTGAACCAGTCCCTCGCGCTCTGTCCTTACAACTGCATCCTGAGATCAATGTGTTCGCGATACTCCGCGAACGGTAGCAATATTCATCGAAGCCGTCTCAGACGAGCGTTATTTCGCGCTTGAAGGCGGATCTTGGCCTCACTGGCCTAATCTCACTTCGATCAGCATTTTACGGAGAGCGAATTACGGAGCGTTTTGATTTGAATCTTAATAAAGTTAAATCTCGCGTAGGTTCCGAGTAATCTTCTGCAGATATCTGCATCGGGACGAGAAGTTGTAACTGTCGAACGCGTAGCTCCAGTGTTACCAAAGTAACTATAGTTCGTCGACCAGAGCGCGAGGTCGTTCTCCACTTTCGTTCTCCGTTAAAAAGCGCCGATGGCGATCACCTAACGAAAGCGAGTCGCGTCGGCGAGAGTTTTAGAAACCGGATCGCGATCAAGGGGGGTCCATGAAAACTCGGTACGAGGCCGGAGAACGCCGTGAGCGAATGTGAGAGCCGCTCAAGAAAGTGAAACTGTGTTTCTCTCTGTGCGAATCACGACAAACCAGCCTTGACTTTCATCGCTATCACTTACCGACGCCAAACCGACGGCGCGCGGTGAAACCGGCGCGTTTCGTAGATAAAACGAGATCCTCGATTCACGCCTACCGTTTCTTTCAGACTCGAGGAGGTGCCAAGGGGGAACGCGCATGAAAATCTCAAGGATCTACCAAACGCTGGCACCAAGGCGCAAAATCTGAAGAATCTAAGAATCTAGAAGAAACGGTCGCCCGGAAAGAAGACTGTTTAGACAGTTTTAGATATGTGCTATAAACAGACGAACCGTTCACGACCGTCCTGACTGATGAAGGCCCTAATTCCCAACGCGACGACTCTTCGTTGGGCCTGGAGAGACGAAACGTGGCTTGGAGCCGCGGACGCGTCAACACGTATGGTACTATGACCCACTTCTACGCACACGCATGCTACACTTTCTCCTTTCGCAGCTTAGATCGACTCGAAACGAACAGCGAATTCTCTGTCTTGTTCTCTCTCAGCCTTGAACCTGGTCGAAAGTGCAAGTGGATCGGCATCGTGGCAAGCCGTGGCGAGCGTGGCGTCGGCCGGGGTGAAGAGGGGGAAGGAGAGACCGCGAGAGAGACATGTACAGTTGCTGCCGACCGAAACGGTTTTTGGTCGCCTTCGACGAAAGTGAAACGGCCTTCGGGAAGGAGCTCAGCGCGTGCATATGGACGCCATTGAACTAGTGACCTTCATATGAGAACCGGTCTTTGTTCAGGGCCCTTAGAGTTAGCGACCTAGCTCGCCGCGGGCCCTACCTAGGCCCGCTTCTTCTGTAGACAACGAGTCATTTACATGTGGCCGACCCGGCGCGATTACCCTTCAGCCTGCTCGCGGATCGATCGTTCCCGGATTCGATTTGAGGAAAAAAAAAGTAGGATTTCGGTGAAAATCGATCGGGAAAATCGGAGGCCGCCGGAGGGATGAAAATTCTGCGCGAAGAGCGAGAACCGTGCGAGGACGTCGGTCGAATTTATTACCTACGGCAGTCAGGATCGAGGAATCTCATCGCTTCTTTTTTATACGGATCTTTGACTTGCAAAATGAAATCTTTAAACTTTGATAAAGAAGCGAGCGATAAATTTCTGCGAGCGATAAATGTCTCTGCGTCATCAAAGTCAGGGTTGATGTCTGGAAGGTTATCTAGGATTTCAATGTTTTTGGCGATTTGTATCGTTAATGTGCTCGAAACTCATTCGATTTTCCTCAGTTACGATATCGATCGCGATACCAAGTCATTCCGAAGCCTATCGAGCGTATAAATATCCTGTGCTGTGCACTGTTGCAAGCATCTTGCGAGGGGAGTGCCTGCTGCTTTCGCCACGATTATCCGCGATACGTACCCGTTCTAGTCTTGGTAACGATAAATCGCGATCGAAAGTTCCCTTTGCCGCGCGAGTTTAATGCTCGAGGGAGAGCACGGGGGATTTATCCGCGTACCGAGACCCACGAGCGAAATAGTCGCCATAAATCCATTGCATCATTTGTCTTTCTTCAATCAATTAAACGGGACTGACGAGAGTCAGTAAATCTGTAGAGTCAGAGTAAATCTGTAACGTACGTGCGTGCGTGAAAACAAACGCGCTATCGCAACGATTGCCGGCGCGTTGTTGCCACTTTCAGACATGCAAAAATTCTAACATTCGGTCTCGCGATATTAAATAAAATCAAAATAATATCGAATTATGCATCAAAATTAAAGATCACAGATAAGAGGGATGTATCTTTAATTTGGAGATAGATCGAATCTTAATTCGCGTTGCGATAAAATATGATTAGTACGAGGAAAGTATGCCGTTAAGAAGTTGATAAGCTTTTTGAGCGACAGGTAGTAAACCATGACCTGTCGCAAAGCGTCTCACGTGGTTTCTGCGAGGTGTAGCTTAGCATCGGCGTAGTCGTTAACTGTGCATCGATCGTGTGCAAGGTACAATCGTGCGCGAATCGCGCGGATCATCCGTACCTTCGGCAGTCGCTACTGTTTTATTCGAGTTGTAGTTCTTTTGCACTTTGCACGATACGTTGCACCGCTCGCGTGTCACCGATAAAGAATGCGAATTCGTGGACGAATCGGGCGATCGAAATTTATCTATCTAAGAACACGCCGCGATGCGAATCGACATATAAACGACAAAAAAGGAATAATTGCTCGGCGCGATTACGAAATTGCCGCGCCGTGCAGACGGCGGCGGTAAGCTGTGTCATATCACCTGCGATAATTTGCGTTAACATTGAGACCGAGCACGGTCGGTTAGAGGACGGTCGGACTGATATCGTATCTGCACATGTGAAAGCATCGTATCAGTTTGTTTCCTTAACCTCGTAGCCTTCATCTCTTTTAAGTAACGGATATCTCACGAGCGGTGAGACAAGAGCACGGTGCAAGTACGACTTATTTGCTGTGCCCCGAATTGAAAAGGTAGCGCGGTGCACGGTGTAGTAGGACCCTTCTGCACGAATCCCACCGGAATGAATAAATCTGTGCAAATTTATTCGACGACAATCTGCGTAATCCACGACGGAATTACATGAAATTGTATATACAAACAGATAATCTCATAGAAATTTACCTCCGCAAGATAGTATTGTAATAAAGTGCTAGCGTCTGCAGCGTGCCTGGCCGCGAACTTGGTTAATTTGATACTCTTATCTTATTCAATATCGGGTGTGTGTGTGTGTGTGTGTATGTATATATGTGTATATATATATATATATATATATGTGCGTGTGTGTGCGCGCGCACGCGCGTGTGTATGTATGTACGTGTGAGCACTTTGTCTATTTACGATTCTTATCAGTCTAATACAAAATATTACAAATATACTATTGTGAACGAAGACACACGTGACATATCACCGACTTTTAATTACTATCTCAATATGATTCTCGTTAATAGTTTACGAATTTCGAGTTTACGATCAGTCTTGGTTTTGCGGAGTTTATGTTGGCGACCTACCACAAAATGACGCTTGTAGCGTTAACAGAAATTTGTATTTCCAAATCACTATACGATACCATAGTATCGCATTCTTGCGACTTTGACATTGAACCTCTTATCAAGGAGTTGGTTGGTATTATACCCCGCGAAAACAACGAAGCGAATATCTGGTTTAGCGGAATCCAGAAAAGATAATCTGGCGGAAATACACAGTTGAAAAAAATCCGAACTTCCAAATTCATTTCAAAGTGCGATTGAGTCTCTTTTTGATACTGCGATACTTTTTTACGAGACATGTGAGAATGTTAATGAGGAAAAAATGTTATTGTTGATATTCCATACTAACTGCATTCCCGTCAAACTATATTTCGAATCAAAATTTTAACTCTTTGTTACTTTACAGATCCTACCTAGCTTGAAAGACTATTAAAGAATCTTGAAATATAATATTGTATAAATTACCTTGATGCTGCAAATAATTAAGTACCACCGAATTTTTTCATATAGAATTATCTTTTAAAAAAGAATTTATATTTTACTGTTATTTTACTATTATTTAATGTTATTTTAATATTCTATCTGTACTTAATGTTTATTCTCAATTTTAATAAGCGAGATATATTAATTATGCAATCTACATAACTGTAAGTAGAATATGCAAAATAAGTAAATATTAAATAATTAACATGCATAAATAATGAGATTAATTTTATTATTTTTCTTTTTGCAGTTGAAAACTCTGACTTGAAGATTTAAAAAGAGAAGGAAAGATTTAAAAATGAGAAGGAAAGAATTGCGTGTCCAATAATGCTGCGCACCAACAGAGACTTAAATTTGGTATCGGTGAAATAACAAGATTAAACAAAAGTGAAAAAGACAGTTTCAAGTAACAATATCAAGTCGAGAAATCCCGCGACCCAGCATTATTAGACACTTGCGAGATTTACAATAGGTCCTTAGGCCGACAGTTGCTAATTTCTTATACGATTTTTAATCGAAAGAATAATTAATTACACATTCGTATTCATTCCTCCCCTCCATCACTAACTCTGCTTGATCAATATTTCCTGTTGTATAAAATATGTGCTAGCATAGACTGATGAAAAATCACCACTTCATAAAACTCTAATCGTCAGACTACAATTTATTAAATGATAACAAATCACGAATACCGACCTAAATTTCGACTCACAATTATCTCCTTATTCGCGATACATAAATGCGTTAAACGTCATAAATGAAATCGTAAACGCCCATATATTGAACGACGATTAACTCACCTGGAAACACATGATATATCGCTGCCCGGCGTTCTGGTTGTCCGATTGAGAAACTCGGCTCCTGGTGAAGTTCACGGACTCTCGACGCACTTACACTCGCGCAGATACAACGATTCGGTCGGAGAAACGAGTATTGAATAACGCGATGCCGACAAGCACGGTGAAATAGTTTTCGAACTGATGGAATTATTATAACTAACGCGCTCCGAGACATGTGCTACGCGCGTCGCTCGCCGATGCGCAACACAATGAGACACGCGGAAGCGTACGCGACATACGTAGGTAAGTTTAACCGCCGCGAAGGTCCTTAATGTTTGGATCACTCGGCCGGAGGCGAACGGCCACGCTGGCTGATTGATGCCGGATGACGTAGCACTTTTTTGCCCATTGTTTTGGTTCTCTCGCGCATCGCGTGCTTTTCCGTGTACAGGTATTTACATTACGCGATTATACATTTCCAAATGAGTAAAAATATATATATGCGTATATATATATATATATATATATATATATATATATATATATATATATATATATATATAA
>NW_022639508.1:1314714-1333765 GCF_010583005.1 Odontomachus brunneus | reverse complement strand
ATATATATATATATATATATATATATATATATATATATATATAAGAGAATATATATAAATATATTTCTATTAAATATAAATATATTTAATATTTCTATTATGAAGTATACATATAAAATTATTTATTACGTATGACGTTCCCAATTTTGAACGAACATTTGACGAATTTACCGAAAATAACAGATTATTCCCGAGTTAATAATTGCGCCGGCATTCAAAGTTCATTATTGGTTTGATAAATTTGGCTATTATAGTTTCATGAATTTTTGATTAATTTCATCAACTTATACATGTGACGAATAATTCATGTAACAAGAAACATTAATTCACACAGCCAAATAACTATCCATAACACGAGACTGTAATTAATTATGCTCTGAATGGAAGATCTAAATAATGTGCAATTTTAAATATTCTATACAGCATTGTGTTCACATATAGATAATCGAGAATATTAAATAATTTATATTTCAGATAATCTCGAATATCTCGAGTCCTTTTTTAAGGACAGTTAATAGGGAGAAAATGGCGGAAGAATAATAATTTTGCAGCACTGTGAGAGGATAATAGTTTGTACAGTGTTATATATATCGAGATTCTCCATTTAAGATCGATGAAATTCGTATGGTCATCCGAAATTTTGACTCGAGTTCTTCCCGCTGCTTTGCGAGAAACACCCTATATGCAGGTTGCATGTCGATCGGCGCCGAATGCAGTGCCGCGACGACGAATCGACCCTTCGTATTAAAAAGTCGACGTAATTCTACCCTCGTGCTACCGGTTCAGACGTTTTTTCCAGATGCCATAGCCGATACCGCGGCAGCTAATTCGTCGGAAATTATGCACGCGAGTCGTCGTATCGTTGACTTCATCATGCAATCGCCAGTCGGTAATTGATGGCTTTGAAATCCGGAATCAAGATTGCCTTCATTTATTTGATTAATCATTCTCATCGTGGCGTGTTTGCTCGAGAAATGCGGTACAATTATAGCCGGCGATTATGGTCAGACGTGAACGCTGGTGGACATTAGCAAACATCAATGTTCGACTGTTTGCAGACACGCATGCACGATGAAATTTTGCTAAGAAGGCAAATGTGCAACGAGCTTGACGCGACGTCCGGATAACGTGACCGCGGGTTCTTGCCGCGCGTGGAAGTCTCGCCGACGACGGTGGCCTGACATTCTGCGAATCGCTATTGTCGCCTTCACCCCCCGTTGGTTCGCGAGACGACGGCATACAATGTGCTACACACCCCCACCGAAAGAGCTCACGGTTTAGCCTTGACTGCACGCGGGGGTTGCTATGGCGATAACCAGGCCCACACACACGAGCGAGCATACACATACATACGCAGTCCGATCGCGCCACCCCCGCGCAGGCAATAAAACCCCGGTACCAACCCTCTCCTTCTCTTACGAACGGCGACTACCAAGAGTGTGACCCCGACCTTTCAGGTGGATGACCTCCGCTGCATCGCGGATGCGCGCGCACCAGCGGACCTCACCTAGACATGAACTACCCCCTTTCTAACCGAATCGACCTCCGCCCCCCAAGTATAAATGTAAAAGATTTTACTCAAGAACAGAATTGAGACTTTGTGCAAAAATTTGAGAGGTATTAATCAGTAAATTAATATCAATCAGAATTTGGAAATCTGAAAGATATCAATCAGTATGTGTGTGTATGTGTGCGATTATTCAATTGATATTTGATAGATAAATGATAATAGAGTTCACAGATACGCGTTAGGTCGATTTGTCGTCTTTCATGAAATTAAAAGAAGAGAATATTACTTGTACACTTACCCATGCGATGCAGAAGTAGCGGAATTGCAGTGAATATCTGCATGTTGCATTAGGAAGATATAGACACGTTCATCTGTAAAATACAAAAATTTTCATGTTAACGCTTATATATATATATATATATATATATATATATATATATATATACACACACACACACACACACACACATATATATATACATCTATAATAATTAATTATAATATTTATAATATATGGAATTATTTATAATAAATATAATAATTGATTATATATTAATGATAAAAGTACTTAATATGTATAATAATCATATTACACAAAATGCAAATGGCGCACATATAAATGATTTATTTACAGATCGCGTTGCTTCGCCAACTAGCGACTTTCTTGAAAGCCTTTTCGTTTTTTGCGTGTTCATAACGTATACTTAACATACGTGTACTCATATACATATACGCACATGTATTCACTCGCGATTTAATAAAATACTGCAGATTACGATGCAACGCGCATTAATATGACCATCGCACGAACTTACACGGCATTTTGGACGACAGTGACACTCGACGCGACGTTTTGTTATTCCTCAATTGGAGAAGAACGCGAGAAAATCCGTATCACACTCACGCACGGCGTGCTATCGGACGCTCGTAACGGATGTCGAAAATTCGGAAGACCCTTTGCCGTTCCACTCGCCGTGACGTGACTTAATATGAATACTCACGAGATCAGCAGCGCGAGCCGCGTGTTTCGCGATATTTGGCCGGGAGAATTACGCGCAAGTACGATCGTACGAAAGAAAAAATCTGCGCGACGATCATTACGCGACAAACTGCCGATTAACAGTAATGGACGCTCGAATAGTGCCCGCCGAAATTATGCCGCAAACCTCGCGTAATGAAAAACACTCGTATCTATTCATAAGGTTTGTTCTCATTGCTTACACTTTTAACACTTCTACACTAATGGTGCAATAACTTGTTTGATTTAGAAATTATGAATAATCAGTCGCTGTTTGTGTTACGAGTATATACACGTCTTGTATATACGTCTTATATACACGTCTTGTATATAAGAATATTACATATGAACAGCGGTTATAAGACTATTTTCGATAACTCAAACGAATCAGTACACACATAGTGTAAAAATATTAAATGTGTAAGCAACGCGAACAAATCTGTTGTTACCATGCACTTTTTACATTGGGTGGCGAATCAAATGTTTGCGTGCGTAAATAAATAAGTATACGAAATCTGTGGAAATAAAAAATAATAAGGTAAAGTGACGAAAACTATAATACGTATACGAGAAAATGATGTATTCCTGCGATATTTAACGACACGAGTTAAGTACTGCATCGATCTGAATCGGTATCGATTATATTGGATTGCGATCGATCTATATGTGATCTAATAAAAGATATAATAGATATTCTCTAGAATAGATACGATATATAATATTCTATGATTTTCTATTTAATATCGTGAATATTAATATGATTCCAAAACTTGTATTTATAAACAGATCTTATATTGAAGATTATCTCAAGTTTATTTTCAGATACCGCGTGGCCAATGAAACAATCCATACAGCATCTGAGGATAAACATAAGACGATTTTAAATATGTAAGATTCAATTATGAATATCACCTCAAAGGTTGGCGCCATCTGGCGAATTGCGACAATTAAGATCCAGTGAGAGATCCAGTAAGAGATCTGACTATATTTACTGTTTAAAAACGCATTATCTTGTTGTCAATCTATTCGACACTTGTCACGTTTGGTTCATGGCTGAAACATTCAACAAGGACACGTTTGGTCTCTGTTTCTCCCGATACTTCTTTCCATATTATTCATGTCTCCTTGAAGATGACAGTAATAATGGTGAGTATACTACATGTATTACTACATGTATTACATCGTAAAGAAAAAATAAAAATGTTTCGAGGCGAGTAAGAATTCAGAGCTTTCTTCGGAAAGCGCACCTGCACCCCTAGTACGAATCGACAGGTGTGGAGGAAAAGTTTATTCTCGTCAGGTATCATTGACCCGGTCACTATCCGGCTGTATACGCGATGCACTACGCCAATGCGCCAGACGCCGAGGGGTTGCTCACCCCTTCCTGTCTGCACCCTCACATCGAAACGTGGCCGAGGCTTTTGCACGAACAGTACCACTCGAGCACTCGACCCCGCCACTCTCGCTCCCTCTCTGTCTCCGTCTCTCTCCTTCTCCCCTCTCTTCCTCCCTTCCTTCCTCCTTCTCTGTCTCTCTCTTTCTGCTCACCGCTTCCCTTGTGGTCTCTTCCTTGTCCTTTCCGCTTAGCTCGTTTTCGTACAACTCGACGAATACTTGGGCGATTTTGAAATGTTCACCGCATTAATAAAATTGTGTATTGTATAAACTTTTAGAACAATGGATATTGTAAACAGAAGAAATTGCAAACGACTGATTAGGCGAATGCAAAAAAATCTTGCTTTCAGACGAATTTCGATGTTCTATGCGGCGGGAATATGGGCGAGGCGTCAGTACGACCGAGAAGTGAGGGCTGCAGAGAATTACTCGAAACGAGGTAGATGCACCCCGTAGAACGAGTCGAGCAATTTATCGCGGAGATCCCCTTATCTTTCTGACCGGCCAACCGTCGTCTATCAAGCCCGACGATATCCGCTTTGCAGTATAATAAGAATGACGCAGCATTAGGAAAACATACGTGAGTTATTCTATAATTTACTTCATTCTTCTTCCTTAACGTATGAATATTGAAGAACTTATCATTGCGATATATTTTATTTCCAGTAGACGTTAAATCATTTTGACTTTAGGGAAAGATATTTTACCGAAAAAAAATTCATTAAGAAATAATTATATCTGCGCAGAGAGTGTGCCACAGAACTTACTTCGACTTGTGCATAGTAAAAACTTGAACAGCGAGAAATATCAGTACGTATTCGATCTTATCTCGATCGCGTATTTTCCGGAAATCGGATAATAACGTAGCGACAAGGGTGGGGGTTATATAGTCGGGCGACAAGGGTCGATGATATGTACGCGAATGCATCCACACGAAGACGTAGCCGGCGAAGCCCGAGGCTGGAGGGAAAAGATGGTAGGTTTCTGGGTGGAGGGTGTCTGTCTAGACGGATCGTTGTCTGGGATAAGCCGTGACCGTGAATCGGCGCCTTGTTACTGTGGTAGGAAGAAGCGTAGGATTATATGAGCAATGCGTGGGAGGTACATTGTCTTCGGGCTTCAAGGGAATACATTACGTAGCCCTTAGTCGCTGTCTGCCAAGTCCTATAAAATTTCCCGATGCATTGTTCCGATGCATCGCTTTCGACCCTCGTCGTTGTCGCAATTTCATGTCGCCGGAGAGATCACTCTTCGTATGCGAGAGAGAGAGAGAGAGAGAGAGAGACAAAATCGAGGGAGAAAAAATCAATTAAGAAGCGAACCGTTGAGCTGTGAGAGTAATTTAAAGAACGATCGACGTGAGATTAACGAGCGGAGAATCCACTGCTTGGGAAGGGCTGATTTCACCGGGATACGTTGCACGTAATAAGCTATTAAATCGCGGTCTGATTCAATTGAATTCTTTCGGAATAAATAATGAACTTATTTCACGCCGCGGCAAGAACATCTCTCGCGCATACCTGCACGCGTACGCGGAGAATTATACAAAAGAAAATTGGACTTTCGTGCCTGTCATGCGGTTAGGGGGATGCATTCGAAAATGGCTACTGCTGGCCAATGCCCCTGAAGCTTAATGACCTCGTGACTGTGTGCACCAGCAGCTGGCCAAAGCCCCTGAACATCGCGTGCACGCGAAACGTACGTTGCACGCATCGCGTTATCGTTGTTATCGAGTAATAGCACTCGGCAAATTTACCTGAGATCAAGGCTTTTGAAAGTTAGAAACTCTTGTGCAAAAGCGAAGCGTTACAATTTCCAAAGATCAATTAACAATGCAATAGATCTCCATCAATGAATATTTGTCGCTTAATGAGAGCAAGTAGAAGAAAAATCAATAAAATTGCGAGCAAAAGACTGATCTCGTGCACGCAATAAGAGAGAGATAGAGAGAGTAATAATTTTATATTTTTTTAACTTTTTGTAAACCACGCGCTTCCTCCAGCTCCGTTTTAAGTGTCAATTAATCCAAAGCACGAATACGAAATGACGTAACAAATTCGAATTACCTTTGCAGCCTCATTATTTTCTGGAGGCTTTGCTTTTTTTAAGCTAATACCCAATGCGATTAGATAGTCTAAGCGAGCTGATGTCTAAGCGATCTCAGGACGCGACAGTGGCATAGTGGCACTGCGGTGCGAGAGAGCGAAAGTTCGCCCCAGTGCCGCCATCCTGTCTGCAGAATTTCGTCCTCCATGCCCGGACTCTCCTCTCCGATATCCTCCCCGTTGCGCCACTTCCTCGCAGACTACCTCCACCCCCGTCGCGTACACGGAACAAGCGCCGCGTCACCCCGGGGGCTATCAACGTTTGGCGACTTTGACTCGTGAGTCGGAACTGATGAAATTTTAAAACAATTTACCCGCTATCAGATAGCAAGCTGTTCGGAAAACCGTCTGACAATCAATAGTAGTGATCTCGCGACTAATCGAGATATTATTTCCGCGGACGAATTTACATCGAATAGCTGATCGAGTATTTTTCTAAAAAAATGTCACGTTGGAACCACTCTTTATCCAAGCGGTATTCCGGCGAGCGAGCTCTTTTTAGCCTAAAGATCTCGGAAAAAAGAAAGAAATTGTTGACGAACAAAGGAGCTCGGCTCAAAGGGTTAATGGGTCTTCCAGGTTGGCAACCGCCCTGTCTGCGAACTCGTGGCTCTTTTTGCTCATGCTAGTCGGGCAACGAGGGGGTTACGGCGGAAGAGCGAGAGAGGAAAGTTTGCCCCAGTACATTGCACCCTCTTTCTCCGTCTCTCCCTCTATCGTCCCTGCCCGCGAGCCCTCTCGATCCGGGGAGCCTTGCCACCCTCCCGACGCCAGCCCCTTGGTCCTCCGGGTTCCCGGGCCCCTTCCGCCACCGAATGTCGTCCCTCTGGGGCGTCAGCCTCCCCCTCCCCTCTCCTCCCTCCGTCGCGCCCTTCCTACCCGGCGTCCCGGTATTCCCGTATTCCCGTTTCGCCGCCCCCGAGTCCGCGCTGCATCGCCGCCGAATCAATACCGGCAGACATCCTAACTCACTGGAGGTCAATGCCTCGTTCCCGCGAGCGCCGACGACCTCAACCTCCTACCTTTCCTACCCCACAACCTCCTTGCAGAAGCCAGACGAGGGCTCTCGGCCGTGGGGAGGCGACTTCCACCGCGGACGCGACCTCCGTCGCCTCCGACTGCACGGACGAGACGACGAGACCGCCGAGCGATGACAAATAACGAATGCATCGGATCGTTCTTCGGTATGGCCCGTTATGACCCTCGTATGCACTCGAGCCCCCGAAAACCGGATAAGACAAACCCGCTTATTGTGCGCTTCCTGGCATCGCGAGCGCGGGATCTTCAACAGATATTTCGAGCCGACTATCTCGAACGTGATCGCGCGTATGCCTACGAATTATGCATTCGATCTGCTTTAATTGCGAGACAGTGATTCTGATGATCTTTTTTTCAACGAGTAATTACGAGACCCCTCCGTGCGGAAGAAATAGATGAGACCGAGTAACGACGTTGATACGAGATACGCCAATAGGGATTGTTCTCCAGAATGCAATGACGCACGGGACACAAAGACAAAGACATTGTTATTCAAAGGCTCCCTTTCACGCTCGTCTTCACACCCGACGAACCCCGCCTTCATTTCTCCGCTAGGAAGTGGCGTAGCTGCAGCCAAAAGATGCAGAGATAGATATGCCATTGCGATTGCGCGAGTCTTCGTCTCATCGCTCCTGTCTCGTATCCTCGGATTCTTCGCTCTCTGACGACAGGTAGAAATCGTTAGCTGCGTACATTGAGAAAAAAATACTTGAGAATTTATCTATGGGATATAAAGGGATTTTATTTCTGCAAACAAACTTTATGTTTGACACATAAATTTTCAAGCACTTTTTTTTCCTCAGTGCTCCGGAGAGTTGCGCATCTTTGTCTCGAATTAAGGAGAAAAAATTCGCGTTGTATCGCAACTGATTTGCATAAATCGACATAATTAATGACTTTTTGGTGCATATCCTGGCCTTCTGATCGGTAACATCTGACGAGCACACAGACGCGACGCTTGCTCTAGACCTAGAAGAAAACACTGTGTCGCGCGGATGCACATAAAATTAGACGGTGCGTTCAACTCTCCTGTATCCGTGCCAAGAGCCGCTCGCACGCGGAGACTTTTCTTGCGACATTGGATGCTGCGACACTGCGCTGCGGCAGCCGGGATGGCACCAATGCCCCCGTTCCAAAATGAAATCAGCTCTCGCCGTAGACATTGTCGACGAGTGTTTTTCCGCATTGGCGCCGTGTCACCCGGCGACTCGTTAATAACACATGGAGGAAAATAGCCGTGAGAAATAATGTTGGTGGTAGAGCAATTCTCGTATTTCAAAATTTATCGCATTCTCCAGCCTTACGATCAAACAACTTTCATCTCTGATGTCTTCCAATTTTCAATTTCGCGGATCGTAAGTCTCTTCATCTTGAATTTTAAGGTCTTTACACTTGAAACATATACAGGTTAAAATACCCAATTATTGATTCCCCTTCATTAATACTCTGGAAAAACTTGATTTTTTTTGCGATCAGTGGCAGCTGTTCACAATTTTAGTTGTGAAGTACCATTTTGTGATCATTGAGTGCAGGCAAGAAGAAGTTTAATTGCAATCCTGTTCGCATAAATAGCCAGGTTCTCTGTTTCTAGAGTCAACGACTAAAGGAATGCCAATCGTTTTGAATGTTTTATCCTAGCATACAAATGCCAAAAATGGACTTGAATTCTTCTGCGAATCTTTCTCCGTGTTCTGCAGCTTGCGAATACGTCGTCTCTCAGATTTCTCGGATCATCGATACATTTGCCCTCGCAAAGGTCGATTAGGCGCAGGGAAAGGGAGACCGGCTAAGGAGGCTAACGCTCTGCGCGCAAAGGGTGTCGCCCTCGTGAACAAAGGCAGCGTGCGCAAAGTTAAACCGCGGTATCTAGCCAGCCAGGTCGTGCACTCTTGGAAGAATCTCTCTGTTTGCGTCTCCCCGGCGTAGATACGTTGCGCTCGGATAGTAGAATGCGCGACCACAAAAATGCCGCAACGATAAGACGGCTGATATAACGTTCTATGTAATTGTACGGCTAACCATGAAGCGCGTTGCCCTCGTGATCTCTTACCATTAACTGAATGCAGCAAGGACGTCGTTGTAAAGCCGAGAAACAATCGGCTCTCATTTTTTATCGTATCAACGTTTATCGAACGTACCACGTGCTTCAAGAAACGGAACAGAGTAAAAAGGAAAAGTCGTGCTCGATAAACGAAAGAAAGCGCACGATAGAATAGGTTAGACAGGGAACAGCCGAAATCAACGACGCGAGATGCGTTGTCCTCCAGGGTGACGTTCCAGAAATAGCCCAGGACATCGCGGTCCGATCGTGACTGCTTTCGTTCATCAGTTCAAGGTTAAAAGCGCGTCGCCATCGCGTGGTGGCTGCAACTTCCACACGGACCGAAATACATCCCCTCACTGATATATAAATACACGCTCGAAGGAAAACCGAAAAAAAGATGCTGGCGATGTGTGCCGATAACCTTCTGTCGCGAGGCGGCATCGCGATGGTCATGTATATGCAGGAAGCAAATCGAGCCTCGAAGTATGCTGCACGCGATGCATCGCGCGGATGCAAGAGTGTTCCTCGAGTTTCTGCAGGAATTTAGGAAACGCGCCTAGGCATCTACGAATGATAGGGACCATGAAACGTGTATCGTAGATAAGTCGTGTCGTGAGTACCAAGAACAGGACGCTCAGTATGCGAAGATTTATAGACCGGAGGATCGCGTAGTCAGATTGGGAGCTGGAACATGTAGAACGGAGGGATCTACGGCACCCGGCACTCGTGGGAATTTAATCCGAATGTCATTCCGCAGCCTAAAACTTCGCGAAGATAACAGGTTTGTTTTCTATCGCTGAACTGGCTACACTAACTCGCGTTGGTTCTCTTCTTTTCTTTTCCTCCACCAAGTGATATACACTTGTTTTTTTAGGTTCCATAAGTGTGCATTAATTCAGCGATAAAAAACAGGCGTCTTTAGGGTCCATATTAGTAGTCGTTATTTGAAACTTGCCGCAGATAAAACACACAGATTTTAATTTAGAGTTGGATGCGAGTTTTTTTGCAGCTGATTGCAAGTGTAAAATATAATGTGTATTAAATAATTCAAATTAAAGTTCATATAATTCTATAATTCAAATCTAAGTGTTTCGCGTAGGAAAAATTTCAACTGACGACTGTTAATGCGGGTCTGTACTAATAGTCGTCATTTGAAACTCCTCTCAAATGAGATCGAATGAGAAACTCCTCTTAGATTTAAGTTTAGAGACAGATGATTTCT
The DNA here is from genome assembly GCF_010583005.1 of Odontomachus brunneus. Classification (NCBI taxonomy): domain Eukaryota; kingdom Metazoa; phylum Arthropoda; class Insecta; order Hymenoptera; family Formicidae; genus Odontomachus; species Odontomachus brunneus. The sequence continues at coordinate 1,323,433 of NW_022639508.1, read as the reverse complement.
CAATTGAATCAAATTGATTACAGATATAATGTCACATATATTATGCAATTCAATGGAACAATTTGCATCTAATTCCAAGTAATCTGAGTATCTCACATGAGACAAGTTTTAAGTGACAACTATTAATACGGTCCTTAGAAATCTATGATCCCCGTCAAATTTGCGAAACAAGATCGCGATCAAGGATAACCGGAAAGAGCGACATCGTCAAGCATGCGTCAAGCACCATCGAGCTTGGTCGTGTTTAATCGAGGTGCATCGGCGCGTCGCATGCTTGCGAGACGAATTAAACATTTCGCGATTGACGGACGCGATGGTCGATGAGGTTATCCGCAATAGCTGTGTTGACCTTTACAGCGGATACACCCTGTGGCGTGTCGATGACACTGTGTTCTATAAAGATACCCTGAGGAGGTAGGGCCTTTCAGCCTTTGTCTCGCTCTCGTCCGGCAGTCGTTGAACCCGACCGTTGGGGACAACACACTTTGAACTATGCACGAACGTAAATTAAACTGCAATAATGCGAGTCCTTGGGCCGCGGAAGGATACGCGTCGCCAACGTGCGCCAGCGACTTCTTTCCGGCATCAGGTTCGGCGAAATTCATTTATGCGCGCGATACGTTGACCCATAGCCGTATTTGCGTGTCGCATGTCACTCACGATGATTCCTCGCGATACTACCACGTCTTCGTAATACTCACGACGACTGTCAATCACTGTGCTCTTCTCGCCCACCTCCTGCGAAGGTCACGCGAGCGCATCTCGCTGACACAGCTTCTCTCCGTGATAACGCGGCAGTAAGACCTCGTATCTCTGTTTATTCGCGACAATCGTGTAAATCTCCCGCGCGCGCATGTGCATCGGAGAACATTCCCGCGATGCATTTGCAATTGCGTCATCTCTGTGGTTCTCCACGGAACCTTTTACCTCACTACGACTCGTTGATCATTATCGATTTGTCTCCGGCACCAAAAGTGCGAACCTAGGAAGAGTTTTGCGTAATAATAGTGGTAAAAACCAGATCGATTGTCTGAAATGTAACCGTATGCGAGGCTGCACGTTGCACGGTATCGTTGCGGATGCGAAAAGCGGAACGCCGGCCGGGACCGGTGCAACAAAATCCGCCAACTCGGCCGGCGACATATTTTGTTCTGGGCATTGCGCGAAGGTACGATGCACCTACGTGCAGCCGGGTCAAGGTCGTACTCCTCGTGCGCCGGGCCGGCTGAGTCATTCGTGCAGAATCGTGCATGCACAGACCCTGGGCGGCGCGAGTGCATCGAACCCGATGACCGTTGCAGCTGCAAGCGCGTCGCTTGGTAGCCCAGCTCTCGTGCGTCCTCGGTGCGCATCGGCCGCCTTCGGCTGCATTCCGCGTGCATCAACCCGAGAGACCGCCCTCGAGAAGCGCCGAGTGCAATGCCCAACGCAGCGCGAAGACGCGCGCGAACAGCTGCGGCGAGGGCGAGACGGAGAAAGCCGGGAGAAAGACTGGAAGCGGCCGAGAAGGAGCGAGAAAGCAGCCGAGGAAGAAATGCGAGGCCGTGGGGCCCACTCGATTATGCCGAAGGGAGGATGCGCTCGATGGCGATCGGGATGGTACACCGACGTCGCGACACCGGCGACGCGGCCGGGAGATTTCTATTTGGTCTCGCCCTATATCGCGCGTCCGGCGTCCTTGGGCCTCCTCTTAGCCTTCGGGAACCGCGGATCTCCGATCTCATAAGTCCTGGCCTACCGTGGGCTTTGGATCCACTTCTCAAGCGGATCCAAAGCACTCGTTCAAAGCTTACAAGCTCTTACTCCGATGCAGCTGGAGAAGCTGTCGAGATTCGAGGACCTTGATTGGACAGAAGTGTCACGAATCTCGTCTTCGTGAATCGTTCAACTTGTTACATCCTAGGTGGTCCATCAACCTTCTTGTTGAGTCTGCAGACTTCATCATGGCGACCATGGAGAACACTCTCGTGTTACGGTAATGGCTCGTGTGCCCGGCGACCTCACCCAGAGACCTCGGACGTCGGTTCACGATTTTGCTTACGTTTGAGAGACGCTGCGAAGGGCCGATGCACCAGGCAGGGTGAACGTTCTCCGCGTGCTAGCTCGCTCGTCGGCTTTGTAGAGCGTGGCCAACGCTCGCGCATACACGCATCCAGGCGCATCGTGCGTACGTGCCTACCAGCTTCCAGGGATAGCTAATGCACCTCCGCGATCGAGACATATCCGCCACCGATTTCCAATCAGCGATTCATTCGAACCGGTCTCCTACTCGGTTCACAGACTTCGCGGACGCTGTTTCTTACTTCACTTCGAGATCCTAAGGTCTCTCTTCACGGTTGCGGAGAAGTTGCAATATAAATGACAAATAAAATTCATCCTTATGCTATACATGCTCTCCAAATCCGCGCTTATTCGCGCAACAAAAATGTTGTAATTGCATCACCGTCGATGCTGGAAGGTGGACAAGTGGACACCTGTCTCGATGGGTAAACTTGTTTACACAAAGATACAATCCTCTCTTCTAAGGGAAGAAAGCGAACTTTCCCCACGATATACATTATCTAAGAGATGAAAGACATTTTACGGACAGTACATATTCATGATTATTTAACAAATATTCAGCAGTTAAGAGTGACCAATGTCAACGTGATCGATCAGGCGGAGAATTCGCAGCTAACGCGAATGCGGATCGATGTCCGTTCGCGTCCTGCGAACTGCTATTTCACCGGCCCTGGCGGCATTACGGCGAGTGAAACGCTCGAGAGTGGACGTTGCATATGTCCAAACGGGTGCAGCGCGGGGCGAAGAAAGGGAAAAAGTCCGTGGACGCGAAGAGAGGGAGGAAGGCACGACGCGGCGCGGCGCGGCACTCGGGAGGGAGTGCATGGGACACTGTGTGTGCTGCACTCGCGGCTGCACGCGTTTCGCATGGCCACGGGGTTCACTGTCCCGAGCCAAGGCCGCAGGGGCACCGCCCCACTGAACCAATTGTGCCACTTTTATGCTCGTCGGCTCATTTTCGTCGAGTTTTATTACTTGCAAAGCGCGCGCGCGCGCGCGCTCCTTGCCCGAGCACGTGCATTATGCGCGTACGTAGGTGGCCGACTACTTGCCGGGTGCATACGCGGCTCGCCTGTGCATTTCCATGCGTTTGCAGGCTTTCCAGAAAAGCGCGTCTACTGACTCGTAACGAAAGATTCAGGTGAGGCGATCGTGAAGGACGCGCTTGGCGATAGTGTGCGTTGGCGTCGGTCAAAACAACTTACTGACTAATTTAGACACTTGTTTTTGTCATCGTTCGTTAAACGCGTAAGGTAAAAGTGTCAATTCCCGGATACGTGTCTAATCCAGGAACTGTGTTCCGTATACTTTTACCAACGACTATTGCAACGGTCGCAACTGTTGCAACATGTTGGTTCGGTACGTGTTGTTGTGCAGCTATTTTATGATATGATCACATCTGCACAATGACACATACCGAACCGACAGTTGTCGATTGTAGAGAATAGCCGCCCTATATACATATAACTTTGGTTTTTAAATACGAATATTTAAATTTTCAGAGTATAGATACGTTCAATACATATATATATATTTTTTTTTGTTTTTTAAAAGTTTAAATATTCATATTTATAGATCTAAGTAATATAAGAATGTTCATGATTAGATACGTGTCTGAGCCTTAGTACACTGAGAAAAATATATCTAAGATATTCACAAAAATAAATTTGATATACAAACAAGTTTTTAAATGTTTTGTACTCAATCTAACTTAAATCTACTTTTGTACTCAATCTACTTTATCTAACTTAAAAAGACGCAGTGAATCGCAACTGATATCGAATTGATATCTAACTCGATAATTATTTACGTTTCTATTCAACTAAAAATCTTTTTTGTTTATAATCTTTCGAGGTTTATTGGAGTAAATAACGACAATCGACTGAATACTATTTTTTTTCTTGTAGCGAGAATAGAGTCGTTGACTGAAAGAAGAAACAATCTGCCGGATTAGCTACAACGGATTTTAAGTGCGACTGAACCTGTTAATATTTTACCGCGACATGGAGCACGTTCTCTCGACGGAACGTGGCGGACGATCGAAAATGTGTCATGGGACCTCCAGTCGTAACGCCGCACGCGCACGGATTTGCGAACCCCGGGAAATGCGTTTGGGTTTGCGAACCCCCAGACTGGAGGGGATTGACCCAGACACCCCCTCCAGCAGACGATTCTCCCTCCAGCGGGTAGCTGTGGCTGCTTCTAGAACCCTACACTATAGTCGATAGTACGAGGGTGCAAAACCCTGTCTGCTTGATAAACCGTTGCACCGCCCAAGCACGATAAACACGATATCGTTCATCCATTCGTGAAAAACATCAACCTGCACCGCACCCACGTAGCGCCCGTATCAGGTCGTTCTTTCATTTATTCCTTGCGTTTTGCGCGGGAGCGATTAGATCTCGGGCAATTTTGAAACTGAACTGCATACAATGGTGGCTACTATTGAAACGCACGAGCGATTAATTCGCATCGAGATGAATCTTGAAAACATGCGTTATTTCATCAAACCGACGAAACGAATTACAAGCGAGCGAGCAACGCAACCATGTTCGCGTGTCTTATCGGCGTAGGTATATAATGTCGCAACTAAAAAGAGATCGGTAATCGGAGTACAATGCCATCGCGACGCTCCGCAGCGTAACGTCTTAGAATTGCTTGTTTTTACACTTTCTCCATTAATTAAAATTAATAGATATTATTAGAGAGCGCGAGAGGTGATCGGCCGAAAGCGTTGCCACGAAAGCGACCGGTTTTCACAGGTTTCCCTTTCGTTCTCATCGTGATTAATGATTGCTAAACGTATCAAAGATATTCTTATTAGGACACGTGAAAGAATCGTCGTTTGAAAATCGCGACAGCGACAACTTGTCAGTCGAGACCGTGTCGACGTGTCGGAAATATAATTCCCCGTTGATGAAAAGAAGAAAAGCGACGAGAAATTCAATTAGTTTACGAATGAGGCGAACTGCTTAACGAAGCGAGGAATACGAAGCGATTGCGGGCGAGACTTTGCGAGCGTATAAACAATCGGTGCATTTCAGTGTCATGGCTGTTATAACGTTTGGCAAGCAGGGGTTGCGAACCCCAGGAAAGTAGCTAGCCAGCCAGCCAGACAGACAGACTAACGTGAAAGGGGGTGACCCAGACACCCCCTCCATCGAGCTGTTTGCAAGCGACTCGACTACCGCATTGGTCTGTGCAAGCGACGGTGAGGTATCATGATGGAAGGGTGGTGTTATAAAAAAATAATGCGACGATGCCAAAGGGGCGACGACGACTATTGTATTTCGCCACAGTGCCCATAGCAACGATCGTTTAATAATTATCGCGAATAGAGGACGTGGCTAATATAATTACAATTCGGCGCGAAAGTCAATTAACTCTCGGGAACGTACAAATCGAAAACGAATACGAGATTTTTATTTCAGGGTCATTCAACGGGGTTAAATGTTCAAGAACAATTGCAGACGAAGACGAAGGACTAGATCGACGCAGAGCGGAAGTGGTGACACCCGACCGTGACACCCGACTACGATTATCGAATGACGAATATACCGGCGTCCATACGTCGTTCGCCTCACCTGAAGTCTCGGAGAAAGCTGTACACGAAAACAACGAACAAGCGAGATTCCTTATCGCGATAACTGTTAATAAGGATCTCAATAGACTCGCCAAGATGTCATGCCTCGATACTAGTCAGCGACGATAAATAAAGAACAGAGAAAGAGAGAGAGAGAGAGAGAGAGGGGGGGGGAGAAGAGGGAAAGAGAGCGAGAGAGTGAGAGAGCTAGAGAACTAGAGAGAGAGAGAGGGGGGAGAGAGGGAAAGAGAGCGAGAGAGTGAGAAAGCTAAAGAACTAGAGAGAGAGAGAGAGAGAGAAAAGGAAACGTATGGAAGGGCGGCAGCTCGTTTTCCCTCCTCGTTTCTCTCCACTGCTCTCGGTCTCTTTTCCTCTCTCGGTCGGCGAGGAGGAGAGTTGGGAAGGAAGGGTAGACATATATCGAGCCTGTGCGGAGGGCTGCGGGAGGGAGGGCGAGGGATGGCAGCCAGGGTGGAAAGGGAAAAGCGGGAGGGACGGCCGTGGTGTTGCTGACCCGACGACCGCTGTAACCTTGCGTCCCGACGCCCCGCATCCAGATCAAACGATCCCGTGCATTACTCGAAGGTCTTCGAGTCCTAGACCAATAGATATTTCCGTGCATCCCCCTCCACCCACTGCTCGCCCTCCTCCCTAGGCCAACGTAGCGCCCGTTGAACTGAGTGTTCTAGCTCTCTCGTCGGCGCATTTTTATTATTCAAATAAACGCGCGGCGCGCCCGCGCGTGTCACGTGCTTCTTCATATTCTTTTTTAGGCTTGCTTCTCCCACATTGCATAAAAATATTACGTATTAAATTTAAGAAGCTTTCAATTATGTTGCTAAAGATAGTTATCATGTGACCTTAAGATGTAATTTTTGGGGCTTTTAATAAAAGATGTAGACTTAAGCCCCAATTAATACAGAGTTTTCTTGGTTAATTCAAGATTGTGATCGGGATGTTATCATGTGATCTTAAAATGTAATTTTTGGGGCTTTTAATAAAAGATGTAGGTTTAAGCCCCAACATTAATACAGAGTTTTTTTGATTAATTCAAGATTGTGATATGATTAATATTATTTCAATATCTATTAAAAATATAACTCTCACCATCTTAACGTTTTTTTAATGGTATTAATGTGCTACTCTCCGATAGAGAAAATCACTATACGTTATATTTGCATGTAAAACAGTTTAATTTACAGAAGTATTATATGGCAACATTTTAGTTGAACATTAATAATTGACTTTAATACTACGAAATATGCTGTTATATTTCTGTTTAACTGTTATTTTCTGCTGTTTCTATCAGCGTCAGATAGGATGGGAAATACTTGGACGATATCACCGGTATGACATATGACGTGATACGCATGCATATATATTTCAATAAGATATGTTTAGATATTTATTATGTTTATATTGCATTGTATAATAAACAACATAAGCAAATCACCGAATTTTAACATTCGAAACGAAACTTTGCTCATTAACGCGATAAATAATAGTAATTGAGTGTAGGAGTCCGTTTAAACAATCAAAAGATATTGATAATGCTGATGATAAAAGTAAACACATCATCGCGCGAAATAATTTGTGCGACGAATATTGCATGCGCATGTAAGATAAAGAAGAATAAAGAAGAGGTTACATTACGCACGAGATTGTAAATACGACATCTTACATCGAATGAAGACGCGTTATGCTGCAAATTCTTGGGTAACACGAGAGAGATTCTTCTTGTGGTAAGTGCGGACTGCATATAGTAATATAAAATGACTACCAAATAGATATACCTTTGTATGATATACTAGAGATTTATATCCTCTACGTAACCTCCAAGTTGCCCTTAGAAACAGCGTCTTGTCGTACTATCTGAAGGTAAGAGATCCTACGTCCGCCGTTGAATTGTGTTATTTAAAGACGAAAAGTCCGGTCAAATTCTTCCTTTCTCGATATTTGATTCTAAGCATCCAACGGATACGCGCCCCAACGTCATACTCGTCTAGTCGAACTTAAAGGGAGCGAGCGATGAACTTGATAAGCGTCGATAACGTAGAGCGATCATCAAAAAGTAGAAAACGTTATCTTTATTTACCGACGATATCGAATTTATATACACATACATATTTATAGAATAAAGACGATCGTTAAATAAGCGCTAACATAATACCGCTATCATCTTTTCACAGATGTTATGCAAGTGTGTGTGCTATATTGTCATTTCAATTTTCTTACACATAGACTTTACATAAATGTGAATGCCACGTTGCCGATATTCGCATTCTCTCCAAAACAGGCTTTTGCTGCATTTCTGATGAATTCTTCAAACCGCTTGTGTATTGGGTGCATCAAAGAAAAAGTTTTTAGAAAAGAGTGTTGTAATTTGCGAATAATATTTTGAAGAATATGTTACCTATTATTTGAGATTTCAATATAATTAGCAACGGTAATTTGAGATATTTTTTTATTTCGCACTGACTAATGTTACACTTTATTTTCGCATGAAATTTTACCATACAAATTGGAGCAGTTAGTAAACTATAATTATTGAAAAATGAAATCAGTGATTATAGACATATCATCACTTAGAGATATATCATAAATATGTATGAAAAAATAGATTTTTTCTTATCGTTTTCATTTCATATTATGAATGCTCCGCTTCATTTTCGCACGTACTTTCACCATGCAAAAAGGTTTTTAATTCGACGCAGATAGAAAGAAGTAAACTTTGCAGAAAGTTTCGGTTTCGTGATAGTAACTGTGCATTATCGTTTTCGTCTCATATTGATGGATGCTCCGCTTCATTTTCGCAGGTACTTTCACTATGCACAAAGGTTTTTAGTGCGACGCAGGTAGAAAGAAATAAACCCTGCAGAAAGATTAGATGTCGTGATAATAACTATTCAGTATCGTTTTCATCTCATATTGTTGGACGCTCCGCTTTATTTTCGCACGTACTTTTACTATGTAAAAATGTTTTTAATTCAGTTCAATAAATAAGACGTAATCTTTGTAGAAATATTATTATTTTGCCTGGAATTTTGATTATATATGTTTATATGTGTGTATATA
>NW_022639508.1:1314469-1314567 GCF_010583005.1 Odontomachus brunneus | reverse complement strand
TATATATATATATATATATATATATATATATATATATATATATATATAAATAATCTGAATATTCCGACGTTGTGAAATGTACGATAAAATTATGGTGT
>NW_022639508.1:1313542-1314459 GCF_010583005.1 Odontomachus brunneus | reverse complement strand
ATAATGAAATTTTAATGAAATTGGGTCAAAATTGTGAATGCTTTTCAAACATATTTCAGCAAAAGTTCATTATATTTTCAATGAATTATTTCCATCAGATACAAATATCTCAATTGAGATCTTACATGCGAAATTTTGCGGAAACCTCAACTGAGAATTCAATTGAGAATTTAATTGAGAATTCAATTGGGAATTCAATTGTGATCTCAATAGAAATTTTTCAGTAGGGTTGTTTGGCACTGCACTTCGAGCCATACACTCGGATGATTAAGTGTAATACTTTTCTTCGATGAGTTCTACAACGTATTCTATATCCAATAAGAAAACGTATCTCTTTTGGATTATACGTTTTCCTATTATATACGGGATGTGTCACGAAACTCACTTAAAAATGTTATTACCTTTAATTAACCGATTTTACGGACTGCCTGGCGCCATCTACCGGTGTTGCGCTAAAGTTTCAGATATTTAGGTTCTATACGGATTATTTCATTGGCATCAAAGTAAATGATAAAAATATAATTTGGTAATTAGAATTGGAATGTTCTCATTCTAACGATAACAGTACATAATAGAGCTGTATTTACATAATCCAATTTTATATTTAAAATTATCTGAAGTTTATTTGAGAATGTGTTATTCTATTAGCTGTTGTATTATCTAAAGATGATTTTGAGAAAATCTTAAATACAAGATTGAATTACAAATATTGCCTAAAGATTAAATGAAAAGAGCAGAAAAATGAAACAATAATTCTGAAGCAATTTTTGTCAATTTAACAGAGCAGGAGGAGGACTTTGGTCCATTTCCTTTATCTACGAAGTAGAATGTGGCATTGGATATAAGCCTAATTGAAGATTGCGACGTCTTTTGGGTTGTGTCCCAAAATTCATTGCCAAAAAATCTATAGTTCATGT
>NW_022639508.1:1313341-1313532 GCF_010583005.1 Odontomachus brunneus | reverse complement strand
CGAAAAATATCCGTGAACTAATTTTTTGCTCTACTTTATCATAATTGTCGAAATACTTAACCGCATGTTCTCATAAACTTTTCTGCAAACTTTTCGTATCTTTTTTGGCATCAAAACTAAATTTTGAAAGTGTAGTAATGATCTTTGAACTTTTCCTGATTGGAGCATTCACAGTTTTAGTATGTATAACT
>NW_022639508.1:1313238-1313331 GCF_010583005.1 Odontomachus brunneus | reverse complement strand
TAGAAAAATTTTAACCGTAACTGTAAGGTCGTAAGAAAACTGACCAATCACAGTCGATTATTCCTCGAACGTAAGGAGAATAATCAACTCTGA
>NW_022639508.1:1286310-1313228 GCF_010583005.1 Odontomachus brunneus | reverse complement strand
TATATATATATATATATATATATATATATATATATATATATATATATAAATAATCTGAATATTCCGACGTTGTGAAATGTACGATAAAATTATGGTGTCATCTCGAAAAATATCCGTGAACTAATTTTTTGCTCTACTTTATCATAATTGTCGAAATACTTAACCGCATGTTCTCATAAACTTTTCTGCAAACTTTTCGTATCTTTTTTGGCATCAAAACTAAATTTTGAAAGTGTAGTAATGATCTTTGAACTTTTCCTGATTGGAGCATTCACAGTTTTAGTATGTATAACTTGCAGAATGTTTGTATTAAGCAAATGTTGCACTAACTGACAGCTCAAAATTTAAATTTATATAAATTTTTTTCGTTTTCGTCATATATTGAGCAATGCTCCCATTTATTTTTGCGTATACTTTTGTTGTGTAAAAGCGCTTGTAATTTCGTGCAAACAACTAGACGTAAACTTTGCAGAAAAAAGTCAATGTTTTTTTTCATGTCCGGCATCCCCTTAATTTGAACTTCATTTTTAGCTCCAGATTTCCCTTGGAATTCCGCCCCAACGCCAATACACTGTCTAGTTAAACTCGCCTTTTGAATCGTACCATGACTTCGATTCATCGATAGGCATAGTGACGACTCGTAGCAGGACTTCCCTACTGAAAAATTTCTATTGAGATCACAATTGAATTCCCAATTGAATTCTCAATTAAATTCTCAATTGAATTCTCAGTTGAGGTTTCCGCAAAATTTCGCATGTAAACGATCGTACTGGAACTAATAATGCCAATGCGCTGTAACGATATCGTGGTAGATTATATTTACAATATACTTTTACAACGTTCAAAAATGTAATGACATATTTGTCGGTAAATGTTTCAAAGGACGTAACAACAATCACAATGCGATTAATATTGATACAATATTGTATAACTAATTAAATTTAAACACAATATGCTTGCAAAAGAGAGAGAAAGAAGGAATATTCTCTCTCTTTTGCGAGCACATTGTATGTCAAAGTTTGATTAGTTATACAATATTGTATCAATATTAATCGCATTGTGATTGTTGTTACGTCCTTTGAAACATTTACCGACAAATATGTCATTACATTTTTGAACGTTGTAAAAGTATATTGTAAATATAATCTACCACGATATCGTTACAGCGCATTGGCATTATTAGTTCCAGTACGATCGTTGAGGTTAGGCATTTGAACAGCGCATAGTCATCTAAAGATGGTGACCGTGTGACACGAGATCGAATCCCACGCGAATCTCACGAATAAATGAAACGACACAAAATATAAAATGCCAGTTTTTTTTTTATTTTGACAAAATAATACTTCATTATACTTTTCTAAATATTTTAATTAATAATAATTTTTCACTGAATTTTTCTACTCTCTTAATAAAATATTATCGAAATATTAATGAAATTATAATGAAATTTTAATGAAATTGGGTCAAAATTGTGAATGCTTTTCAAACATATTTCAGCAAAAGTTCATTATATTTTCAATGAATTATTTCCATCAGATACAAATATCTCAATTGAGATCTTACATGCGAAATTTTGCGGAAACCTCAACTGAGAATTCAATTGAGAATTTAATTGAGAATTCAATTGGGAATTCAATTGTGATCTCAATAGAAATTTTTCAGTAGGGTTGTTTGGCACTGCACTTCGAGCCATACACTCGGATGATTAAGTGTAATACTTTTCTTCGATGAGTTCTACAACGTATTCTATATCCAATAAGAAAACGTATCTCTTTTGGATTATACGTTTTCCTATTATATACGGGATGTGTCACGAAACTCACTTAAAAATGTTATTACCTTTAATTAACCGATTTTACGGACTGCCTGGCGCCATCTACCGGTGTTGCGCTAAAGTTTCAGATATTTAGGTTCTATACGGATTATTTCATTGGCATCAAAGTAAATGATAAAAATATAATTTGGTAATTAGAATTGGAATGTTCTCATTCTAACGATAACAGTACATAATAGAGCTGTATTTACATAATCCAATTTTATATTTAAAATTATCTGAAGTTTATTTGAGAATGTGTTATTCTATTAGCTGTTGTATTATCTAAAGATGATTTTGAGAAAATCTTAAATACAAGATTGAATTACAAATATTGCCTAAAGATTAAATGAAAAGAGCAGAAAAATGAAACAATAATTCTGAAGCAATTTTTGTCAATTTAACAGAGCAGGAGGAGGACTTTGGTCCATTTCCTTTATCTACGAAGTAGAATGTGGCATTGGATATAAGCCTAATTGAAGATTGCGACGTCTTTTGGGTTGTGTCCCAAAATTCATTGCCAAAAAATCTATAGTTCATGTTAGAAAAATTTTAACCGTAACTGTAAGGTCGTAAGAAAACTGACCAATCACAGTCGATTATTCCTCGAACGTAAGGAGAATAATCAACTCTGATTAGTCAGTTTTCTTACGACCTTACGGTTACAATTTTTCTACGTGCAAAGGCTCCTTCCTAGGTTGCATTCCATAACATCTTTTTCGAGCAAAATTTTACTCTTAAATTTATAGTTCACGTTACATATACTATAGATTTAACGGTAAAATTTTCCTCGGAAAGGACATTTTGGGATGCAACCCTATACTATAGAATTTCAGCACTGGCAGTGAATTTTGGAACGCAGCCTTGACGGAGAAGCTGACGTGGCGCCATCTAGGCGCTGTCTGAACATCTAGTCACGTTCATTCGTTCTATTGTCACTCTACATCGTCAGGTTCGAAGGTAAACACGCTGCGGCCAAGAGATTCGAGTTGCCATATTGCATCGTTACATACGAGGGAAAACATCGACGTCACGTGGCAATAGAGTTTGAAATTCCACAGCAAGTTGTTCATTCGGTACAACGGGAATCCTCTCCGTAATATTTAGTCGAGTTAAACGATCGATTGTGAATCGATTGTAACCTGCTGAATTGTTAACAACATCGGTGAGTCCAACAATCCGGCCGCTTCGCGCTTCTCGGACGCGGCGGCCGCCTTTGTTAACTATCCCTCGTTCACAGATAGAAACACGATAAAGTACATAAGTGAGATACTTTTAACGACCGGCAGATACGAGTACGTAGTCGGGGCTCCACGAGGATCAATAAACGGTGTGTACTTTGGGAATAATTACTCTCGTACAAGCTACATTACTCAGACGTTAGCTCTAACCAATTGTAGCGCCGAGGTGCCCTCTCCATGCTCAATGTACATGTGGAGCCATTCATCCGTTTACGCTTCAATTACGTTTGTTTCCCGGCTGCTTCTCGTAATTGTTGAATCGTCACGCATCGCTATGTGATGTCACGTGTTGCATGTATTGCTGCCTACGGCTTATCACTGCGTTTCTCTTAGTCTCGGAGCTCAAATCGCGCTCGAGTCAAATTTCGCACGTACACTCGACTAATAATAGACTAGTTCTAGCAAGTAGAAGGTTCGATAATCACAATGGAAGAAAGAAACCCTTCAATCTTGTCTTTACGTCTGTTATATCCTTCTCTGCAGAGTATCATAAATGTGGAATGCGAGTTGTGTAATTATAAATGTAATAACCTGTACACGAAAAGGCACATGGCGCAATGTGCTTTTTGATATCTCTTGGCCACTTTTTTGTTTTCTAAACAAGTAAAAGTGTAACAGTTAAAAGCAAACTGAATTTGAGAAACGAGAAAATGCACGCTTATTTTTGCAAAATATATTGAAAGATATCAAATTGTATGTCCATCAAATTATATTCATGATCAATTTAGCAAATTGGTGAGATAAATGAGAAACCTCTTTGCACTAACAATCTACAAATAGTCAAATAATTAAATTAGCTGTTGAATTAATGGTACAACTGTTTTGACTCTGTGATTTTTTATGCTAATTTTGTAGCTATTTATTCATCAAGTATTGCAGCAAAGGAAAAGTTTTCAGATTATTTTAATGATGTGTTTAATCATTTCATGGACATGTTCTTTTATTGCAACATGGTTCACAAGAATTTCGACCATGTATATATTTTGTTTCTGGTTACAATAAACTGAATGGTGAAATAGGTTATCATATAAAAGTCTCAAGATAGCTTTGTTTTTTTTTAATTTGAAAAGCTGTTTAATGTAAAATAATTGTTATTTTTGTTGTTAATCACACTCTGCATTGAAAAGTATATTACTTAATTGTATCTCATTTGCCAAATGCTGACAATAGTCAAAGTATTATTAAAGGATCAAATTAAATATACTCAAAAATATGTGATTTCCTCGTTTTGCTTTTCCTTCTAACGTTTCTGAGCTTTAGTGTAATACCTATTACCTCATCTGCCTCACATAGATACAATATTGTAAAAATGACTTTGATACGGATATCTACAGATGTTAAGGCTCATTTTCAATGTTAGTTCTCAAAATTGCAAAAGAAAACTTGGAATTTGCTGCACTATGGTTACTCTTGAATGTATATCTAAACAATTTTTTTCATTCTTTCTTCTGTACACAGAAAAATACATACTAAGGAAAATGATACTTGTTTCAAGCACTTCATAAGTTTATATATCCGTAAATCTGTTATAAGCTCATTGTAAGCATCAAATTTGTTTAAAATATATTCTGAATTTTAGTAAGTTTAACGTTTCCATCAAAAATATTAAATTAAGACAAAAATTCAGTTTACAGAAAGCCGAGTCAACTTTTTCTTGTGTGTATGTATGGTTAGAGTCATATATTTTTATCATAATATTGTTGTAAAGAGAATAAATTCTTCTTTTGAGTACATGAGCTTTTGAGATAATGAGCTTTTCTAAAATTTCTGATGAGTTTTAAGACTATTATGAAGAAAATATTCTTTGTTGAAAATAACTATTACTTAAGAGAAGGAAAGTAAATTGAGTACTCGCTTTTCTGAAAGTAAAATGACATTTTTCTCTGTGTGGACAGAAAGTGTAACCAAAGGCATAACAAAATATCGATAAGATAATGGTTTGCAATTATAATAGAAACAGTTTCTTACAAATCTTAAGAGTAAACTTAAGGACAAAAGATAAATAACAAAGAGAAAAACACTTTTTTGTTTCTCTGAATGGATTGGCCCACTGGTTTTCAATTTAATTTTTTATTTTCTTATTTTCTCTCCTATTCACCTTCTATTCTCCATATCGTAACATAACCGGATCGAATTACACCATAACTTCATCTTAGCTAATCTTCTTATTCAAATCAAGAAAATCAAGAAGCTGCTCGAGCTCTTAGCATTGCTTTGTCAAGATAAATACGTTGTCCACTACTGTCCAGTTATTCGTCGTATTCGTTTGTGAGTCCCTTATAAAAATTTCTTATCGGCAGCATGCCGGGAATATTTATTTAACTTATCGCAACGGTGTACTTCGTTATAACGTTGTGATTACATACGTTGTGAGTACATTTTGTTGCGCGTGTAAGCCGATAAGTGTGCGATACGAATATGTTAGACCACTCCTTCGAGCGTGATAACTGTTCTAGGCGACCCAGAAGTGCACCGACGTTTGACATCTTTGAATAATTCGCTGTCGCGCGATAACGGTGAGCTCCAGCGACGAAAAATCGACCGATATTGCGATATTTTGCTTTCGGCTCGCGAGGCAATTAGAATAGAAAGTCCGCTCGCGCGCCACTTTCGCGCCGCGGTTCTCTGTAAATTTATCGAAGATCTCGATCACGGTATGAATGCCACTTTACGTGGCCGCGCCTGCGTAACCGGCGAGCGGTTCCAGTCGGACTGGTCTTCTCGGCATTACCACGTGGTGAAAATTCACCGAGCCGTAGTAGTAGTATACCTCCAGCCGCGACCGTTCACGCAATCAATCTGCCGATTAATTTTGACATACGTCGCCCCGAGTTCGCCCCCAAACTTTACCGGGCGCCTTCGTTTGGGTGTCCCTCGGCGATTTTGACAGAATAATCCGGATCTTCGAGGAGTAATTCGTTTATTATCGCAACCAGCTGGAAACACTCGGACATGGGTCGCTCAATATTGCGCTATTGTGAGTAATAGCTCGAACAATTCGATTGAGATCCTTAATACGTCGCTGGAGCCTTGAGCCTCATGTTTCACAATTGTTACATTTTTGTGTATTCGTGTGATCACGATTTTAATGATGAGACGAGAGATGTACTTTCATCATTTCGATGACACAAGCCAAAGCTCTCTCGATATCGCGAGTAGATATTTTTCTTCTAGTTGCGAAATAACAGCTATTTTTCCGTTCAAAGTTGGAACATATAATTTTCAAACACATATGTGTGAGATATATTGGTAAATCAGAGAATAAGAAGGAGAAGAGGAATATTAAGGAAATAGGCAGTCGAATTATTCGGATACTTCGCGTTACATTTTCGGGATAAATATAGAGAATGCGCTACCTGTTGTTGTATATCTAGAGTCTCGTGAAGGTCTTTGTGAGCGTGAATGCTATCTCGTTTTTGCAAATATTTTGAAGCAACTCTAGTTCAGATTACAGACCATATTTGATTTTATTTCACTTCCATTGTATGTGTATAAGTAAAAGTGACGCGATTTCCTAATGGAGATCTGCGTCATACATAATACTTAATGAAATATACGTCACTTGATCTTTTGACAAATTTGCTTTGCATGCGATTAAAAAAAAAAAAAAATATATATATATATATATATATATATATATGTATATATATATATATGGTATATATACTGTGCCTTTTTAAAATTTCTTAAAGAGGCGCGATCTGTGTTAGACTTTTGCGTGTTCGACTTTTATATTAATTTGTAATATACAAATTGCGGACTGCATTTTGCATAAAAAATAAATACATCTAATTATCTATTTTATGTTCTTTATTTATATATTATTATTATTATTATATTTGTTTTTTTTATTAAGCTAGTTCATTGTATCTGCCAACCGTTAATTACATCGCTTATTATCTCTTAGTGTCGTATTTAGTCGGAATTATTGAACTCTTATCCATTATTGTTAATAAAATTAATTGTTAATTGTTAATAAAAAGCCATTGTTTTATTTTAATTAAAGTATCTTTTAATCTCGCAAACATACATTGAATTTTAAATTGTTCTGTAATTGGAATACTATTCTGGCACGCGGATGTAAAAAAATTGATAACTGTGCATGCGGTAAAGTCGACGGAATTTCGTATCGAGCTACCGTCTCGTTTTACACTGTTTCCGCATGTAGTCCGTAATCAGCAGGTGGTTACTTACTCACGTAGAATTAACTGTAACTGAAAATTAACTGTAACGATTGTCACAATATAAGGTAAATGTATCAATGCCCGGACATGTACCAATCTCCGGACATTGTTATTATTTTTATATTTGAATAAGAATATTTCAACTTTCAACGTACAATATATACATATTGGTATACATACATTTAATATTTATATTTAGTGTACGTTGAAAGATAAAATATTTAGAGAAATATTCAAAATAATAAGAGTGTCCGGAATTAGGTACATGTACGGGCATTGGAACATTTACCTTAATGTTCGTACAAATGAGAAGAAATCGTATCGTGGCTTTTTTTTGTAGATCTTATGTAGATTGTGTAGATCTGTAAAATGTGTTTGAATTATCGTATATTATGGAAATTTTTCGAGTATGACAACCACCACTGAGAGATACGTTGAAATTCGAGGCTTAGATATTCTTTGCACCTCGATTTTCAGTATACGGAAACTTCCGGTAACGGCAGCTACAGTGGACTTGCAGTATGATGTACTCTACGAATGTGCAGCTAGTAAAGTGGATGTTCCCGGCGGTGGCCTTGATCATCGGTCTTTTTTGGTACAAACGTCGTCGAATAGACAGAGCTGACCCAGGTGGAATCGTGGAATCAAATTCCCAGGACAACGTGAAGACGAGCTACGTGAAGGAGGCCATTTCGAACTTATATGACCCCACTGACGAGAAGATAAGCAAGTCCTTCTCGACGAGCAGCTGTACGCAACAGGAAGAGCCGACTCGCGTCCCAAGGAAGGTCAGCGAGAGTATGGACATCCCAAACAGGAAGTCAGTACCGCAGTCCTGCGACAGCAGCCAGATCTTTACGGAAGTTGAATCAACGACGGATATACAGCTAAGCAGCAATCCGACCACGAGTTACTTTGAGACAATTGCCATGAAACGAAATACGTCCTCCTTCGACATGAAGCTCGACGATAACATCACAGAGGTATTCGAAGATGCCACCGAAGAGGGACAGTGCAGCGTGCAAAGCGAAATGGGGTCACCGGAGCAGAATGATACCGCGGCCGAATTCAACTGCGAAACGAACAAGCAGCTAGCGGAGGAACATCTCGAAGATAACACCGAGACCGCGGAACAAGCGACCTACGAAAGGGACTCTGCGAATCACAGTCCGACTTCCGGAGTCCTGGAAGGCAGTATTATAGATGAAGCTAGGAGCGAAGAAGGAAGCACGGACAGCGGAAAAGGTGAGTGTCCATTAATGCTGCTTAACTGAGTCGTAAAGATGTCGTTTTCTAAGAAGCTTCGTCAGCTTTGTTGGAATGTTGATTTCGTTAAGACGAATTTTTGATTTTATTACTCAGGTGGAAGTATTAACGGATGCAGGAAAGCCAATGCGGTCGAGCAGACTACTTACTACTTCGCTATACCGCAACAACTGGTGGGCAGGCTGATCGGCCGTCACGGTAGCTTTTTGCATAACATCCGTACGAAGACGGAAGTTCAGATATACGTGAATGATCACCCGGGGGCCAGCGACCAAAAAATTTGCTCGATAGAAGGCAACGCGGAAGGCATTAACACCGCCCTCGACTTGATAAGGAAGAAATTCCCGGAGAAGAGATTCCCGGAGGTGACATTAGCCGAGATCCCAACGCCCGAGATGACTGTGGAGGCGACATGGGTAGCGCAATTGTCACAGTTGTTCTTAGTCGAAGGTGTCAATAACGATATCATCGTATCGCACATCGTCAAGCCGAACTGGCTCTTCATTCAATTTCCGACACATCCGACGTTCCCCTCCTTGCGAGTTTTAGACTTGGAGATGACGTGCGCATACAACGCCACGGAATCGTCGATACCGAGTGTGCTAACGAGTAAGTGATGTAATATTTTGGTGCATTCTTAAGCACCAGAAAATCTTACGAAATATCTTTATATTCTAACATATTTTACGTATTTTACGTAATTTATTTTACGTATTTAACATATTTTACGTATTTCTTTCTTTCAGGTGGCATAGTTTACGTTGCAAATTGGTTCGACGTATGGGTTAGAGTATGCATGGAGAAACCAGACCCATTGGGAGAGAGGCACTTAATGCGACTGCTTGATCACGGCGGTTACTATGAGTTTAGCAGCTTGCAGATAAGAGATATTAGGCCAGAATTCTTGAATCTGCCCTTCCAAGCGACCGAAATCTTTTTAGCAAATATTCGGCCGAAGGATGGTAACTATATGTTGATGACGTATACACCTTTATTCACTCGTTCATTCTCGGGTGCATAATAACGGATTATTGTATTTTAGGCGCGTGGTTAAACAATGCTTACGATGTAGTAGCTCGCGTTTGTTTCGGAGTTGTTGGTCAAGCCCAGGTTGAAGGTTATATTGATACGAATGTTTATACAAATATTTATTATAATATACCGAAATATGGGGTACGTAAAAAACTTCTTTTCGCACGTTTTTCCTTTTCTCATTCGAATGAAATTAATCCTCTGATTTGATGTTTAGGTAATTTCCCTCGCTGATGAATTAGTAGCACGCGGATTTGCGGAGCCTGCAAACTCCGAAGATATAGTTCCAGAAACATCCTTTGAATTGTTCGAAGAACCCACTTACTCGTAAGAATTGTAGTAAAATCTATCATTCTCATTTCCCATCATCATCCAAAATCATTACACGCAATTACATGGTTCTTAGGCAGTATCAACTGGAGTCTATTATAACCGCCATCATAGTGCATTAAGCGCATAAAAATCACTTTGTCCTTTGGATTTGTCAATCTTTTACTCTCTCACAATTTTCCGTCGAGATTGCTGTGAATACTCTACATACATATATCTTAATAGTATGAAGGGTATTTACGTAGATAATAATAATAAAAATAGTGCAGAATAACATTTCGCTAAGAATTTTAACTAAAAAATAAGAAAAAAATTTGTATATTTCACTATACATATATATATAATTTATAGTAAAATTTCAGTCGCATTTAAGTCTAATACTCCTTTAAATACTGCTCAAAGAGAGAGAAAGATTGTGAAATAACACATCCCATATGCTTAAACTCGTTAATTTAAACGAGTTCTGACAAGTACAAAGGATTTGGTTTAGTCCGCTAACGTAAGGACTTTGTTTTACAATAACCCTTTTCGTATTATATCACTCACGATGTTTCCCCATTTTTACCCGGAAAACTTGAATGTTTTCGTATTGCTAATGTGATTCGTAAGGACAAGTCTTTCAGATAGCTTTGAATAAGCATTCAGGAAACTGCATTCGTTGCCCTTCAGAGTGAACATCACGAGACTATTGTAAAAATAAGCAGCCACCTTTAACACTCATGAATCTTCATGATACTTTTGTATATAATGTAAGTTTATTTTTTTTTTTTCAATTATAGAATATATTTAGAGATATCAATAGAAAAACGATTTAGAGATTTACTGATGTATGGACCGCAACGCAGAATGTGAATACATACTGAATTTGCGTTTTACAAGACGTTCACAAAAATTAAAATATTGTACACGGGTAACACGGACGAATCGGGAAATTCGTACAATTTGATAAGGTGATTTTATCGATTGTCCGTAACATTTCTGATCGGAGAAGTTCACGGGATTCACGTTGCGTTAAAACATCATCGATTTAGATATCACACTTATTTTTGGTTGTATTAAACGCGTTTACTGTAAAAATTATCATTAAGCGCCGCGCTACAGTTATTTATCCCGTGTTATCTTTTCCGCGTTATATTATCAATTTACTTAAATAATTTATCTTCCAAACATCACCTTTTGATAATATATATTTGATAAGACTTAATTATCTCATCGAATAATTAGTAATTTCTAGTTGTTATTAATCCTCATAAAACGTATGTCCATCTTATGAGGTAATGTTTTCTTCAGTGTTTCAAAAGTAAACTTTTGGATTCCAATTGTAAAAAAAACTTAATATAACATTGTTTATATTTCATTATTTGAGTATTAATGATTATTACATTGCACAAAGGTTTGTTGCTATACAAAATTTTATTGCAGTAGGAGTCAGTATAAATTGGATAAAAATATCTACAAATGTTTTCTAATTTAAATACTGCGCTCAACCACATATTTGTCTGAGAGCTATTGTTAATACTTATTATTGTTGATACGTGAACATATAATAGAAGTATTTTTCTAGGAATATATATTAAATATATATATAAATATATATATATTTAGAATCACACATACACACATACAGCCATTGAGAATCGCTCATAACATATTTTAGGGCTGTCTAATTAAGCATTCGCAACTATTTTGCTCTGTTATTGTCTTTTCTTTGATAGTTAAGAGGGTTAAATAGAAGTGAGAAAGAAGGAAAAATTGAGCAAAATTGTCGTTTGTGACCAGCTAATTTAGACAGCTCTGATATATAGGTACCGCTTTTTTGCGCGCTGCGCAATTTACTATAAAGATATGTAATTTATTATAATTATTTACATTAATTAATATGACAACATAGCAACAATATAACGCAACGAACGTCGTTACATAATAATTATTAATAATGAATTATACTCATTCTTTGTACATATAATATATGGGGCAGACTGCAGTCACACACACACTGACTACTCAAACCTTATACAATATTTCATTTATTGTTATCCTATTTAATTAAATTTTCATTTTGTATATATATCAGTTTAATCCTCTTAGCGTTATCATTAGACTTGCACCATTTTCATCGTAGACCCTTGTGTCTTATCATTGTATAAAATAAAACAAAGCATAATAAAATTGAGTGCACGTAACATGACAAGCAGAATTACGCTAAGAGTTCATCTTATTGTTTTATGTTATAAAGCAGGAACAATAAAAGAAGAGATGTTTGTAATGAAATAATAAATCGCGATTGTATACGGATTTCCTTTGCATTTTATTTTACGAGACCAATATACCACAGAAATAGTTGATCTGGTTCACTTCAAAAGATTTGAGTAGAGGAATGATCTGAGACTATTGGCTCCCGAAATTTCCTTTATATGAGCATTTTCTTTTTTGGAGATAAAGAGAAAAATGACAAAGTAGAAAGTATAGACGCTATATGGGTCATTTTATTGTCTGGCGAGCATCTAAAAATAAAATTAAGACTATCTTAAATATAAGATCCGATTATGTGAATTTCAGTCATAGATCCGGGAGAATAAATTGCCAGATTGGAATAATTCTATCTCAATTTATAGGCTGATTTTGTAACTTTTTATAACAATGTCCTTATTGTTGTCCTCGTACAGATATAATACATAGTAGAAAAAAAAGCTGTGCAAACACAACGGCACTTATCAAAAATTACCTTAATAAGCAATCTGTAGTCCGATTCAGTAATTTGTAATAATAATATCATTATTATTATGTTAATATGTAAGTATAATACATGGGTTTGGTAAACACGCCATCAATACAACTTTTTTGTATTTTTCACTCTTTAGATTTACAACTAGGTGTGTTACAATAACATGATATAACCGCGAAGATACCGCCTTATAAACGTCTGTACATTATATTTTATTTACATTAAAAAAAATTTTTGCAGTAATATAATGGAGCCCAGCAACAGTACCCTATATTGCTTATATGTAAGGGCCGTAGCACACAGAAAAATTTAAACAGTAAGACGTAAGCAGTAAGCAAATTGACCAATCACAGTTGTTAATTCTTCTTACGGTTCAAGAATCAACGACTGTGATTGGCTAATTCGCTTACTGCTTACATCTTACTGCTTAAGTTTTTCTATGTGCCACCAACTTAATACTACTATATTGTTAAATGAGAGAAAAGTCCGGCCCCAAAACCACGGTGCAGGAATATATATTTCTCTTTCTTTCTGAGTGTTTATGAACGTTATGCGCATGCGTCAGATGGATCGTATCCGCCAATGGGAAAATAAAATATATTGTACATACACTCGTGATCTGAAAGGTTTGTGCACCGATTTTTAGTTGATTTCGGAACGCGTCCCAACTTCAGGAGAGAGACAACCACTACTTGACACGCCACTTATTACGAAAGCAAAAGGATGGCATATATATGGTGTCAAAAAGTAGTGATTTGACATATAATTGAAAGAAACAAATAATTATTGTAATTGTGATTGTGAAACAGTGTATTAAAAAAAAGCATTGATCTAATAATAATAAATTTAAGTGAAAAATATTTTTAAGAGTGTAAGCTGAAAAAGTTATAAACTATAATTTCTTTAATGTTAATAATTGTAGAATTATAAATTTGCCATCAATATTAAATGAATATATAAATAATGCTATTATTTGTGTAGATGGGGAATTATGTTATTGCGCTCAGCAAAAATAAGCAGCAGACCAAGTCAAGTGATATGAGTATCTTGTCAAAAAAATATAGCAACGGCAAATTTATAGCTCTAAAATTATTGACATTAAAGATATTATGGTTTATAGCTTTTTTATAGCTTTTTTAACTTACATTCAAGTTGAAAATATAAAAATAAATTCCTGTGTCTCTATGTTATTGCGCTCAACAAAAATAACCAGTAGACCAAGTCGAGTAATATGAATATCTTGTTAAAATAATCACTCGACTTGGTCTGCTGCTTATTTTTGCAGAGTACAATACATACATAAACGAGCACATTTTTAGAATTATGCATTCCTCCTGTCGGTCGAAGCTATCTCAAGCAAATTGCAATTCCAAATACCACCACTAGGAAGTAAATGACATAAATTAAATTCGTATTATATTTTTCCTTTAGTACGTTCGATATAAACGTACCCGTATTAAAGCAATGGCTGCAATCAGCAGAGTAAGCTGCTTTACAACTGTTGTAAAATTCGTAAATCTGATTGGTACATGCTTTTGGATTTAACCAAAATTAAGAGCATACTCCAATCAGATTCACGAATTTTACAACAGTTGCAAAGCAGCTTTCTCTGCTGAACGCAACCATTGGTACGCATCAAATTTAATACGCGTACTAAAGGTGCCTTTACATAGGAGCGTCGAGCGTCAAGTGTCAAGTGTTGAGCACATGCATAGTAATATATAGTGAGTTGTTGCTGAAACGCAAGATTAATTTGATTACATACTAAATTGTTAGTTGAATTTCGAGATATTTATTAGCAATTAAAAAAAAACTGCAAAATATTACAAAATGTCTATTAATTATCGGCATCATTTGTGGTTATTAAAATGCAATACATTATCAATAACAAATATTACAAACAAAACATGGAGTTAATTGCATTAATATCACTAATTGCAAATGTAATATGAGCAAAACAAAAAAAGATTTTGGGTGTGACAAATATTCGCAAAAAGTAAGGCTGCGTTCCGTTTCACGCATATGCGCGCATTTATCTATAGTTCATGTTACATATATTGTAGGCAATGCGCGCATAATGCGTGAAATGGAACGCAACCTAAAATACACGGATTCTATTATACAACATTGCTCTAATAGCATCAAGACGCTGAAATCTGAACGGTGTAGATTTATGCGCAAAGATACTGCGCACGGGTTTGACGCTCGAACGCTCGAACGTTTACATGTAATGGCACCTTAACGTTTTGACGATGTAAACCAAGCCTATGAATAAACTGGTCTATAATATATGTCACATATTCTGTAGCACTTTCCCACCCGGTTGCAGAATTAGAACGTGGCCCAGTAGCGAAACGGTTTTCTCCGCTGAACGTTATTTCATGATTTAGTTGTTCGCGCGCTTTTGCGTCGTGTATATGTCACATATCTTAACTGAATGCATACTTAAAGTCACATTGTTTTTTAATTTCCAGCTTCGATCCTTCACTTTTTGTATGCATTCGAGTTTACAACTCCGTCATGGTTTCCTTCGGATCTCGTGAGGAACGTGGCTCTTACATGTTTATGCCGGTGTTTATTTGTGCCTGTGCTATTCCAGTCTCAATGCTTTTCTGGATAGTGAACGTAGTTTATTCAATATTGTCGCCAGAATCTTTGAATTCTACAGAAGGTGTTGTATATACGCTATAAAATATAGCCTAACATTTATTGAAGTAATTTTGTTAGGTTAGAACTTTCTTTCCCAGAGAGAGAACGCACTCACTGAGATCGAACGTGAATCTTTTACGTGTATATGTAAATATGCTTTCGACGATGTAAAAAACGATCTGGTTGAGCTTATATTATTACGCTGCTTTGGAATATTTTGGAATATTTTGGAGTGCAGAGGCAGTCATATATAAATGCGGCTTTATAACTTAGAAAATATCTCTCCCTCTCTCTCTCTTTCTCTCTCATTGGTTGCAGCCCTTATTCTGTGGTCCTTTCACCAATAAACTTGCTATGATGTACGCTAGATGATGGAATTAGAAATTAGGAATTGTAGTTTGGGAGATCTTAGGAAAAGTCATCTCAGGACTAGTTTAATAAGGGACCTAAAAAGTATCCTCTCGGACGTTGGCCGCAGAAGTCAACGTTTAATAAGTGATCAATTATTTATAGCGATTATTACCGCATATGATTGGTGATTTCAGAATTTAGATAGAATATGTCAATTGGAGGTAATAATCATTAAACATTGACTTAGTGATGACTGACAAGTATAGAGTTATTTTTTAAATTGCTACATAAAATTTATCCGACAAAGCACGTGCAATACTCTGTTTTATATCGTTGTTGTACATCGTTATTTTTAACGATAGTATCGATGTCGCTACTTATCGCAGGTAGTGTATAATAAAAAGAGTTGAATAACGACACATACAAATACGTATTGAAGAAAGTGCAACTTAGAATTGCATAGTCATGTTTAACGTCACATGTACGTGTTTAAAATAAAACTACCGATGCAATTAAAATAATCAATTCTAATCTAATCAGATTTTGATTTATGTAAATGTTCGATTTATGTAAATTTATGTACATTCTAGTCGGCAAGTTAGTCTATTATTCAAAGATATGCCGATAGATGTCAGACAGTGCGTAATTAGTAAAATGATCGCGAGCGTTTAAATAAATAATTCGTTAGCTTATTGTGTAAACAGGCGATTTCATAAACATATAAAAAAAAATGTGTTGATCTGGGCTAAAGTCCATATAAGATAGAGTCTGGCCACGTGCGCGTTTCTCCTTATTGGTCGAAACAAGGCTTAGATAAACGATAGAAATGCGAAACCAATAGAAATTGTCATGGAAAGCGGGATAATTTGAAAAATAAAATAAGAAAATTAGGAACAATTAGTAGTTTTTTATGTTAAACTAAAATAAATAAATAAAAACATAATTTTGATTGTAAACTTGAAACATTATTAATCTGCAGGAAGCGAATACAGTGAAAAACCTTTCTGATAATAGTTCTTGCATCGTAGAACACAACACGTTGGCATTTTGAAATCTGAAAATTCATATTTCGTATTGCATTATTTTACATATTTGTTTTTTCAGATACAGTTTTGAATAAAATGAAGTTACGATAATTATATAATGAATATAATGACAATTTATATAATGACAATTCCCGGCCAAAAATGATTCGTTGATCGAAGTCGAATCGACATCGAAATCGTGAAATCGACGTCGATTCGACATTGTTTCGACATCGATTGACGAATCATTTCTGGCTGGGAATTGTCATTAAATATAAATAAATATAAATATAAATTGTCATTATATTCATTATATAATCAAAATTATGTTTTTATTTATTTATTTCACAGTTTAACATAAAAGACTACTAATTGTTCCTAATTTTTTTATTTTACTTTTCAAATTATCCCACTTTTCATGACAATTTCTATTGGTTTCGCATTTCTAAGGTTTTTCCAAACCTTGTTTCGACCAATAAGGAGAAA
Source organism: Odontomachus brunneus (assembly GCF_010583005.1). NCBI lineage: Eukaryota > Metazoa > Arthropoda > Insecta > Hymenoptera > Formicidae > Odontomachus > Odontomachus brunneus. The sequence goes on along the minus strand of NW_022639508.1, from coordinate 1,296,126 downwards.
CGCGCACGTGGCCAGACTCTATCTTATATGGACTCTGGTCCAGATCAATACATTTTATTTTATATGTTTATGAATATGACTTTTTTATAATATCACAAATTTTGACTGACAACTTTTTTTATTTTACTTTGGAAACCACATACAGAATAATTATATTTATAATACTATATCATAGTATAATATAATACTATACTATAGTACAATATTATAAATATAATTATTCTGTATGTGGTTTCTAAAGTAAAATAAAAAACTTAAGTCAGTTAAAAATTGTGATATTATAAAAAAGTCGTATTCATTATATAAATCCAGCCAGAAATGATTCGTTGATCGATGTCGAATCGAAATCGTGAATCGACGTCGATTCGACATCGTTTCGACATCGATTGACGAATCATTTCTGGCCGGGAATTGTCATTATATAAATTGTCATTATATTTATTATATAATTGTCGTAACTTCATTTTATTCAAAACAGTATCTGAAAAGGCAATTGTGTAAAATAATGCAATACGAAATATGAATTTTCAGATTTCAAAATGCCAACGTGTTGTGTTCTACGATGCAAGAATATTATCAGAAAGGTTTTTCACTGTATTCGCTTCCTGCAGATTAATAATGTTTCAAGTTTACAATCAAAATTATGTTTTTATTTATTTATTTCACAGTTTAATATAAAAGACTATTAATTGTTCCTAATTTTCTTATACTGTACTATAATGTAGTACTATACTATGGTATTATACTATAATACTGTACTATAGTATAATACTATTTTATAATAATTATATTATAATTACTATAGTATAATAATTATATTATAATTTTACTTTCTAATTCTACATTCTAATTTTACTTTTATAATTTATAGTCAAACTGACATTAATATTTATCGCGTTATAAGGTAACACAATAAATATCAGCTGCGTTCATATATACACGACCGCCGCGTTTTTCCAAAACTATTCGAGTGGCCGAATTCTATCTTATAGGGACTCTAATCTGGGTGACTCCACAAAAAATTGATAGTCTGCTGTAAAAGACGCGATTAAACATTAACTTCGGTATCCCACAGCTATATTTTTATCTCGCCATGAATTCAAGTTTAGTATTTGTTAAATTTACAGTTTTACTTAAGTTGAAGTTTTCCACTTACATTTCTGATATTCAATAAATTTTTTTGTTCTATCTTAGGTTATCCAGTGATTTCACCGTGGAGATGGTTGGCCGCGGTTGTAATACCGTTTTTGTTCGCGTTTTGGGGCCTCCGCAAAAAATCTGTGAACATCAGTGGTGCAATGTTTGGTAATGAAATAGTCTTGAAAGTTGGAAGCGTTTAAAAATCGCGCGGACCATTAAAGGGTGCTGAACACCCTGTATATTAAAGTTATAGAAATTTTTCACGAAATATCTTTTTTACATAGGCTTGCTTCTGGGTTTTATATTAACGCTCTCGAATTACGCTCATTTAATGTGCCTCATGACGTTTTTCGTCACTGCGTCCAAAGCTACGAAATTTCGATCGGCACAGAAGAAAAAAATCGAAGCTGAACATAAGGAGGGTGGTCAACGTAACTGGGTACAAGTGCTATGTAATGGAGGAATGGCTGCACAATTGGCAGTGTTGTATCTGTTGGATGTCGGATGTGGCGAACGACCCATCGATTTCGATAAGGATTACCGAAGCTCATGGCTGTCTATTGGCATATTAGGTTAGACAGTTACCGCTTAATCTCAAATATAAAACAGGGGTCGATTAAAATTTGAAACTTATCACGCTGTTCTCAGTGTGATAAAAATTTTGATATTGTTTTTCTCGTTAATCAATTCATTCGGTGCCTCTTGATTTAATTTGTGACTCACGTATTTTATATTTTTCTCAGTGAGTCAAACAGTGCATAGTCCTCTTTTTTGTTGCTTGCAAAAAATATCACCTCTATAACTATAATGTATCATGTATTATTTAGTATCCAACATTTGAACATATAATAATAATATTGGTATAATCAATTAAATCGGAAAAAATGCAATATGGAATTCAATTTCACGGTTTATTTTACAGGATCATTCGCGTGTTGTAATGGCGACACATGGGCTTCAGAATTCGGTACGGTGATTGGCACGGCCGATCCTTTTCTTATTACTACAAGAAAAAGGGTGCCAAGAGGTGAGAAGTTCCAACGTCAAGTCTCCTGGCCGCGGCGAAGACACTGGAACTTTAAGTCCATACTCCGAACTCTGTTTTATCGTTGAAGTCTTTAAAAATGATTTATAGTCAATTAGAAGGCCATTTATAAAAACCACTTCTAGTGTTTTTAACAATAAAAGAGAGTGCAGAATATGGGCCTTAACTTCAATAAACGCGGATGAATTTTATCTCGATTTAATGTTGTTATTTAAGGCACAAACGGCGGTGTATCGTGGGTAGGTCTCTTGTGTTCCTTTCTGGGCGGCTTAATAATTGGTCTTCTTTATTATATTACGATATTAAACACTGTTGATACAGCCGTGTTACAACTAGCAGCACCGCAGTGGCCCATTATTGTACTCGGGGGTTTGGCTGGTTTCTTCGGTAGCATATTGGATTCTATTTTCGGCGCGACTCTACAGTACTCTGGTAATTCACATGTACTTTCACACGCATTGGATTCATCTTGCAATGTCTAAGTTCAGAGATTGAACAAGCTTCTCGTATACTTCATAATGACGAATTGTCGCGTATAAACGATAATTATAATTTTAGGTGTGAATGAGGACGGTCTGATAGTGGAGCGACCAGCGAAAGGTGTAAAACACATTAGCGGTAAACAGATTCTGGATAATCACAGTGTGAATCTCCTCTCCACCGTCGTTATCGCTCTCACTCTTCCGAAAATAGCGAATATCTTCTGGCCATAAATGAGACTCGTTTGAAAATAGAAGATTTTATTATTACGTCCACATTAGTCTTATTTAACCTAATCTAATCAATATCGCGTATCTTTATACGTCGTTTTAATTAGGATATATTGTTTTGGATACTGATATTACTATGAGCTATTAAACTTATAATAATATATTACTTGATGTTCTTTATTGTATTAATTTGTATAATAGGTATTAATCGAAAATAAATTATCTAAATATTAATAATTTGAATTGGTCTACGGGGTTAGAAATAATTTTACGGATATTATAACACAAAAATTGATATGATAAGTATTGTACGCGATTATACCTTTTTAATAAATGTGTTCGTTGTTTAAATAAATATTTGTAATTTAACATCTTTTTTATATTATTTTACTGTACAATATCAATTAATGGTTAAAATATGGGTTGTATAAAAATACTTTACAAAAAGCTTATATTTTTATTATATAATTTACATGCAATGTTGATTGGTGTTGTTTGCTAGAATTTAAAATAATTCAGGGCACTGAATGTTCCTTCATTATCATCTTAAGTGCCATATCATCCATACTTAGGTAACGTTTGATTTTCTGCAAGAGCCTCATTACCTATTTGCGAGTAATGATTTCATTTATCCAATTAGGAATTATTTTACTAAATATTTAAGTCAACTCATACGAATGACAATGTATTAAGTAATTTGATTCTGTATACAATCGCGTGTGACAACTATAAAACTTGACTCTGCTGAGATTCAAATTCAGCGTGATGCTCAATATGTTAAGAAACAAATTTACAAAGCTTTACTTATATTAATATTTTTTTTCGGTTTGTAACAAAAATCTTTTTCTTACGCAAAATGACTCAGTGTGACGCATAATTGTATAATGCAAACGTATAATTAAAATATATTTGTAATTTGACCAAATTATAAAATTTCGCATAAATATTTGCCAAAAATAATAATAATATATTTTAAATATATAATAGGTTTTATATATTATATAAATATACATATATATATTTATTTATGCTTTGAGATAATTTAATATTTCTCAGCTGGCACGTAAAACAATACAGTGCCCAACTTTTATTTCATATCACACATGTTCCTGATACTACACAATTATATTCAGCGCAAAACATGTGATGATAATATTCATTAGATAACGTAGAATTCTGTCGTTTGATCTGATAAATTATGAATTTTACAAATATAGGATATCTCGTTTTTACTGGTAATTATATATATAATAATTATATAAAAACACATATGTAATAATTTTCTAATTTAACACGTTAATAAAGAGGAAAAAAGTTTTTACTTGAGCTGATATATTTTTACATATTTGATGCTAATTGAATTATTTATAACAAATGACATAGATAAACGAGATTTCCTCTATATTTGTTCTTTAATTAGATGTTTTTTTTTAGTAAGTATCGATTATAATGCTAAGAATCTTTTACGTTATACTCGATCGCATGTTCTAAGTGAGAATAGATCGATTAATTATCTATCCACTATGTCTCACAACATAATATTTACAAAGTGTACGCATTAAAACTGCATCTAAAAAAACATTGAAAAAATCACAGCAACGTCTAAAGCACAGAATTATATTTCTGTGTTTATTCTGTATCGGTATTTGACTCGTAACAATGTTGGTAAAACAGTCCCAAAAATGTACAATCAAAATCTAATCGTTAAAATTCAAGAGCATGTACCCGAGAATCTATGGACTTAAATTTCTTGTACTTCGCGGCGGCCATGTTGAATTTGTGATGTCATAAGCGAGGAACGACACACTGACGAATGTTGTGTGTTATTTCTTAATAAAGATAAATATGCAAGAAAGAGCACTTGAAATTGTTTGAACATATTTGTAAAATTATCCAAAATGTACCACTTTTTCTTAATAAATAATCAATGTACGAATAGTGAAATGAGGCATAGACTCATTTCATCATTTCATATGTCTCATTACACCATTTATTATATAATTTCAGAAATAACACGTAATTTTTATTAATAAATGTCATTCCTCGCTTCTGACGTCACAAATTTGACCAGCGCGTGGCTCCTTATTAAGGACGCTTAATGATTTATGTATATGTAGAAATTTTAAATTATAACCTTCTTAACATGCTGAATGCCATATTTGAGTGACACCTAAATTTGCATGCGACATGCCTTACGAATGACATATTTATTTATTCAATTAGCAACAATCTATTACATATATGGTTTAATCGAGTACAATTGACCATACATATTAAGCAATCTATTTATATAAGATTACGACTAAAAAATTTCAATCTGCGAACTGTTTTTTCGAAATTCTCACTCGCATCCTTAACGTGGCATTCAATGTGTTGATAGAAGGTTTCGCGAGTCTAAAATATACGAATATAAAACGCTCTTTTACATATGGAATTTAGTATTAAAACTTTTTGAACTGAGCATACAATATAATTTATATTCTTACTAAAAAAGAAGTTTTGTCATGAATACTAGAAATTTTTTTTAGAAATCTCAATAGACACAATAAGTTTCTCTGCACAATCGATTCATTATACACAATTATCGGAAGTTGTCATATATGATTTCATTGAACACAATTAATATTTGTTATACGATCAAAATAAAATAGGAGGAAAGAATAATATTATGCAAAATGCATGCAAATGAATTGGTGATCGCGTCGAAATCGTAATGGAACAATTGATATAATTCTGAAATGAATGAATGAATAAATGAATAAATGAATGAATGAATGAATGAATGAATGAATGAATGTATGTATGTATGTATGTATATACTAATTATTTACTGAAATTGAATATACGATCGATAACATGCAACACTCGTATAACTACCGTTTGTAACGTCCCTTTACTAACTGTAATGCCTTCGCCATAAGCGGTGCTTTAGTCTTCTTCACGCTGTTTGATGCTGAAAGGAATAATTATATATCAATTAGAGAGGGAGAGAGAGAGATCGCATAAGAATAAAATTATGTCTCCGAATAAATGCGAAGTACTTACTCGACATTTTAAACCGTGATATCGCCGGTGACGGTACGACGATATTTGTCGCGTTATTAGCCCCACCACCGCTGGCTAACTTTTTCTTTATGCTTGACACTGTGGCAGGTGTATCATTAGCCGTACCATATTTCGCCTGCTTCTTCAACACATTCCGTGGCGGCTTCACGACATTGTCTACGTATGCGAGTTTGGCAGATCTCACTGGAACGGACTTGTCGATGGATTGCTTGATGTTAGCAGTCAGTGTCTTCAGTTTCGCCTCTCTCTCATCCAAGCAGCGCTATACAACACACAGTATAACAGTGACGCTGACTAGTATAAGAATAACTCAAATTGCATATCAGGTTGAGTATCATGAGTGTATCTTTTCCATTTTATTACATTGATTTTATATTCTGGCTTTTAATATAATCATACAGTTCCCAATTTACTCACCATATACATCTCACGCCACGACTCCATTTCCTGTCTTTCTTTATTTCTAAACTCTCGATTACAGTGGAACTGCCACAGCGTGCCCGTGTCCTCTATGAGATACGGATTGTAGTGTTCCAACGTGAACAACTGGTCGGGAGTGGCGCGTTCCAGGACCGGCTTTATTATGTCGTACGGCACACCACCGGTAAACTCGAGAGCTAGTGGCAATAAAAATATTTGTGCAGAATCTCGATACGTTAATATGTTATTATGACAAAAAGATATTTACCATCAATATTTTCGATCAACACTCTCATACTCAATTCACATAACGACGGCACGCTCGTGTAACCGACCTTGTTACCAGAATACACTTTTGTCCTGCGAGTAAAAATTCATGTCATGAGGTAAACAATAGCATAAAAGGTCCAAGTCCTGTTGATATATGCTGCTTTAAGAAACTTACCTTTGGTTCTTGACGAGAATGATGTCGTCGACAAATTTGGCTTCTTCTTTGCGCTGAACAGGGTTGATGTGTGGTAGTGGCTTGTAATTAGGACTGATTTCGGGTAACGTGGATGCTAAGTCTACATTAAGTGGTTCCAGCTTTATATTCGACGCCAAGAGAGATGGTGGCTGTGAGAAATTGCAAGCTCTTTTTATTATTACGTATTTCATAAAATAATTCTCAAATAATTTTAGTCGTTAGAGATATTTTTCAAGTCAAGAAATATTAAACAATAGAATGCAAATTACACTTGGTTCATCGTTGCAGTCTGGTTCGATTTTCACCGTTAGCATCTTTTTCTTACTCGGAGGTGACATTACTTCGGTTTTGGTTGCCTTACGTGAAGAATTAGAATTATGATTACGTTTCCTTGATGGCTGAGGCATAGTGCACATACCTAGTGCCTCTGCAAAGCTTGCACCTAAGAAGAAAAGCAATATCAGCAATGCTTTGTATGTGTTTTAATATCATATTATTTAGGAATTTTTATTGATGTATTTATTTCTTGTATTTAACTGACCGAAAAGCAATTTTATTTATACATGTTTAATGATATTAATATTATATAAAGTCAAACTCTGCAGACATTTAAGGATAAAAAAATTTATTTATCAGAATGTGGATTGTAAAATATTATAAAAAATAGATTTTAATTTTCATGACATAATAAAACTGACAAGTGAATTAATATTATAATAATAGTATTAAATATGTTATACAATGTTTTCAACACACTCAGCATGCTACACTAACCCGAATTGCAATCTATTCCTTCATTACTGGTCATTTCCTGAGATAGCCGCATTTTTATTTCTTTCTTCTTCCCATGGCTACTTCTGTCCTCTTTGTGTTCTCGTTTCTTATCTTTGTCCTGACTCTTAATGTGATCATTACTACTAGAAGAAATTCTTGATTCAGATATTTCTTTGCTAGAGTGATGATTGGAATCCTTCTTTGTGTTTAATTTCTTATGGTCTGCATGTTCCTTTTTATGTTTATGTCTTTCACTGTTGTCTTTTGTTTTACTACTTGAATTTTGGGACTTGAGCTTACTAGAACTGCTCCTTGATTCCTCTTGTGAGCTTCTTTTATCCTGTTTAACATTTGATTTATCCTTATCATCCTCTACTTTTATCTTAATTTCAGAAGATCTTGAGGAAGAATGGTTCTTTTCTGAATTTAATACTTGTGGAGTTTCATCATTATTTCTGTTATCTGACAATTTACTCCTTTTATTTTCTTTTTTCAAGGAACTTGAGTCAAAGATTCTTTTATCAGTAGAGTTCTCATCATTTTTCATCAATCTATCACTCGCTTTTTCTAAGTTATCATTCTTGCTGTGATTATGCTCTCTGGACTTGTGAGTTTCATCCTTTCTTGAACTGCTCTTACTACTCCTTGATTCCTTAGACTTTACCTCATTTTGTGAATGCTTGTAAAGATGACTATTTTTCTCGTGTCTTCTGTGCTTGTCCTCTGTATCCTTTGGGTTTTGTTCTTTTGATTTAGACAAATGTTTTACACTATGTTCCGCAGACATATCATCCTTGCTTTCTTCATGTGCATGTTTCAATTTCTGTTCTTGGTCGAGAACATTATCTTCAGCTTCTTCTGATTTATATGAATTATGATTATCGCCACAACTTTCAGCTGTTGCGCCAACTTCATCTTCATCATCTCCACTGGAATATTCATCTACTACCATTGCCTTCCATTTTGCTACCAGAACTTTAGCAGCATCACCTACTGCACCATCGTATTTTCTTAAACTATTCACAGTCCTTCCTACACCAGTCTCTTGAAGGTGCTGTACTGTTACTGGTAGATTGTACAACTTTGTAATGCAATGAAGTATCTAGAATGAATCATACGTAAAAATTAATTTTGGTGAAAGTAAATTTTTGTGAAAGCGATATCGACACGTTCAAATAATCCGAAGCTACGAGACGTAGAGGTTACAATGTCGTCTACAAATTATCGATTTACAAGAATTACCGGACGCAAACACTTATTTATATATTGTTAAACAATACATACTCGATCCAAATTGTCACCGCATTTCTCTATATTTCGCTGGTAATGATGAATCTTGTTTATAACAGACATATTGCAACTACCAGCTGCTCGCTGCGCTGTGGTGTAGCTGGCAAAGGCGATGAAGAAACTCAGACACCAGATGTCTATACTAGATTGTTAACCAAAGCTTTGAACCTGCGTCGCCTGAGATTTTCGGTTGTATGCGAGAAAATGACAGCGGTCCTGTGTATATGACGCGTGTTATGCAGGATTCACATCGCGTCCGATGTCCGATGTACGACATCCGATATTAAATAGGAGAACGGCTTTCTAATATAGAATTCAATTCTCCATTGGAAAGCTATTCTTTTATTAGATATCGGACGTCATACGTCGGGCATCAGACGCGGTGTGAATCCTGCATCACAATCTCCGCTAGAGAACCCAGACAGCACAAGATCTCCTGAGGACGTCCTGAGAACGAAGAATGTCCTCAGGATGTCCTCTAGATGTCCCCTGGACATCTATGCTATTAGGGAACTTCTAATGACTCCTGCACACAGGACGCGGTAATGCTTGCCGCGCGGCGGAAGTCCGCGCGACAGCCAATCAATGGGCGCGTTCAGCAGATCCCAACAGTTGCAAAGCGGTTGAGCGAATGATACGTAGCGCTTAGTGATGAAAATCGTGTCTGCTGAACGGGCTGAACACGGTTTATCTCACATCTCGTCACGTGACTTCAGTGTATCTCGTCACGTGACCGCAACTTATTTGGAATATGACAGAGGTTAGATTCGATTGGTACAGCTGATAGACTTTCGAGGAAAGAGGATACGGAAAAAGCCGGTATTTCGGAAGTTATTCAAGTTAAGCAGCTAGAGATACGAGATTTCTATATGCTCGTTACATCGCTGGCCCCTCTTTTCTATTAA
>NW_022639508.1:1271517-1286300 GCF_010583005.1 Odontomachus brunneus | reverse complement strand
AAGTTAAGCAGCTAGAGATACAAGATTTCTATATGCTCGTTACATCGCTGGCCCTCTTTTCTATTATATTGGCATATTTTTACTTGTGTGACAGGTAATTGCTAGATGCAAGATTTACATATCACAATTTACGTATCACAATTTCTTAAGCTCATTTTAAAAAATATACTATAATACACGATTTTAATAGTGTTTACTTCTTTCTTCTCTCATTTGCGCTGCCATCTTGTTTCGCAACATGTTGCGCGTAGGTAGCGGAGAAAAAGTTTAATGGGAAAAATGGCGCCCGCTCCCGGAACATGTTGAGTAGCGGTAACTGAGCGAAGTGCGTTCAGCAGCATCTACACAACAGTTGTACAACAGTTGCGTCTGCTGAACGCGCCCAATCAATATGTTGTTTTTCAGTAAGAGCTAGAAGGTTATTACGGAAAGCAGCATATTGATTGGCTGTTGCGCGAACTTCCGCCGCACGGCAAGCATTACCGCGTCCTGTGTGCAGGAGCCATAAAGCAACCCTAGGCTGCGTTCAGATTTCCCACTCGGGTATATTCTATTACTAGAAGTGCTATAGTATATGTGACATATACTATAATGTTTCTAATAGAGTGCACCCGGATGAAGAATCTGAACGCACCCCTAGTAAAGAGCAGGGAGGATATGCGCGTCAGGAAGATATTAAGCCCATTCTACAATTGCGTAAGCGTAGTTGTGAACGTAAGAGTCAACCAATCCGAATGTTTTATTCACTGATTGCTTTACCCTGATTGGTTGTCGTAATCACAACCACTTACATCCACGTCCACGCAAATGTAGAATGGGCTTTATGCACATAATTCTGCACATAATATGCATAAAATATCTAATATTGCACTATTTTCTTGCAGAAAATGCAGAAAACACCTGAGACGCGCTCACTCTAACCTAAAAATAACCTCTCTTTCTTCAATATATAGTCCCAGGCAATTTGCACTTTACCTTAATACTACTTCACGATTTGAAAAGAGATATTGCGCACCACCGAAATGGTACGACTTTGCCAAAAAATAAGGATAAGCGGACAAAATCCATAAAAAAAGGGAAGAGCGTTGGCAACGTTCAAAAGTTCCTAAGATCCATAAATTTATTTTTCAAGATTAATATTATTGTCGGACGGATAAGTATACACTTATGGCTCCTGCACACAGGACGCGGTAATGCTTGCCGCGCGACAGCCAATCAATATGCTGCTTTCCGTAATAACCTTCTAGCTTTTACGGAAAAACAACATATTGATTGGCTGTCGCGCGGACTTCCGCCGCGCGTCAAGCATTACCGCGTACTGTGTGCAGGAGCCATAAGACATTACTTAAGACGGCCTTGAAATAAGATTCGACTATGAATACCGGCTATAGCTAATTATTCTTGAAACAATTGGCTGTGATTGGTCAATTCTTATGCTTTGCAGCTTACGACATCTATTATAGATTAAACCTAACTGGGCGGATTTAACTGTGACGTAGTTATGAGAAAAGACATTAGATGGCGCCAGATTAGCCATGTTAGACAAATCTTTTATCGAGTCTAACAGCTTTAGACTCGTTATTTTATTTTGTTAGTTCCAAAGTTTCCATTAAAAGCCGCCACTGTGTCATAAAGAAAGAATCAAATAATTTAACTATAGTCAGACGCGCTTTGGTTCTCATTGAAAAATATACGAAATCAACGAGTTACAATTTCGAACGAAATGAAGATAATGAGGAATGTTGCAGTTGAATATTTTGCAGTTTAAAGTATTTAATTATTAAGTATTTATTTATTATAGTCAAGTTTCTAAGATTGGTGTTGTTTATTGTTACGATATATGATGTTAAGTAGTAAGTGACAACTGCTCAATGGTTAATCTATTAAGTAACCATTGCTTGAGTTTTGGTATCAAAAACTTTCTATATAAGTATCTGTACACAAAATCGAGCGATATCTTTAAAGATTAGGTTTTCTTTTTTTTACGTCACCGACAAAACCCGAAAGGTTATGTTTTACTTTAACATCGAATTATTCGGCGATAAAAATTGCGCGTTTATTTGTATTTGGTATGTAATATATGTAGTATTTAAATGAAAGCAGAACATTAACGTTTTCATACAATTTAAATGTGACTTGTTTTGTCTAAGCCACACTAAAATAAGTCACACTAAGTCATAATAAAATAACATTTATTCTCAAGTCAGTTAGCATAAGACAAGCGCTTTTATGTCCAGATCACATTAGTTATATAGTTGTAAGCGATTAGAACTGACCACCGGAGTTATGTATAGTTTACACGCTCAGCAATCAAATCGAGAAACAAAGTCAGTTAAGCTATAATCACCATTAGAGTTGAGCAAAGAAAATTATTGACGTATATATAATTGAGTATGCAGACAGTAATTATACGCGTTACGCACAATTAGTTAACACAATCTCCGCGCAATATCGATCTTATCGATTGTGCTTAAATCGCACATTGCACGCAAAGAATATCGCAATCTAGATAATTTTTGTATTTTCGATTTAATTCTCTCATTACTAGAACGAATTAGAATGTCTCGCGCCACTTGCACGTCTGTCACGTGTATATATGCGTATGTGTCGATTTTATTATTGAAGTTGCACAATTATTGATCTAGATCGGATAGGTCGGTTAATTAGAAAAGCGACATTGCGCAATGGCACGCAAACTCGCAAATTCCTCCTCGAGCTACAATTTAATGCCTTGTCAACATTGGCATCATACATGTTTCTGCGCGGATATCATTAAAAAGAAGAATTCTAACGAATGCAAAGTGCATGTTGTGACACACGGCCTTGCAGAATAAACACTTGGTATCGATATCGAATGTTTCATTATTTTATAAGTGATCTGATTTTCTGTCATACGTAAACTCAGATTGTTCGATTTTTAAATATCGAGATTCATGTCGATTAAGATCCAATTAATAATGAATTTCAATTGAAGCACATTTATTCAATTGAAACATATTGATCTCTGATTGATTAAATTATCATTGAATTATCATTAACGCAGTTTACGTAACAGAAAAGAAGTAATAGTATGGCAATATATATATTAGAGTTGCATTTCAAAACGTCCTTTTTGAGGAAATTTTACTCGATACTCTATAGTATATGGGCTGGTTGTTCCAACTTCTTGGTAAATTAACTGATAATTAAATCATATGTCTGTCTTTGTCTACATTGAAGGAAAAACAAAGATAGACATATGATTTAACTATCAATTAACTTATCAGGAAGTTGGAACAACTGGTCCTATGTAACGTAAACTATATACGGAGAACAAATTTGGCTCTTTTAGCAAAATCGTCGTTGCTACTGCATATTCGTAGTGACATCAAAAAAATTTAGTTGACGTAACTGATATTACAAATAATAATTTGTAACGAATATGTTATCAGAGCAGAAGTAGTTTCGTTACCAGAATAGACAAAATTTGTTGAATGTATTTGTTCTAAGAATCATTTGCTAGACCAGCAGAAAATTTGTTGGACCAGCGAATTATTTTTCTCCGTGTAGATATTGAGTAAAATTTTCTTCAAAAAGAACATTTTGGAATGCAACCTGCGTTATAACCAGCAGCACCATAATCATATTTACTACAAGAAATGTTTATTACTGTATAAAATAGTGTTTGCTACAAGAATTCCTAGACTATAATTATGTCAGTGTGTAATTATAGTGACAAATACAAAACTTTTTTTTCTCAGCGAATAAATGAATTTTTATGAGATAAAAGAACATGATAATGCCTCTGTTTTACTGCGTTGTAACTTAATTATCATGACGATTTAATGCCGAGTGATTTCTGGATTCATTCGTGTCGCAAACCAGCGAGCGTTATCGCGTATTTTGAAAACCGCGAAACAGAAACCGCGTCTTCGCATCCACACGTCTCTGTATATACTTGACAAGCAGACGCGCAATACTTGTCAGACACTCGATTTTCAGCGCGTCGATTACAGTCAATAGCGATTTAGAGACAGTTTGTCGAAATTGTCTTTATCGTAATTAATTATGCAATATCCAAACTATACTGCGTCATTATCGTCATGCCGCAGATAAACACGCGCGATCGCGATACATTCGTGGAACATACATTTCGCTCGACAGGCAATCACTTTTCTCACGGGGATTCACGGGATGCGCCGTTTATGATCTTGCCCGGAGGAAACGATCAAGCGACTCAAAGTACTCTGAACGAATCTTTTTTGTTCACATTACGGTCTCGCTGGAACGTGGGACACTGCATAACTCGATTCGCAAAAATTATCAGTTAGTCGTCGTTATCGTATTTGCGCAATCTGACGTCACACATGTCCCTGATTGCGTTTGTGGAAATATGTTTACAAGGCATTCCCTCACGATATCCCCAGGGCGTTTGCAGCATGATCGACGCGCAAGCGCGCGTTAATGGACTTTTTATAAACTCTTCGAAGCGTTTCTGTCTTATACGTGGAATTAACGACCTGATGAAATAGTCGGAACACTTCCAAGCTACTTCGAAGCTAATGGATCATACCTTTTGACCCGATGGGGATCTTTCGTTCGACGCAACTGTACAGTTCTCAGTCGCGACTGTAATCGTATCGGATATTTTCAGGATAACCAGCCGTCTGCCCGTAGCCGCATTCTTGCGGTTTTCGCTCGGCGGTCCTTGATTCCGGTCTCGACGGTTCTAGGATCGGTCGAGAGTATGGAAGCGCGAGCGGTCTCGCTTGAACCCTCGCGAAAACCGCGATCGTCCTTCACCGAGACGCTCGGCTGGAATCTCGCGAGGGTCTCGCGGTACTTGTCGTCTCCTCTTCGTCGGCTACTCTCAAAGCTCATGATCCTCGCATTGCTCCCTGTTAGATTGGACTCGAGTCAACAAACCGCAGTAACACACGATCCATTCCGTCGGATGGGGATGATAGCGGCGAGAGGCAGATTCTCTTCCGTGACTTCCTCGCGGAGGATCGCATGCGACAGCGAGGATCTATTGCCGAGAAACGGAACAGCACGAGTATCATCGACTGCGATGCACTCGAGCAACGGGAAACATTGCAGCTGCACGCACGATACTCCGCGAGCAAGCCGACAATGAAACGCGTCACGCACGGCGAATCCTCGTTTTCGCACGTCATCGTACACCGGTGGCTCGCGGGCGACGCGAGCTCTGCAATCATCCCTTGCGCAACCGACGGAGGCGAGCCGACGAATTGGGAATTTGGAATCTGTATTTCATCTGTATTTTTCAAATGGAAAACGATGTCCTGATGTAGTGATTAAGATTCTATTCTTTGCACTCACGATTATTATTATTATTTACTCAAAAACAGGAGAAACCTTTGGTGTGCATACATGAATCAAAAAGGAAACGTTTCTACAAATTTGGAACAATACAAATAATTAAATCAGATGACAAATAGACTTTTAAAGGGTTTAAAAAAAAAATTAAATTATATTAATATTTTGATATTTAAAGAGCTATAAATTTATAAGAATTAATATAATAATATTATTTATAATAAATTTATAGATAAAAAATTTTATTTAATTTAAAAGATATCTAATTTTTTTAATTAAATTGAATTTATTAATAATTAAATAAAAATTAATTAAAATTATTTAATTAATTTATAAATATTATAAGAATAAATGGGATTATCTATTTATTAAATTAAAAATGATTTAAATTTATTATAACATATTTATTAATAATACTTTAAAAAGTTAAACTAGACTCGAACCTAGCAATATCAGTCAGCTCATAATGAATTTTTTTATTTGTTTTCTTTTTTTACAAGATATAGGACAAAAAAGAATATAACTCTCAAATTTCTCAAAATTTTCTCTTGATTCTTTATATGCATTTTTTAATTCTATGATCTTCTGAAAGTATACACAAAACAGAAACTAGCTTCCAGAGCTAAGAAATAGCTGTGGCAGATAAGATGTGTCACTGAAATAGGGATAGCTAATGTCGATATTACCGAGGCTAAATTTATTCGCTGTTTAAACTTCAGCGCTACAGCGTGAAATATTAGCTGCTAAAAACAAATGACTGTAGCAAACAAATGATTGTAGCTGTGCGGCAAACTTCTTTAATAAAATTTAGGAATAACTGCCATTTTCTTAGCTACTTAAAATAATGTGCATTTTTAACGTCATCTAATATATTTGTATTTCATAACGAATGAATTTTAGCTGTCATAGCCAATTCTTAACAATGACAGCTAAATTAGTTTTTTGACTAAGTTTGAATCACCTACCGCAATTTAGCTGATATTACTATGTAATTTTTTTGCGTATAAATTAGAACACTTAATTAACGTATTTCTCTTTCAACACCGACAGACTTTCAAAAGACTGACAAATGGGATTTTAGGAATCGAATTTAATCGTGATGATATGAAATAATGTTTTAACTGAGTAATAAAGATTCAATATTTTGTAACAATTTGAGTTTTAATAATTTTGAGTGCTAACTCATAATGAACTTTTTATCTGCTTTTCGTGCAAAACATGCGGAAGAATGGATGTAAATTTAAAAGTTTGCAAAGTTTCGTCACAATTTTTAAACGTATCTCTTGATTATATATATACTTTCTACAAAAGTAAGCAACTAAAGCTACCAATTAAAGTAAAGAGAATATACTGCTAAATATAATTATTCACGGAGGGGCCTCATTAATTCTCGAATTAATTAACAGGTTCGCTCTACTTACAACTTATTTAGAGAACTACAGTCGTATTTTCTCTTTTTTTTACATAATTTTGTAAAACATAATTAGATAATATGGACATGGAAAAAGAATGTTTTGCCGTTACACATAACTGACGTTGTTGGCTATAGTGAGAGAACATTGCGTCACGCGTATGTGATGTTAGTAGTAAACGTGTTAAGAAACTGAAAGAGAACTGAAAGAAAACAAAACATTTAACTAACGTTCCGCTAGTTCCGGCAACTGAGAGCAGGCACACGAATGCAAAGGGTTAATCTAATTTAACGGTCAGCGCGCGTGACTATTTCCCGTGCGTGCGATCTCCTCCGGCAATTCGCCGAGCCAGCCGAGGTACACAAGCCACGGTTTTCGTTTCCCCGTATTCACATTGCGAGATCACCTGGCGGTCCAAAACGGTCTCTCGCTCGTCGGAGCGATCTCATCGTCTCGCGAAATTCATCGAAGTTGGCCGGCGTTTGTGACCGGCACACGTTCACGTTCGCGCTCGCTATCCGTCCGAGCGTGTGCTTCGCGTTTCCCTACCACCGGCACTCGATGGGCACACGGTGGGTACCTGGTGGGTACCTGATGGTCTCTACCAGCGGCACTACATCGCGTTATCTCCTCACTCGCTATTCGACAGATCGTGGACCGCGCGCGAACATCGTCGAATGGATCATTTCGTTTTCCTCTGCCGCCCTGCCTTCTCCATCATCGTTTATTGTCTCTCGTTATCTTGTCCCTTTCTCCCCATCTTCGTCTCTCTTTCTCTCTCCTTCTCTCTATTGCCCTTTCTTGCTCCTCGATCAGACAAACTCTTTTCTCTTTCTCTCCCCCGTATACGAACGTATACGACTCGCGAATTAAAAAGGAGGCCTGTGGCCGGCGCGCTTGGAATTAATCGCGGGAACGTGGCGAGTGATCTTCGAGCTGTGTCGATTGCGCCGCTCTTGAAGCTCTTGAAGCTGAGTGGATCAATTATCTCGTTATCGGGTGAGCTCTTGGTTGAGGAAAAGGAAGTATGAGGAATATATCTTGTGATTATCAACAGAAAGTGAGCCCTTAGAAGGAGGAGGCGGATTCGGCAGGATTCTTTCTCGTTTTCAAATAAAACATTCCAGACAATTAGTCCTTCGATTTTTTACAATACTCTTGGCAAAGTCATCGCGAGGGATGTGGAGGCAGACAGAAACGAGAAGCGAACTGAAATAGTCGGTCGATTGAAACGATCGTAAACTTTGAACGGGATTTAAAAAGTATCGCGATCCTGCGCGAGACCGAAACGTCAAGTTGCACTCGATAGCAGATAGAGAAACTCGCTCGGTGTCTCTTTCTCCTCTTTTCCAACTCTCTTTCTCGGAGAGCTTGTTGTGAGTTACATAAAGACGGATTTTACTGGACAGTTAATGAACCCGGTTGTGCGTGTGCCCGTGGAACGTTCAACGGCGACGAGGACGACAACGACAACGACGACGGCTACGACGGTGGTCGGGTTGACATTACGTAAGTAAACGCGAATAATTTCTCATCTGAAAGCAACGAAGAATGTGGCCCAAGAACACGGTCGCGCAATGCATATACACACGTCGCAAAATGATTTTGCATCGAAAAAGGGAGAAAGAAATAGGGAGAGAGATAGCTGAAGACAGACAGAGAGAGAGAGAGAGAGAGAGAGAAAAGAAATTTATCTTAATCTTAGAGGACATAACCCTTAAAGGCAGTTAACGTATGAGGTTATATAAAATATATGGATTAATATTAGATAAAAGAAGTAAAATATCTGGTATAATATTTATAATAGTTTTAAAAATTTAAATTGATATGATTGAATTAAAATTGAATTAATGTATTTGACGTATTTTGAGAAGTTTAAGTATCAGCATAGATATTTATTAATGATCTAAAGTATTTTCTTTTTTAATTATGTATAATTTCTAATTTTTAATTTTTAATTATGTATTTTTAATTATGTAATTATGCATATAATTATAGCTAATTGGTCACGCGAACGAAAGAATGAAGACAAATTAGAAAAGTGAAAAGCAAAAAAATCCTTAGAGAAATTTAAAATAAACAAAAAATATGATAAAACAAGTGAAAATCTCGATGGAGCTCTTACACACCATCGAACTACGAATACTTGCCTTCCTCATATAGATAGAGAAAAAGAAAGAGAGAGGGAAGAGGGAAGTAGACGTATCGGAAGGAAATGACAGGTCATTTAGCAGAACATTAAAACCCAACCTCCGACGCAAGTAGAAACAGGAAATAATTTTCTCTATGATATTGGGGAAGGTGAAGAGAGAGTGAATCAGGTAGAAGCGAGAAAAAGCGGCGAGTTTTTGTATTTCATGTGATATTTTGTCGATCATTTGATAACACATTCTTAATGTCCGCGTTAATGTCGAAAGTGGTCGAAAGTTTGCGGTGCTTTTGCAGTGATTCGAGACAGCTATCAACACGTACTATCTGCACGTACGTCGTTATCTATTTCACCGTTATTCTCAGTCGTGTCTGAGTGTACATTTAGTCGTCTGATTAACATTACCCAGCATGATTAACGTGCTCAGTGGTTTTAGACTATCACGATCGCGGTACTTCTAATTATGCTGAGTCCTCGGATTACAGTCCGAAGAGTAAGACGGCCTCTTAACGTGGCGGTGTCGATAATGTGACCTGGATGTGACACGGCACACTTACGCGCTTGCAACGGTTAGATTGACCTACAACAATTACGCGCAATATCTCGTCGAGGGATCGTCCCGCGAGCTGAGTATCCGACGCGATTTATCGCCCGTGGCGGATAGATTATTAACGCGGTATTAATTGTGAGCGCGTTATTTAACTCTAGCGGATCCACTCGCCGAGCGTACGCGCTGACCGATTTCACGTGCGTGCCACTTTAGGAAGTGGGTTCACGAGCAAATCCTCGGAAATTTTGCCGGAGTTTTCTCATCTATCAATGTCCGATGCACTGCGAGTATGCCGTACTTAATGCCACCCGGATCTTCTCCTCGTTAAATC
The DNA here is from genome assembly GCF_010583005.1 of Odontomachus brunneus. Classification (NCBI taxonomy): domain Eukaryota; kingdom Metazoa; phylum Arthropoda; class Insecta; order Hymenoptera; family Formicidae; genus Odontomachus; species Odontomachus brunneus. The sequence continues at coordinate 1,276,539 of NW_022639508.1, read as the reverse complement.
TCGGATTCTGCATTCCTGAAAGTGATCTTCCCGCTTACCGAGTCGCACTCGGTCTCGTGTTTTTCGCTCGTGTCGCATTTCTCACGTTGATTTACTATCGAGAACTCGCAATAATTTATTTTACAAAGTTTTTGTGAACTCGGAATGAAAGAACGTTCAAATCAATAGTCATAACACGCGCGGGTGCGCGTTAGCGTAGAGTGGAGTGGAGTCTTTTCGCACTTATTAATCGCGACGCGATAACTTTTAGGTGACACACAGACACACCTATATCTTTTACGCATGACAATTTTTCATCGGGTTATCCCTCCAACGTGACATCTTTCACACGTTCGTGTTACATTAACGATAGCCTAAGCTCTTTTTTCTTCATTTGCGACATTGTCATTATCGTCAGTGTGACACTCTTCAAAACACATTATTGAGAAATTATGGTTGTGGATAAAATTTGTATCGTGTCTTCACGCCGTTTCACTACGTATTACGAAAATATTTGCCGCGGGCGACACGACGTCGATAACCGAGGTTCAAAACCTCTTTATTGCATCTCTGTGACTGTGAATGAGAACGTCCTTTCGGAACCCCCAGGGAATCTTTGTGCGGAGTCGCGGTCTCGTGACGATTGTGCAAACAGCTCGTACCATTTCGGAACTCGAATTATGTTAGACGTTTTGAAATGAATGTGCCGAGTCGTCACATCCTGCGCGACCATCTATTTTACGGTAACATGAAAAGTATTCTTCGTCAATCGTCCGACAATGCGGAACGACCAGACATTATTTCCTTCTTTTGCCTCGCGTAATTCGTACAAAACGTTTTACCCGCGTCTCATTATGTGAACGTCTCATTATGTTCTCGCGATATGATCTCAGGAATCTGGCGAATTCTGAAAAGGTGCTTAGCGACGAATACCGCTCCTTGATGCGTTCATCATCGTGCAAACGATCGAGCAATATGAATAATCATACGCGAACGTTTCTCTTTACCTTTCCTTTTCATATAGATTTTATAGACTCTTCAGTTTCGCTATGTTTTTAGTAACGCAGAAATAGAATGTCAATAAAATCTATCTTGCTAAAAAAACGTAGCAAATTTTTCAACAGCACGTTTCAATTCCTAAAATATACGTAGCATATGTGAAGTGAAAGGATAATCAATTACCGCGCAGAATGTCGAAATCTATCCCTCGATTTCAAAATTCTGCAGTAATTTTATAGTTATTCTACAGAAATGAGTACAGTAATTCTATACTGAGGGAAATTATCTGATAAAAAGTTAACAGACGGATATTTTAGATAAAATTCCAATCAGAATATCCGATTAAATTGTATCGGATACTTCCGATCATAATGCCATTTCATCAGATAAATCGATCAAAAAATTATAAACCGATTATTTCTCATCGGATGTTTCCTAATTGTATATAAAAATTGATCAGTATTTTGATCAGAAATATCCGTTTGTTAATTTTTTATCGGATAATTTTTTTCAATATATAGTAATATAGAATATTAGTACATTTATCTATAATATTATAACACATTTATATTACAATACATTTATCTATTTTATTATTATATATTATAGTACATTTATCTACAGTATTAGAGAGAGAGTAGAGAGAGAGAGAAAGTATATTAATTCTTCATAGTAATATTTCCCATAAAATTCTGTCCGCGTACAAACAACCCCGCAAGTCACAATTTTGGTTTTACATTAACCCAAGATCCAGATTTCCGCCAAATTCAAGAGGTCAATGGAAACAACACTGTATAGGTCGTTGTACCCATTTCGATAATAAAGAGAAAATCGCACTGCGTTACCCCGCGATTTGCTGCGCGCGCCACATTGCTGGTGCATTCGCACCAAACTTGCACTTTCCATATCGACGGCCAAAGTTTCGACTTGCTAGCGCTTATTGCCATAACATCTAATTACTCGAATTGCGTGATGCTTTTCGCGCTAAGGAAGAAATGGAAAGTCCCTTGCAGTGACCGTCATTCTTTTCGCCAGCGTTGCCCAAGATAATACGGCTGCCTTCGCGGATTTCATGTCGAAACCCGAAGAAACCCCGAGAAAGCAGTTCACCAACGTCGACACGTCCAGGTGGAAGTACTCGCGCGATTACATATAACCACGAGTAATCGCCGTGCGATTTTTCATAACAATTCCGTTGCCGCGGATTGCTTCCACCATGTCGATCATGTACAAATCGCACGCGAATAAATCTGCATTAAAATACCAGGCAATCGACGTTGCGTGCGAATTTTGAGAATAAAAATGGGATGTGATTTATTCGCTATAACATCGGATTAATATCGCGAGATTGCTAAGAAATTGTTTTTCTCTCAAAAAATCGTACTTCAAACGGCCTTGTCACCTCTTGACTTCCCTGAAAGTATGTAATGTCTCTAGACAGAGCGCATGGTGCCTCTAGTCAGTTTTGGACATCTTAATCGATGAAAATGTCCTTCGACTAAAATAATCGGCAAATAAATCTTCAAAATTAATCAATCGTTATATATAAAGTCACAAATAGTTCCATCGTTTGACGAAATTAATTGTTAACTTGTTATCAGAAAAGTAGGGTCCACTTCATTTTCTTTAAATTTTTATATCTTCAGGATTTTCTGTTGGTTGTTATTAAATCTCAATATTCCATAGAATTATGAGAGATATATCATAAAGTTTGAGAAATTATAAAAATACAAAAAAAAAGGAAAAACGAAATTCATCAAATTCCATCTTTTCAATGACGAGTTAATCAAACTTTGTTGTAACTAATTACACACTGATTAATCATTAATTTCATTAATATGTAAATCACTCATAATTTTGTGAAACAAGACATTTTTCGCGATTAAAATAAAAACAAGGGAAAAATAAACAATCGCGTCTAAAACTACAAGTTTTAGAAAATTAATCAATCATTGTATATAAAATTACAAATCATACCATCAATTGACGAAATTAATTATTAACAAGCTTGTTTGTGTGATTGATTATATACCAATTAATAATTAATTTTATAAAATTGTTTGTTATTAATCTATTTTTAGTAAAATATGAACGAGCCAACAATTTCATTCAAGATAACTAAGAAATCTTATTAGCTTAATCGTAAGCATTAATCGAAATTTTCGGCTCATTCATTTTATCAGAAATTCGCTTAGTCCAATCCAGTTTTTTTTCCGTGTGAATTTGGTATAAATTTCAGTCTCAATCACGAGATCGCGAGACAGGGAAGTGACATAAAACGTTATGCATTGCCGAAACATGCAATTCGTATGGTAATCCTCGTCTCTGACGAGAGAAAGATTATGGATCTTCTGATGTCTACTTATACTCACGCCAAAGCGATTTCGCATTAATTGGCTGCTTATTCGTCGCGGCGCCTTTTGTCCCGCGAAGAGGTCGATTATCAGCCGCAATTAAACGCGCAATTGCGCAATATTTCTATTCCGGACGATGATAATGCATTTAATGAGAGCGACCGATATAAGCGCGCTATTGAATTAATAATTACGATCGGACCGCGAGACGAGATAATAATCGGTACTATTGTTCGGAAGAGTTGAACAATTTCGCGCGATTTCGGCAACTGGGAGTATTCCATTTCTCGCAAGGATGTCACCTGTCTCGGAGCGTTTACTCTCGAGTTTCGTTTTATCGTGATCCGCGATCGCGGAATATTTCCGATGCGCTACCGACACGGAACCTTGGCAGCTTCACGTGTCACTACATAACAAATTAATATGCAACAGATTGCAGCATGTTTTGATATTTATATTAGCAGGATAATGCATATTAACTCAATTGCCTGTGTAATGCGTTGACAAAAAAGTCGGTCTGTCACGCGGAAGCAATAGCTCAGATATGACGTGCAAGGATGCAAAGAAGTATTTATAATTTCCCTTATCATGCTGACAAAAGAAAGATAAGAGGAAGAAAGAAACCAAGATGAAAGAGTGAACAAGGAATATTATGCACGTGATTAATAAGTGCGCGGAAAATACCCAGTATCCTGCAGACGGAAACGCATCTCTAATCAACTTGTCATCTCAGATAGTAATAACAAATGATTAGACCGTTGCATCGAATAAACAGCGCAAAACTATAATTATATTAGAAAATTTCACAATAAAGAAGATAAAATGGGAACACCGGCGTAGCCGATGGGATACGCGATGCGTGATCCTCTTTGATATTCCACGCGAGAGTAAAGGATTCTCGGGACAAGGTGGTGCTGAGTAGAGTCACTTTAATCAGAGTTTGGCCTTAAGGGAATAACTTTTGATTGATCCGTTACATTTCGTCAAATCCCACACAATATTCAACCACAGTACTATGGCAGTAAGTGAAGTTAGGTTAAGAAAAGATAGACAAAGAGGGAGATTGAAAATATGTCTCTCTTTATCGTAAGATTTTGACGAAACCGCGCATTGTGGCCAAACTCTGATTAGAGTGATTTTAATGCTGAGATGCCAAAGGCGACACGCGCAACTCCGAGAAGCGCGCGCACAAACTCGATCGAAATCGGGCAAGGACGTTCGGTAGAAAGGAGTAATGAGAGTTTACGAACTAGAATAATGTTTCCTCGATCGCCCGGCGAAAGTTCGTCGCGGCGGCGCGATGGGCGCGATCGCGGAGCCAACAAGGAGTTCCGTTGCGTGCTCGGTCGCGCGATTTAGCGTACCGGAGTGAAACGGTCGGCTGTCTCGATATGCAACGACGTTGGTATCGTAGGCTATCGTGGCTGAATTCACCCCGGCTGATTTCACTTCTTTCGATGATGTCTTGAGGTCGTGAAAGCTCCGATCTGCTTTGCGCGAGCTCGCAGAAACGGCAACGCGCGTCTCCGTTTCCGCGCTAACCGTCAGAATGGAGAGACTTATCGAACTTCTTTCTCGATATCGTAGTTTGAGTGATTAGCGATGTACATGAGATTGTCATTACTCACATAAAGAGAAGGTTGAATGCAGATCTGAATGAAGAGACGGAACAGGAAGGGGGGGGGGGGGA
>NW_022639508.1:1268499-1271406 GCF_010583005.1 Odontomachus brunneus | reverse complement strand
GGGGGGGGGGGTGAAAGATAGAGAGAAAGAAAGTAAACAAGGAGAATGACTTGAAACGAGGTTGGAGAAAGATACAAGTCGCGAGAAAGGCATTAGCCTGACCGTCGAGATTAATAAGACGGAGATAGCGATTAATTACGATCTTGGAAGCGGCGGACGTATTAAGGACATGAGCTTGCCCGATGCACAACGGAAGGTCGCGCGAGGAACGCTGAACTTCCCATATTACGATATGCCATCAGGTTAACCTTTCACAGACGTTCGGCGAAGGTTGAAACCTTAACCTGTGAAAAAGTTCGTTGACATATTAGAAGTTTACACGTCATGGGCGTTCCCCGGACGTTTGGCGAACTTTTAGCTATTACGCTTAGAAACTCCGTCTAACTCGCTTTCTAGAAACGGATGCTAACGTTCTCCCGTATCGCTTAATCACGGACCGCGTTGGTCCCTCGGTGTTTAATCGAAAGTTAAAACGATAATATGCTTTTATCAGCGCGGTTTCATCGTTGAGCATTGAGTGCCAGTTTTGACGTCGAGTAATTTATTTTAATATATAGCGGCACGTTACGTTGTACGTGATATCTTTGATAGTAGTTGTAAGTTGATTTAGTGGCCGAGCCGCATTCCGTAGAAAGTTCTCTTCCGCGCACTAAGAAAAATAAGCCTCGGTTATAAGAACAAAAGTATGTTTACAGTTTGACGGTCGTCAGGGAAACAGATCAAACGGTTACCGAACGTTGCAAATCATGTTTCTCATCATTTGCTACTTTAACAAATACGCTTTGCCTGGGATACATGTCACATTTGTTCCCGTCTACTTACGCTGAGCTAGTTATGTCTCCATTACGGAAGCGTTGCTCGGAGCAGCACAAATTGGAAGCAACAAATCATTTGTTCCCATTACGCTGAAAAAGTTATTTCTATATTTGGAACTAAAATATGCTACATACGATTTGGTTGGCATCACTATATTTCTTACTTGTGTCAAGTAGGATGCGCAATTAAATTCTTTAATTGCCATCACCAAACATTCGGTTGATCCCTTTTAAAGCAAATTTTGGATCGGATAAGAAATTTTCATTTTGACAACAAAATCCTTTTCCAATGCACGCAGTCATTTGCTATTCCATATCGACCAAACATTTGTTGCGGCTACTAGTATTTTTATACCAGCAAAACTTCTGCAAAACTTTTGCAGTGTGGATCTTCATCTCTCAATACAAATTACCATCCGCGACGAATATGACGAAACCGCGATACAGGTGAAACGTACCGATCAATTCGCGCAAGTATAATCGAGGATTGTCGAGAGTGGCCGAGAGGGCCAGGTGCGTGAGTTGCTGTAATAGTGCACATTAAGCAACGAGAGATAGTAGTAAGGATACCGAAAGTCCTGTACGCGATTACCCTTGCGGACACAACAGAAAGTTTCGGTTACGATTACGCTGGCGTATATCATTTGCTTGCGTGATGAAATGAGCGTGTGTGCATGCGTGTATGCGCAAGGTGCACACACGTATTTAGGAGAAAGAGAGAGAGAGGTGGCAGCCGCATGCGAGTACACCGAAACGCTCGAGCGCGATCGCATTAATAGCGTGCGTGACCATTAACTATCTCTAGAGGCCTTGAAACGACCCACGTGACTGTACTTTAATTTAACGAGTTTTACAAGCTAGCTTTACAAGTCTTACAATCGGTAGCTCCTTAATCTCTTATAATAGAATACAGCAGGATAAATTGAATAGCGAGGGAATTTGGATAATATTAAGCGTTTGTGACAATTTCAGAAAAATTTGAGACGCTTTGTTTTATGTTTGATGTTAGCAATAAGGATCCCAGAGAACATTAAGACATCTCAAAGACGTCTAAAAGACGTCTAAAAAATTTGTGAACGTCCTATTAATTTAACAAAAAAACGTCTTAAAGACATCTTTAAAACGTCTAATGTCCCGATTTTGGACGTCTTATAGAACGTCCAAAAAACGACAAATAAGATATCCAAAAGGCGCCATGTATGAGACATTTTTTCCCGGGTATTTTAGTACAAATTTAGAAAAATTTAGTGCAAAATCATTATTAATTAAAGTAGATTGAGGAAAATATAATAAAATATTATTTTGTCTAAATTAATAAAATATTATTTTAATAAAATATTATTTTAATAAAATATTATTTTGTCTAAATAATAAAAGAAACACTTATTCGTGAGATGCGGCGTGGTTTCGATTCTGTCTGAGGCGGCTATCATCTTTCTCTAGATGACCATGCTGTTGCGATGCCTAAACTTCAACGATCGTACGGGAACTGGTGATGCCACTACACTGTAACGATACCTTGGTGGATTATATTTACAATATACTCTTATATTGTTCAAAAATGTAATGACATATTTGTTGGCAAATATTTCAAAGGACGTAACAACAATCATAATGCGATTAATATAATTATAAAAAGAGTCTAGCCATAACCTTACTCTGTCAAAATATTGCGAGAGAGAAAGAAGGAATATTCTCTTTCTTTTGTTAGCATGTTGTAGGTTAAACTTTGATTACTTATACAACATTGTATCAATATAAATTAAATATCGGAACAGTATAGTCTCAATTGAAATCTCAGCTTGATTTTTTCAGTAGGGTATATAATATACATACCCCCACACACACACACACACACATATATATATATATATATATATATATATATATATATATATATATATATAAATATATATATGAATATTCCAAAACATTTAGAAGAGATAATTTTGAAATGTGTTCACAAAAAATCTCAAAGGCATCGTAAAGATGTCTTTTTGATAAAAATTCAATAACGTCTTAAAAAAGACATCTTAAAGATGTTTTTGAAAAGATGTCTTTAAGACTTTATTGAAAGATGTCTGTATGACGT
>NW_022639508.1:1233484-1268264 GCF_010583005.1 Odontomachus brunneus | reverse complement strand
TATATATATATATATATATATATATATATATATATTATATAATATATTTAATATATTAAGCAGGGTAGATAGAGAACTTCTGTTACTGTAGTTTATAAGAATATATTCTGCTAACTTAAGCTTTTATAAAATCTACGTAAGAACTATGATATAACCTACAATATAACCTAAAAATATTTCCCGTATGTATTAGCGATCACCACGTCGACTAGTAGCGCATTTTGTTGAGTTATTGTAGTACTATATTACAATGTTTTTATATCGGCGCACGGGGTAATTTGAATACAGTTTTATGGAGCAATTTGGATAACGCATTCAGTTCCCTAATATGCATATTTTAACTGTTTTAAGACATATTTCATTATTTCAAATGGTGAGACATTATGAAAAAAGGATACTTGGAACAAAGAAAGTATGAGGCAAGCCATTACATCTGTTATTGATGGTGTGATGTCCATTTTAGGAGCTGCACAGTTATTTCACTACAAAAGTTTATACAAAAAAGTTCAATCTAATAAAGACAAATTTGTGATGAAAATGAAGTCCTTCGCACTCGCTTCTATTGGGCGCCCTGCCGTGTTTATTAGCGTTTTAGAAAAAATTTGATTGTGTATGTGTATTTTGTAAAGTCAGCTACTATTTAAATGTCTAATTTCTCATATATTGAGTAAATACTCCTTAGACATGTGAGTTTCCTGCTATATATTCAATGTAAGGATAAAATTATTATTTTTCAAGAAATTATTCAAAAAGTTTGAAATTATCCAAATTATCCCGTTTTACCCTATAAAATGCGGCTGGTTGCAGATAGCACGCAGAAGCTCGCGGAGAAACCTGAGTTGCGATCGACGAAGAACGACTTCTTTAACGAACTCTTTTAACCATTTTGATACTACGCGCCACTACAGTAGATTTTCGCTGACCAATCTTTTAAAACGAGACGCTACAGCGGTTTCCTGTTAAGTTAAGAAACATGGTAATTAAATTAATGATTTAATTGGTGAATCAATATGAACAATCTTTATTATGAATAAATATTTTAATATATTTTGCGTGCAACTTTATGGATATCCGTATCTCTTTGATATGGCAAACAAACAGAAAAATATGAAGATCCGTCAAGGAATATTACTTTTTTTTCATTCCAACTGGGTAACATAACGAATAAAATGAAGAAGCGGAAAGAACATGCGAAAAGTTTTTGATAAACATTCGAAGATAATAAATCATCGATGCGGATTGAGGAATATATCGGACTTTATTTTTAATTATTCTTGAAATAAAAATACGTTTTTTGTCCATTTTGATCGATTTTCTTGTCTCAAGCCTTAGTATTTATGACTAGAGATTATCGTCAGACAAGACAAATTTGTCTTGTTTTCATCCTTTCTCTTTCTTTTTTTGCTGACCGATCCGTTCCTGTTGGTATTTCCCAAACTAGTGCACAAAGAAACAATTGTTGAAGCAACGCATAGGAATAAATTTCGTGTTTCTATGTGCGGTCGTGTCCTCGATCTTCCGCGTCTTTTATAACCGCTCAAATTATGTATTAGCAATCGTGTGTCATGTAAAGCGGTGGGGAGACGCGCTTGTTTATTATGCCTTGCGGCAAATTCGGTACTTATGAAGTATCCGCCGGTCGAAACGATTGCAATGACAGACTATTATACGATTCTGAATAAATATATCAAAGTTGGATGAATGTGTACCGCATTTATAAAAAAAGTGACGAAGAAGTGATACTTTATACCTTACACTGATTGAAATTATACATAATGTATAATTGAATATTGTATAATTCAATATTGTATTTATAAAAACACGCACATTGTAGTCACGAGATACAGAGACTAATAGATTGATCCTTATAATTTTTAAATTGACCCTTATTATTTTTTTGCAACTTCGCACAATAAAACTTGTCTCGGTTTACTAGTGTAACTACGGATGTTATGCGTCGATGTACAAGGTGTAACGGCCTTCACGGCCTATTATTTAAACACTCCCGACCATTTAAGGAAAAGATTGCAAGCTGAATTTTTAGCTGCTTCGTGCAGATTACAATTTGCGGTAACAAGAGATAACAAAATTTTTTTTCATCTTGAAGTCCTCTATAATATTATATAAAAGAAAGTGCACATCGTAGTATTTAAAAAATTAAAGATGATTTCTTTATGAATAAAAATTGTTTACTTTTTGTAATTTCAAGTGGTAGCCTCTACGAAGCAGATGAAAATTCACTTTGCAATGTTTTCCTTAAGCCTTCGGGTGTATCTAAGAAATCGCGCGGATCACGTTACGCTGAACACTCTGTACAGCACAAAGCGATTTCTTTTTTTCGACAAAACATTTATAATGAATTCAAAGTGTAGGAACTGCTGCGCTTGGCAATTGCTTGATTGACTGTTTCAACAGATATCATTTAACGCAACGCTGCATTCATACCTCTAGCCTGATTATACGGTTGCGGAGAATCTCTGCACTGTAGTTTGTTCCATTCCGCAATTTAACAATTAAAATAAAATTTTTGCACATTTATAGAACCGTGACGCCTCAGATAATAATCGCTTTGCTTAGCACGCGTATCAAGTGACAACACATTTATTTGCATGTGTTATTCCCGCGGGGCCGCTTCTTGTCACTCGCATGATCTTGATACAGTCGGGGTCAACTTCTGGAATGGCAGATCCCCGAAAGCTGCGTCATCTCTCTTCTGCGATCTAATCAACTATTCCTTTAAGACTCAGAGAACCTGTAAACATGCAATTCTCGTCGCGCATATTGGCGCAACGCGTCGAACGCTTAAGATCACAACGCGAGTTTGCGAGTTTCACGTTCATCAACGTTCCTGTAAAATATCCAGACTAAAATGTGTGCTCAGTGAGGAAGGCTCGAATTCCAAGAAGCGCGAACGATCTGCCGACGAACGTTGACGGCCGAAAAAGCAATCTCTCCTCCGAAATTTTTCAGCAGGGGGGATGACACTGAATTTATTTTGCCTGTGTGAAAGTGAGTGCGACGAAGCGGCCGACAATGAGATGAGCGCGTCGTTTCGGCGATTTTCTCGCGAATTCTTAGAGAGCCTTTAACCTATTAGAGCTCATGACTAATTCAGCTAGGGTATCATCCAAATGACATATGGAATCTTCCAGTATGATAAAAATAACAATTTCGGCGGAAGAAAGTTGCAGAAATAATTTGTTTATGACAAAATTATTTAAACAACTTATTTAAAAAATTATGTTTTTGAAAATCTGATGCTGCCAATCGATTCCGCTTTGAAAATTAGGTCGAAAACATGTATATGTTCAAAGTTGGATCCTTATATGTTATAAAAAAGTAATAAATAATTTCAAATAATACTGTACCTCTTGCTGTACCATTAAACAATTTTGTTATAAATAAATTCTTTTTGCAACTTTTTTCCGCCGAAATTGTTATTTTGTTCATAGTAGAGGATTCCATTGTCATTTGGATGATATTCCAGCTAAGTTAGCATGAGCTCTAATGGGTTAATATTGGCCGCGTCGCGACGAAAAGATTTTTCGCATAAATGCACACATTGCATTTACGTAACGTGTGCCAATAACAAAAGTCGGCTACGTAGATTGCGCCGCGCGACCTGCCTGCTCTTCGTCGCGCATATTCAGTCGCGATTGGCCCGACTGTGAGCGGCCGGTTTCTTTTTCTTTACCCCCCTCCTTTTTCCTTTTTAATCTCGATTCGGTTTCACGTTTCAGGCAAAAGCCAAGGATGAAGGACCGGCAGCGGGACGACGAGTGAAAGTGAAGCCGGGGCAACGCGTCTTACCTGGACCAGGTGTGAAAGTGCAGTGCGTAATACGAACCCGAGGGACGTAGTCGAAACCGCGTTATCGGCATCACAACGACGACGGTGGCGGTGGCGACGGTGGTGGCGGCGACAACGAGAATGGTGATGAGGCAATGACGTGACGATAACGAGGACGATGATGACGAGCGCTCGTTATGAAGACAATGCCCAGAGCGGTGATGCCAGATGATAACAATGATCCCTTATAGACGCGCGTGTATCTTGGATCAACGCATTCTTGACCGGCAATCGGAGCGTGGAGCATTTAATTAATTAGGCTCTACCCGCCTATTATCTAATCCGCTTTTATCCAAGTGAGCTTGTTGACGCTTTCGTTGGTTAATCGTGCATCGACCATTCGAGGACTATCGACACAACCGGCCTGCCGCGTAGGATTATTATAAGAACTTCTTCGCGCGAGATACGTGCATTAGTCGTCGGCAGGAAACGCATCGAGTTTGGTTTCGTTGTAATGCAACTGAGGAAGGAGAAACAGAATCGAGAGCGCCACTAAAGTCGAGGAAAAAGGTAGCCCATTCGGAGTAAGAACAAGAAAAAAGGATCTGTCCTGATCGCGCTGTCAGTTGGGGGTGATCGTCGATCCAGCACGAGTTCGAGATAGCATCGTTCCTCTTCACCACGTCAACCGCAACCAAAATCGAAGATGAGATTCATTACGTCCTTATTAGGGTCCGGATCCCCGAAGGTGATGGGCAGGCAATACATGAAGGTCGGCAGAAACGCCCTTTTCGGCGTGAAGACTGATCCCGCCGAGGATATATGCACCGAGAAGGTGCCGAAGCCTCTTTCCCTGCTGATCTTCAAAAAAGGAAAGCTCAGACACGGTGAGTAATGACAACTGATCCAACGTTTAATAACAAGCCGTTTCGATAGCCTCGATACTGAATGAGATTTGCATAAATATGAGAAAACAGGGAGTCGCTTAGGAGAAAAAAAGAAATCTTGCATTGAATTCTTTTTTCTTCCTAGCTGGACGCGATCATGTAAATTTTAGACGTTCATTATGTCGATTAATTACGTCGATTAAACGTCAAGTATACAACTCCCTCTCGCGTAACGCTATCAGACGCCCGCGGTAATCCATTTAATCCGTTATAAACCGCGACCACTGCCGCAGTTTTCTGCCGCGACTAATGATAATTTATTGTTAAGCACTCGTACGGATTCATGCCAGGTAATCAGACCGGAACAAGTTTATAGCACGAGAATCGTTATTGTCCGCTCGACACTTTCCTTAATTGGCCGTTATCTGACGAGTCTGATTGATTTACTACCGATGATCGAGCTGGAATATCGCCAAGATATTCCGTTAACGTCCCGTGGGAGTGCGTGAAATCATCATTGATTGTCGATGGATTGCGACGAACAGTTGCGCGTCGGACGCGCGACTCCACCACGGAGAGAATCTCATTGAGACTCTCGGTCAGATCGCGCGCTCAATATATCCGGAATCGTTCGAATGAAACCCTTGTTTGCTCATTCTCTTCGAGTGATATATGCGCAACCATTTATCGACCGTTCAGAATGCATTTTACACCGCCGGTTACATGCTGCTGACCAGTATTTGGTTTCGCCAACAACAGATGACTTATTTATGAAATGAACTTCTATCTCATATATTACGGTTGTAAAAGACGAATAATTAGTGTTATATCACTCGAGTAAGTAACTCGTTGTCGGCGAAATTGATCATACTCTCGCTGTTATTTGTCGTAGCTCGAACGCCACTAAACGCAAAATATAAACACGTGCAAGTTACGCATTTTGGAATTAAGGCAAAGGTAATATCAGTGTCTAATACCTGAGACACTAATAACATCGGGACTTAATTCTGGGTATTTCTATTGTCCCTGAGTGTTCAAATTTTAAATGAACACACACACACACACACATATATATATATATATATATATATATATATATATATATATATATATATATATATACAGGGTGTCTCACACTCTCCTCCGGGCATTTTGTGGCGACGTAGAACAAGTTGAGGTGAACATAAAAGTCCTATACCGTTTTGCGATATTCGCAATAATTATAGAGATATTAATTGTAGAAAACTTGTAAATAATCATGCAGAATATGGTAAATAAGTTATAATAGTGACGACTGCTGTCATGTACTTATATTTTAGGTCAAATTGAATCAAAAAGTCCTCTACCATTTTGCAAATAATCACATAGATTTTTAATTATTAATTAAAGAAGATTATTGCACGATTTTACGTGATAATGCACTCATCTTCTTTAAATTTTGATTAATAATTAAAAATTTATGTGATTATTTGCAAAATGATAGAGGAGTTTTTTGTTTAATTTGACCTAAAGTTTAAGTACACAATGGCAGTCGTCGCTATTATAACTCATTTACCATATCCTGCATGATCATTCACAAATTTTCTACAATTAATATCTCGATAATTATTGCGAATATCGCAAAACGGTATAGGACTTTTATGTTTACCTCAACCTCTGTTCTACGTCGCCACAAAATGCCCGGAGGAGAGTGTGAGACCCTGTATATATATATTTACATATATATATATATATATTGTGTATCCATGCAGAACCTACATTAAAAATTTAAATATTCATATTTCAAGGCTAAAACAATAAAAATGTCCAGGGTTAGATATCAATATTAATGTCCAAGTATTTTTGCTTTAACACACTTTTTCTGCCCGCGGATTTTTTTGAGGTCAAACAAGGATTATTTTTTGCGACCTTCTATTCTTTCATGTTGCGTATCAAAGACACGACGATAAAAGCGTCAAATTGATTCTTGCTCGAAATTCAGTCAAGCGAAATAATTGTCTTGACACGATTCGCGCCGACGCGCGAAATCTTATCTAGTCGTTCATTCTTTTAAGGGATTTCTTTTCTTCTGAGGTTTCTTTTCATTCCTTTGTCGTGTGTGAAGTCGCTCGAAATTCCTAACTCAAAACACCTTGGTGACAGTTGTGCACCGTGACAGTCGCTTACGATTAAATATATCAAAGTGATTGCTAATACGTTGAATATATATAATTCTCGCCACGTTCAAAGAGCGTGCATAAATAGCGCAGCGTGCAAGGTCGACTAGTCGATTCTTAGCGCTAGTCGAAATATCCTTGTTATCTCGACAAACAACATAAGTAACTCGATCTCCGTGGCTCTCGTCACTAATCGTTCAGCAGTTATCTCGTGTCAATTCGTATTATATTATACACTTTATACCAGATAATCTTTTTTTTTTTTGCATTCGGACGATTATGACGTTATTTTACATATGTTAATTAATTTGTTGATGAGGTTTGAAATTGCCGTGAATCATAACGACTTCTGTAACGAGGAATATATTCAATATTAATGCTTTTTTTTAATAAAACTTTGAATTTATCACAGAGAGAGAAAGAGAGAGAGAATCCTGCTCGCACGAACGACATTAGAGAACGATTGGTTCGCCGATCGTAAAATCGCGGAGACTCGCTTCGAGAACAGTGGTATCTTTTCGAGATAAAGCCTCTCGGATTTTCGCTGAGCAAATATCTTCAAATTTGCGCTAAAAGGTTTCTAGTTAAGAGAAAACGCGCGAAGTACGAGGCACCCCGTGTATGGCCACTTAGACCCACTTCAACTCCGCGACCAGATTGCAAGCTGAATATAGTCGCTGGGCATTTCGAAACGATACGGCGAACGTACACGATATCTCAGATTATTTTGTTATTTTTCCCAGATATTTTATTTATAAAAAGTAAAATATTACATAGTTTTAGTCACGCTTTCAATTTTTATTTATTTTTAATTTCATTTATTATCGTTTATTTCATTTATTTATTTCTAATCGTTTCTTTTTTCCTGAACATTTAATTAGCCTATTTAATTAACTATTTTCATAATTTTCTAACTTTCAATTTGATCTAAAAAATATTTAGTTAAATAATTAATGTAAGGTAGAATTATACATATGACGTTTCCGTTATCAGCGTTTCTGTTCTGCTTATTACTACTTGCACTATTCACATGGCAAAGAAGATGAAAGAGAGATAATTAGTCTCTATAGTGAAAATACTTTCCATATTTTCACAGGAAATTCTCACGGCGTAAGAAAGATTGAAGTAGTCATTACGCAGACCTAAAAGCGTAATAACATAGGAAGATCGCTCTATTAGAAGTATGATTTGATGCAATTACTGTTCGAAGCGATGCCTATGCTGTTGCCGATTGAATGCCCGTGTTCCAGCGAGTACAATGATTGCAATAGTTGCAAATTAACAAATTGCCGCAATTAGACCAGCCGGCTACTGGACATTATAATTGGCGAAGTTCATTGCTCCGAATCTTTTTTACGCTCACATTTCTCGCCTAGGAAGTGTACAGCTTTTAGACTTTAAGGCACGCTGCTATATATGTCGGAATAACGTTAGCGTGTCTATTCTAAGGCGAAAAATCAACATCGACATTTGACGCGTTAACCGACATCGCGTAACGGTAATCGCATCGTATGTCTTATATAGTAACATCAGCGCAGAATTGTTTCAAGAGACAGCCGAGATAATTGGCGACTGTATTCGCGTTTAATTGCGCATCAGGTGCAATTTGTGGCGATCGAGATGCGCTAATGATGAAACGTCTCGCCAATAAAATCGCGAGATGGATTTCTGTGCGTATCAAATCCACGCGCTTTCACCGTTGCTAAAATTCGCCGAAGCAGTAATCGATGATTAATGACTCGGTTGTGATAAATGTCTTCTCGAATTTGTCGGTAGTCAGACATCACAATAGCCGTCGACGGGAAAGCCGATGGTCGATGCACCCTGTATACATTTGCACAATGCTAAACACCGCATATACGACATGTAACGGAGGCCGGAGTGCAGTAGGTCAGTGGAACGTGAATGATAGAGAACGGGTTGCCTGCGACACGGGGGCTATGCGTTACGCATTGCATCAATTCATGGTTTCTCATTGTCGCTAGCTCTATCGCGGATCAGGCTGATATCAAAATCTTTCCGGGCGATCGCGGAAGCCGAATTTTCCAGATTAGTTTTCGCGATCCTCGCGGGAATCCCTTTGTGCGAGCCAACGGTAGGATCCGACGGCGGAGAAAGAATAATCGAGCGCATTGAAAGAAAGAAATGCTTGATTCAACTAAAATTATAATTGTTTTAGACCTTGATCATATTTTTCGATTATTCTAATGCGAAAATGCGATTTTCTTTTTTACGCCGTGAGGATTTCCTGTGAAAATATGGAAAGTATTTTTACTATAGAGACTGATTATCTCTCTTCCTTTCTCTCTCTTTCATCTTCTTTGCCACGTGAGTAGTGCAAGTGGTAATAAGAAGAATAGAAACGCTGATAACAGAAACGTCATATGTACAATTCTATCTTACATTTATTTATTACTAATTCTACCTTACATTTAATTATTTAACCAAACATTTTTTACGCATGCGAACATGCGATTACTAACATTTTAATAAAATTTAATAAAAAAGAAATGATTCTCTCTCTCTCTCTTGACCATAATTTATAGTAGTTACTTCTCTATGTGATTACAAATACCAAGCATTTTTTTTTTCAATACGGCGAATTGCTAGGAGCGGAGACCAAAGACCGATTATGGACGTCTATTTGAATGCTAAGTACAGTCTTTTTATTCCAAGTTCCGTCTTTTTTTACACGAACATCCGGTTCAGGTTGAGAATGGGAAAGGCGTACTTAACGCTCGAATATGCGTCAGAAAAGTACGGTCCCGTGTCCGGCATCAGACCGCGCGTTTATAGCGCTGGGCACACGTTATTATCCGGCGTTGAAGTCTCCAGTCGTTCTTTGCCGGGCGTTGAAGTCTCCGACGCGCGGATATGCAAAGAAGATCCTTTTGTTATTAAAGGTCTCACGTAATTTCCCACAATTGCCTTTCGTAACCGCACTTCTGTTTTTTTTTTGCTCCTGAGAAATCGTCCGAGCATCCTTTCCTAGCAAATACTCTCGTCAAAGGCAAGGTAACGAGACTCGTGCACACGCCTTTTTTGCGTCGGTCTACCTTCCGCCTGACGTCCTCATCCTTAACCCGGCGTATCCTTCGTCTCCCGCGATACCGTTATGTTCCGCGATAAAATAGGAGTTTCTGCTAGTCTTGTTTTCGCGGCGCGCGCGTGCGTTAACGGCAAACGCGCGGCACGATTTTCACTCATGCTGTGCATCACGCGAGATAGACATCGCTCTTACGTAACTCGAAACTCGTAGTTCTCAAAATCTTTCTTTTAACTTTTCCCGGCACTTTTCATGCCAGCTTTTACTTGCAGATATATCCTGAAGAAAAAGTGGTTGATACTTAACTATAATCACATAGAAAAATAATCATTATAAAAATTATGATCAAGGAAATCATCGTTTTTTATTAAATTCTATTATAAGGTTAGTGATAATAATACATATCACTACTATTACTTTCGTGTTATAACAATAAAAAATATGATTGTGGTAAAAAATATCTGTAATTTTAATTAGATTAATAATTTCTTTTTCTATCAACGTACATGTTCCTTTTTGTTCTGAAAAAAAGGATTTTGTGAATATTATTTAATGCTACAATGTGTCGCTCATATCCTACTACGATTTCTAAACAACGCGATAATGGAGCACGACTCGAGTCATTGCAAACTACATATTCATTCTACGCGCAAGTGCAAGGCACCTCAAGAAAGTGGCTCAATCAAGAAAGTGAATTTCAACAAACAAAGAAGTAAATAAAAAATAGAAAATGACAGACTTCCAGTATTTAATATCGATTAGACCGACTGTAGCTCTTGTGAAACCTTCGTACACGTCGTTTTGCACCATTGCATATTATATTATATTGCATAAAGTGACTCGCGAAATACGCTCGCGCGCTCGACACTCGTGCAAACAACAACAAATATAATAATAGAGTCGCAGCATATCTCAAGCACCCGGTAGAGATCGAGGACGGGAGGTGAATAAGTTCTTGGGATGGAAAAAGCATGATAAATCGTGCAATACGCCGCCAGGAGCGCCGCGCAAATCATTTATCTATTATTGTTTAGTGCGCCGTAGCAGTTGGGGCACACATTGACATTACTATGCCACATTCACAGATTCGCGCGGCGCGACTCGGCGCGAGACGGCTCAGCGGCTATCGACTTTCTAATACACTCGTCCTGCAATGCGGCGGGGCCATGTCCTGTCATTATCTAGCGTTATGATATACGGGTTGGCGAATGCAGTCAAGAATCAGCATTATCGCGTCACGTGAACGCAAGCCCGAGGTGGTCGCGTCGCGTCGCGTCATCTGAAGATGCGTGGTGTCATCGTTTTCCATTTCTTTTTCTTTTATGGGTCATACTCACGTACGCACGCACGCACGCGTGCATCACCTACATCGTCGCTCTTCTCCGTCCGTTTCATTTCGTTGGCATCTTTCACTCTAACACCCGTGTGTCGAGAACTGGAATAACCAGTACCATTTCGTACTTTCCAAATAAAAAGGATCCCGCTCACTAGATACATTGTAAGTCGCTGTATTCTTTTTGAGTCAGGCGCGTTGGATCTAAAGCAGAACAAACAAAAGCGCCGCCACGTGCCGTTAAACTTCGTTGCTTTTTGCATTACGAGTCACGAAAATTGAAAGCAAGACGGATGTTAAACGAGGAAACGGATGATGGGCGATGCGTAACAGCCACTAATTAAAAGATATCACGGTGAGATAATAGTCCAGATAACATGCGATAAGAAACCATCGATGATAAGTCTGCTTGTCTCAGGATACTAAACTGATTATTTTCGAAAGCGTAGCCACTTTAATAATATGTTAGAAGGCTCCAGCATATTATCTGACACGGGAATGAATGGCGAACGGACAACGTGAACGGCGTACCTCAAGTTCATAACGTAACTCATGATGGGTCACGGCTCAATTATCAGGGAAAATAACGCTACTTACTGATATTGTGGAAGTTATTAACACACTTACATCCTTCGAATTGCATCAATCTTGAAAGTACCAGCACGTAACTGCGAGAAGGCCACAGCTGATATTACGTCGTTGTCACACATATTTAATGTTTTAATGTTATTATTTAAAATGCAGGACTTTTTGTAAACACATTCCTCATTCCTCACGTTGACGTTTTCTTGGCGCGCGAGAAGAGGTTTGTATACGGAACGCAAATTAACATCACAGGATCTTTCAATGTCAATTATCAGTTTTCGTCACACGTGTCGTTTTATGACAGACGATTCGTTTAATGACACTGCTGGTCGGTCGCGCGAACTAAACGGACGACAAACTAAGCGAACGGAAATTAAAATTAAAAATTTTAATGATTTCGTGTATTGAACAACGTGTACAATTACAAGATTTATTTCGAACATTAACGAAAGAAAACAAACGAGTTTATTTTCTTATCACCGTTTTATATCGTTACGGTGGATGATTCTTTATGATAAATAAAAACAATTATTTTTTCTACAAATATTCCTTTTAAAAGTCCTTTCAAGAGAATTTTGACCAACTGCTTTGATTTTGATGAATCGACTGTCTTATTAATGCGATAAAGCACTGTTACTCTGACCATGACAAACGAAAGTCTTAGGCATTGTCATCTCAAAGAACCGTCAACCTCGATGAAGTCAGCATTGACAAGTTCTTCTCATCAACAAGCAGCGTTCTCTACGTGTGCGTGTGTGTGTGAGCCACTTGTAAACGAGTATCTTCTACCGGTATCTCTTCCTACACGACACGACGTGACTATTGTGACGATTCCAGCGAAATGAGGTGACTGAGTTGCTCAACACTTTAACGGCCGCACTTTTTCGAAAAAAATTCACAACGGTCACCAGTAGAGAGATACCGAGATAATGTTTAAAGCGACGAATATGTAACGACGAACTTGTAACAAAGTTTTTCTGAATATAAGTTTCTGCGCCCAGGTTTATATAATTCCTACGACTCTAATTTGTATCACGGAAACTATTTTTTGTATTGGACACTTGTGTCCGAAAAAATATTTCTTTGCAAGGCGGTAGACGATGTAATGAAGTTATGTATACGTGACAGCGGGCGTTATAGTATTAATCAACATCCAATAACTCTCGGTAGGTAGTCTCACATATCGCTATAAAACTACAATTAAGGGGTCTAATTGACTTCCGTGAATCGACGCAAAACAGTTTCCGAATATCAATAACCCTAAGATGCGAAACCTCTTTCAAGCGCGTGCCAATGTTTTGTTTGCGCGTTACTATACTTCTCAGCGAAGTGCTTACAACAATTAGGAATTCGATATGCTAATAGCAATTAGATTGCTTCGGCACCTGTATCATCTGTTTGCCTGTCATATTATCGTGCACTCACATATTGCGAGTTGACTTCCGTCTCAAGTCTTTTTCCCTTTTCTGCCGATTGCATGATCATTCAAAATCGCGTGTTTTTAGCGAGACGTTATATTAAGTTGTCAGATTCATCAGTCAGTTAGATTAGAAATCGCACGAAAGTATGAACAAGGTGGATTTTTTGTATAGGAAGATCGAAGACCGCAAAAAAAGGAAAGCTGCTCTTTTTTCGGCGCCTGCGGTTAAAGTCATACGGTTGTATCTTTATCTTCAATATGTATCTCCCCAGGTGAACCACTAGAAATCAATTCAGTTCTTAAAGATTACAGTTACCTCGCCGTAAGGTATGAAGAATTCACGTGCGAGTACATTTCGATTCGCATAGTTATAGGTTGGTCAAGTGTACGATGATGCCTTTGAATCCGACAGTGATCGATTTCGAAAGTGGGTCATTCCCAGGGGGTAAACACCTCGAGAATTTCCCGACCATCACCATACAGGAAGAACTGTATTCTCGATGTAGGTCGTCGCGAGATCGCGGTTAGTGAGTCATTGTCGTGGCTTTATAATGAATAGAGGGCAGTCATGCAACCGAGGAACAGAAACGTTGAATGGCGATTTTTCGTCGAGCTTTTGCGAAAAAAGAAAAGGTCGGATTCCACGCGGCTGACAACAAACCATCGCGAGGGAAAGGCGATTCGATGATTCGAAAGGTTCCACGTGGAGTAGCCGCGCGTGATGTGCTGAACGGCTACGATTAACCGTGACGTTGAGTGACTTGTATCATGCGAAAAACGTCGTATAGAATAAAGAAATGTGGTTACGCCGCCATGCATAAGAAATCAGCCGGAAATTATGATCCAGAATCGGACATTTTTATCGGACAATTTCGTGATCGTACGATCCGCACGGTTGTGCATAATTCGCATTAAAATCACCATCGGTGTCAATACTCCGTTTTCTCAACTAAGAGTACGGCGACGCCTTCTTCACTGAATCAGCAGGTTAAAGTTTCGCTAATGAGGAGAAATATCGTACTGGCCTATCCCCTCACTATATCACGTTCTTTAGCACCTGGTTCGTGGGTCATACCGACCTCCAACGTCAGTGCGACCTTCTACTCTCGCGGCTTCTGTCATTAGAAAGACCGCAGAGCGAGATAAGGCCGGCCAGACCTTCACACCTCGGAAGAAAGTTAAGGTGTGTGTTCTCTCAGCCTGGCGCGAAAAGATACGGGTATGAACGTCACGGGACTTTCCGTGCTTGATCAGGAGAATCCCTGTCGGAATGCAGTCAGAGTTACAAAACCGCAGCTGTTCAAATATAAATATGCCGCATCGTCCCGTCGCGGACATTGCAAAACGCCGAGATATATTACTCATAAAAGATATAACTGGCGCATACGCGTTTACCGGACATCGTGCCGTGGTTGGTCACTTCGATTTTGAGATCACTTTCACCCACGGCCAGGGCCGGTTTCAGTCGTCGATTACGTGTCGGCGATCTCTACACCATACGAGAGAAATGATCGTAAATTACATCCTGCTCCAATATTGGTAGAGGCTCGGTGAAACAACCGACAAAGCTGATCGAAGCTGTCCTTTGAAACCGTTTACCAAGCGGAGAAGAGGGTTATGGCAGAGAACCGGATATATCAAAATTTTATAAAAATCGTTAACGAAGGAGGGAAGGGTGAGAGGGTGAGGAAGGTGTGGAATAAGATAGGTTGGACATTGACCTGTGCTCGTATTTAATCGTTGCAGCTTCCCCTGGAGCGTAGTCTCCTCTCACTTCCTCGTTGCGAGGAATGTGTGCCAAGCACACCGTGTGTATTGTGTAAAAGAACAAGGTAAATCAAACGACGCTATAAACAACGTCGAGCGTTGGTGCGCGCGTGTGCAATAAACGCAAAGCTGCTTTAGGATATACAAGTATAACGAAACCCGGCTCTGTTCACGGTCCATTGCCGGCAGACGCTGAACAGCCATCACACGAATGCCGAAACATATATTTTCCGAATCGACACCATGGGCGGCCATGCGTCCTCGTGAGGTGTTACGTATCACGTAATCGTTAAGCAATCCAAGTCATGAGATAACAGGTGGAAGAACCGCCCAAAAATGAGCCGACAGTTACGTCAGAGACGCTTTATGGTGCGCGACATTATTAATGATAATACGGTAAAGGATGAGGCATCACGGAAGTCGTTTCGCACGATGCTCCTATTGCCACACGATTATGTTGCTTTTTTTTTCTTTATTCTGTTCTTTACATCGTCTCGTTTGCGGTATGTGGAATTAATCAAGAAATCGAGACCAGAGCACCTGAAAGTATCTCAAGCGTTCAAAGGTGTTCGAGATATGGCAATGAGGTTTACGAAATTGAGAGGTTTGCATATAATTGTCTTGTGTCGGAGAATTAATCATTCAAGTAGATGTGCTTCAAAGCGCTGACGTTCTTTTCTAAAAAAGAGAATTATATGTGATAAAAAGATAAATGACATTTATAAATGTCATTTATCTTTTTATTACATATAATTCTCTTTTCTAGAAAAGAACGTCAGCGCTTTGAAGCACATCTACTTGAATGATTAATTCCCCGACACTAGCACATCTATTTCAAAAAGATAAATGTTGAATTAATGTTATTTTTAAGATGCAAAATTCATGAGTTATAAAAAATTATATCGATCATTTAAGCTTCCGCGAAGGGATAAAAAAATGAAAGAGGTTAAAAGAAGTCTTAGATTATGCGTGAAGTAATTACGGATAACTAAGATTGCGAGAGGAATTATATAACAGAGATTAGCTTCTTTGCTGTGTTCAAAGCAGAAAAAATATATTATGTGACGTATCATTTAGAACTTTGTCATTCGGTCATTTCCTTATTTCTGCAAGAAAACAATTAGCATAAAACTGTTGATGAATAACAGCGAATAAAAACGAGAACAATTCTGAGAAGAGACTTAGACCGATGATAAAGTAATTAACATGTATGATCATAGTTTTATGACGTACATGAAGTTTTTTCGACGTATCGACATCAAACATATAATGAAAAGGGGAAAAAAGATCACACTGCAGTGATCTCCTTTTGATAATTCTATTGTTGATGATGTAAGCTATCGTTCAGCGAAATAAGAACATCGCGAGAATGACGTAAACACGCGAGCGCTCCTAATTTACAGGAACATTTCCATTTCGCGTCTCTTTTTGTGGCGAGATAAGCAATTCGACGATAAAGACTCAGAGTAGTCACTTTTAGTTACGCGTTTGAATTTTACTCGTTGAACACTTAAATTCGCTCAGTAAGTTGTCTATCTGATTGATATGTCCTGTATGTAGATTGTAATAAAGATTTCGCAAGCATCTTATGTCGGACTTACGAATCGCGTGACTGCGATCGATCTATGAAAGGACTGGGTGTCCCGACCCGAGTGTTGCAAGGGACCTAAGTTCGGTGCGTTAGATACTTAAACGATAAAGGGGAATTTCGCAAAAGAAGTTACACGATCGTTTCGTGGCATTCGCGCGCAAACGAAAGCGAAGGTCGGGGACTGTGATCGCTCGAGGTGTCATTAGGGAAAAATGTGAAAGGTTTTACGTGGTCGAGATTGCGTCTCTCCCGCGTGCTTGAGTTTTTGTCACCCTTTCGAGCGGAACATATTCGTCTTTCCTGTTTGACTGCCTTTATTTTTCTCCTTAGATCTCTTAGGCATGGTTGCGATGGGTATCCTTTCGTGCTAGAACAGCTCTTTTCTGGGGAAGCAGCTTATTGAGTGATTAAAATTAGTTTAAGCAACTTATTGAGCGATTAAAATCGCCACACTTATGCTCCGTTCGATCTTTTCATCATGTCCACATGTTTACTTCTCTGTTTATTCTGTCTTCATGGTAATTAATTCAAATTGTCATACATCATCTCCCTTAGGCGTAACATCTATCAGCAGGTAGGTATTAAAGTATTAAGGTAGGTATTAAAGGAATAATTTACATGCTCAGCTATTTCAGTGTCGCGTCAAGAATTAGCATTTTTGATTTATTGAACCATTGATATCTTCATTTCCAGCTTCTCCGTTGTCGACCAGACATTCGATTTTGTATGATGTCGGTGAATTTTGAATATGTATCTTCAATTATTGTTCACTCAATATTTATATTCAATATCCAACTAATATTCAGTCAATTTATAATCAAACCACATTTTTCTCACATTTGTCATAGATAATAGAGATTATAGTATAATTGTTTAGACGGTAAAGCGACCAGGTTTGGTGTTTAAATTATATATATGAATTTAGATTGAATATACAGGCTGTCTTGCAATTACCGTAAGATATTTTAATAGCGTATTTTGAAGATAAAGTAAAGTAAAAAATCTTAATACAAAAATGTCGAGGCTACAATAATTTTTGAATTATAACCGATTAAGGATTATCAGTAATATCGTGTAGAATTCGCGCGCTCAGGCCTGTAATTATACAACACGTACAATGTTTTATCATTTGTTATCGACTTCACAGTTAATATTAATTTTTACTACACAGCTGATTCCTAAAAACATTAATAATTATTATATTATTGTTAGAATTATTAAATTTAATAGTTTCTACACTTAAATAACAAGGATTTTTGCGTTTTTAATATAAAAAGTAATCATGGAAAATAATTTATTATTATTTTCGTTTTTTTTTCACGTTTTATGAAATCACGTTAAGTGAAATCATAATTTTAATAAATCAAGGAATAAGTTAATTTGTCCACATTTCTTAAACAATATAAATTTTTACTAAAATCTTGATATACTAAAATTATTGTAAGATCCAAACTAAGATCCGCTTTGACCGAATATGTTTTCTCCATTTATCAATCTTTATCAATCTTCATAATTTTTTAAAATATCTTACAATGCTTGCAAGATACCCTGTATATACATATATATAAACACACATGTGTAACATATAGGAGATTATACTTGGTAATATCATATTAAGTTCGTTTACATCTTGACCTCCATTAGCACTAGTATTTTCTATCATTTGTTGCGAGACATTAATTCTAAAATCAGTCGAATACGCCTTGAGATATGTTAATTAATATAGCTGATTAAGCATCCACACCCCACATACTAGATTATAATAAAATGCAGATCAAATTCACGAGTTATATGTCACGTTTTTCGTCTATCTTGCGTATACTGTAGGACGGGTGGCATTAATTAATGTGAATTAATTACAAGATCTGGTCACTCCTTCTCTCGAGATCGTTATCCGCCACGAGTCGAACAATAAAAATTCGATTGAAAGTAATCTTTTTACCCGATTGTGCCGTAATTAACAGCTAATTATCTTCTCGCACAGGAAAAGTCATGACACTTACTGACATATAACGCTCTTACGAGTTGATAGTTTCTAAAAATACATGGAAATTCACATAATTTATTTAGCGATTTGTACTGGCCGTGTCACGTTTATTATCTCGCGAATTACATGAAATATATCACGTTGACACAAGAAAAAACGTCGCGTTCCATTGCCTTTTATTCGTCGATAGATTGTAGATATTCGAGAAGGAAAAAAATTTTCACAGAATCTCTCATATTTAAGAATACCCGATAGAAATCCGGCTACATAAAAAACTCGTTAGCGGGAACAGAAATGACTTTTGTGTTTTTTGTGAGTTATTTATCAAGAAACTCACGACAGTGTCTTCTCGAAATCGCGCCCGTGATATTTCACAAGTTATTTCGCGGGGAGTTTGAATTTATATCCTCTTTCCACATTTCGGAATTCCCTCGAAAAATTGTCCAGTCATAAATGACATCATCTGACGATATTCAAACAAGCCAGCCTCTTGAATACTAGATGATATCTTTTTGTTGGAGCGATATTCTTAGATATCGCGGCAAACAACAGATTTACGCGGACATCCTAGTTAAAAACGAAATATCTCGAAATGTTGTTTTGCTAAGATAAACGAAAGAAACGAGACAAAGTCGCCTGCCTGCGGGCCGACCGTCATGAACTGGGTTGTAAGAAAGCGCGTCGAAGAACAATACTCGCCAGACGAGCCGTGATTCTCAGCCTGTGCTTTCCTTCGCAAAACGTCGTTGGGATGCGCGAGCGATATATGATTTTGCGCGTTACGCATGAAAGGCAAGGAAAGGAATGATTTCTAAACGCGCGCTCAAGAATTACAGGGAGAGTTCGATGTCAAGTGTGCGCACGTGAAATGCGCGCCGCACGCAACGATTCCATTTCTTTTCTCATTGCGGCATTAGCGAGGCTCGTTGCGAAAATCGGAGAAAAACCGACTCTGTCGGCCGGGAGTCTCATTGGTCTAGCGTGTGCGTTTAGATCCAGCTGCATATGCTCCGTGAACTTCAATGATAATCAACGAACGAGAGCTGCATTAACGAGCGTTGCGAAGAAGGAAAGCAGCCAGTTGCGCGAAAAGTTTTAATTTTAGGGATTATTGCCTGGGCAATAATTTGCATTCTCCTCGAGCGTATTTCTAGACATACACGCTCTGTTGTATAACGACCTTCCGTGCTGAACGCCGTATCGAAGAATAACGAAAGAATAAATTTACATAACGACATATTTCTGACTCGCCATAATTTCACAATACGCGCATCTGGATGAATAATTTGGTCTTGGGCAGAAATTTTGTTTCTCCTTTATTTTGCAATCTGCCACATGCCGATGATGTGTGCTACTATTTATATAATTTAATTTTATTTTGCGATGAGAAACTGAATGTCAACTTACCCGGTCGAGCCGGAACGTAATGCAACATAATGTTCCGTTTCGGTCTGCAACCTTGTCGCTCGTAGCATTCGGAAAGTGACGGTACACGATTGCGTTATAATGCACCTAGCAGGTTCCTCACGTGACTATGAAAGTATCTGCACTTGACTATCGGTTATTTCCCGGTATTGAAACATCTTGGTAATGCAATATGAAAATTGGAACGGGCTTTTTTGCCGAGACAATTAACTCTCATCCCATCCAAAAGAGAGAAAAAGAGAGAGAGAGAAAAGGAAGAAAAAAGATTCATGTTGCTTCTGGGGAGAGAAAATTAATTGAACACAATGTAGTAACATAAACGATAGGCCGGTATGTAGGCTACACTGTGGTTACTGGTTTGCATTTACTTGTTATGCTCTAATAGCATCAAGTGTGTGCTACCTGTCGAGATGTGAATCCTGATCCGCTATGTAATTTACTTTCTTATATTCTCGTAAATTGACTTGGAGAGATTATACAAGGTGAATCCCGATGTATTACGGCAATGGTGCCGCGCGTAATAAGTTAATCAGGTGCTCATCGTTTTACGTCGAATCGGAGGATCGACGAGCACTCGCGCGGCAATATGTCCAGGCGCATTGAGAACATAGGAAGCCTTCTCCCGTATCGGGCACGATATCGGCATTTCCCGCGCGGCAAACTTTCTATCGTCGCTCGTACGCGGTTTCTCATACGAGCGCGCGCGGCTGCATCCACGGCACGCGTGCGACGAGTGCAGCGCGAGTCGTTGCAAAATCACGATTGCACTTCGTCGGTTGGAGAATTTTCGCTCTTACGGGACGCCTCGTGCTGGAAGGCGTGCGTGGTATTGAGAGAAATTGAGCGTAAGCGCGCATACGCGCTTACACACGCACACACGCACGCAGCGCAGCTGATGCTGCGGCTCCGAAATCGCGACGATTTACCACACTCGCGACGTAACGAGGCGGCTTGTAAGCACGCAGGAACGCGGATGCGCACCTCTTGCAGGCGATATATTAAAATATACGTCGACTTTCGAGTATATCTCCCGGGCGCGTTTTGGATATAACTCGAGGCGATTCTCTTCAGTTGCACGACTTGTAACGGATCACGCGCGAGGCGATTTTATTGCTCGCCGCTAATCGTGAGGCTTATGAAGCTATCGGTAGGTATTAGTTGATCGACCGATACCGTTTTTTAATTAAAAAATTGCGATATTAGACACGACTGGCTTGTACGACTAAGGTTTAATGTAACGTTGCGCGCGTTCTCGCTTCTCGTCGCTTCTTGTCGTCGTGGACGATTCGCACGACGCGGCGCATGAAAAGAGGTTTACACGCTCGGCCGGCTTTTAGCCACCGGCTACGGCTTCCACACGCGAGGGAAGTGATCACGTAGTTTCCATTATGGTAGTTACATTCCGAGATGAATGGTCGGCACAGACGATGAACGGTTTGCGGAACGGAAACTACGTTTACGTGCTAGATGCTACGTCACTGATAACGCATCGGAGCTACCAAGTGTAATTCGGAACATTGCGGGAGAATATCTCGAAGATCTCGATGGCAGATATACTATATTGTGTTTCGCTCGCTGAATGTCGCCAAAAGAACTGTCGTCCATCGAATCGCGGCAGTTTTAATTAAATCGCAAAGTAAATATGAAAAATTTTGAAAAATATGTGTGAGCTTTAAAGAAAAATTGAATTTTTATAAATTTTATTAAATGTTTTAAATTTTTAATTAATTAAGTAATAATTAATTTTAATTTTAATTATTTCAAATTTTAGTTAATTTGTAATAAATTTAATTTTAATTAACTTCAATTTTAAATGCTAATGTGGATTCTTCAGTAGAATCTTGATAAATGATATAACGTAGAATAGCAATCAGGACTTTATTAATAATAAGGACTGTTAATAATTAGAACTTTCTCATTAAGATCATAGAATACATTTTTAATCGCGATGTTGAGACTCTTGATCTCGGATCTCTGGATACACTTATTCATTCGACTCTTCAATTTCAAGATTTTAAAGTTCTTAATTCTTTAAGGCGTATAATTCATGGGACATTATTGTAACTTTTTTAAATGAAATAATGTCATAAATACTCTAAACAGCAAATTTATATGGTTTCAACTGTCCGATCCTAAGTGGTCCCTAGTGGTACCAATGATACTTAAAAGGTTAACTTCTCAGTTTTCCAACTTCTCGATTTCTTAGTTCTCTCAAGTTTGTATTGGTAGTCATTACTTGAAACTTGCTTCAGGTGAGATATTCAGATTTTAATTTAGAGTCGTATTAACAACCGTTACTTGAAACTTGCCTCAGGCGAAACGCTCCGATTGGAATCTAGAGTTACGTGCGAATCTTTCAACTGAATCGCTATTGCAAATGTAACGTCGCATGTACTATATATCGTGTGGTTAATAAAAGATACAAATCTAACTCTAAATTCACTTGAGCATCTCACATGGAACAAGTTTCAAATAATGACTATTAATACGAGCCTTAGATAGAGTTAGATGCGAGTTTCTCAACTGAATTCCGATTGTAAATATAATGTCATGTGTATTATGTAATTCAAATAGAAGACTTCGAATCTACTTCTAAATTCAAATCTGCATGTTTCACGTAGAGAACAAGTTTCAGGCAACGACTATTAATACGAGCCTCAATCTCTGATAAAAAGAGAAAAAGAGAGCTAAAAGAACGAAATAAAAAAGGAAGAACTTCCGAGTTTATTCTATAAATTTCTTCTGATTCCTGCTTTCGTGGATACAGAAGCTGCGGTAAAAACGTTCATCATCGACGTCGTTACCGACGCGCGGAAATGGTATGCACCCGTAATTGTATGCAGCAGTGTCGAGATCTCCGTGAAGATTACGATGTAAGTTAACCGCGAGTTGCGTAACGAGCGCACGACTAAACGGCTCCTTGCACCGCGCTGAGAGGGGAAGAAACAATGAGCCGTTAAGCGTCGGTTTGTACAATTACCGGGTGGTTAAAATGCGATAAGTGATATTCAGTGGCTCTTTTAACACACTACTATGATCAAAGAATCGCCAAGCGCGTTGGCGTTACGGAATCGTTGGGTGCCGATAAATTAATCACACCTAACGAGCTCGGCTCGTGAGTGTCCCTTGCAATTGTGCTCACCGCTATTGGCGATTGACGATCCGTTTCTCATTCGCCGTGCGATAAAGTAGCGATCACAGCAGCTGCAAATAATCGATCATCGCTCTGACGCCGCGAGAAGATCGCACGTCTCTTCCCGGCTCTCTTCGAGACTCTTCAAGACGTAGCAATTTGGGACATTTCTCTTGATTCTGACAATCGCGTCTGCCGCGTGTTCTTGTATCCGACTTGCTGTCCGAGCGAATTCCGACGGGGAATACCGGTCGCCCGAACTAGAACGGAATGAATTAAGCGCGATTCGATTGGTAAGTGGGATATCCGGTCTGTCGGGCGGAATACCGAAAATTAGGACTGGCCCGAGTGAGATCTTCGCGTTTTTGAGCTCGCATCTTCGCCGAGGTCGTATTAAGAAATCGAACTTCGGGCATAAGCAGCACACGAGTAGCGACGTCTGAGAAAAGAGAGATCGCGAGTGTTGCGTAACGTCTCCTCCCCTCCTTACCCACCTACCAACCCCTCCCCCGCGGTAATTTATACTACTCATGGTTAACAAATACCATGTATCGTAGCTTTGTGAACGATGAGTTATTTTGCACTCTCTCCGCGGCATGCGAACTATAAATTGCCGAACAAACGTTGCACATTCGCCAATGTTGACCTATTCGATTGCATCGCTTTTCGCCAAGGCTCGCGCAGTACACTTGCGCATTGAGAGGAAAAAAGTGCTTGATCTGACTGAAATTGTGGTCACCTCTGGTCCTTCTCGTCCATGTTTTTCGGTTGTTCCACGGAAGCGATAACATGCATATGAGATCATTGTCACGTTATAGTAGAGTTTAATGAAACGATTCTCTCGATAGCGGTTATTCCTCTGTGTGGTTATAGCTGCAAATGCCGGACGTTTTCTCCTCAGCGCGGATTCCCGTGATTCGCGAGGTATATCACGTACGGGATAACCGGCTACCGAGTTGAGCCCGCAACTGATACCGTGTGGTTTGCGAGTTAATGACCCATTCGATTTTACACCACTGCTACAAGACTGCAATTTCCAATCTTTTCGAATGAAATTATCCACTTAGATCGGGTTCACATATACTACCTTTATGGGGCTAATTAAATATCGCGCTATAAGTTTTGTTTTCCCGCTAAAGTTTGTAAGGTGCGAACGGTCTTCATTTACGGTTGAATTGCGAGCCCGCGCGGCATGGTGCGTTAAAACGTCTGATTGCGGAAGCAGTCGCGAAGTTGTATCGAGTAGAAATTACGATCGTGGCGAGATAACGCCGCCGTGGGGTATTCATTGACGTCGAGTTGAATTAATTGGCGTAAAGCCATCAACATGGGCACCGTGCTGCGCGTAATTCGAACAGTCCCGAGTGCTTCCGTCGGAAATGGCAAGAATAAGAAAGGAGAGACTGACTGTTATATACAATAATCGGGCTGCGGAAGCATCAATGTGAATTGAGAATGCGCCCACTTATTATAAAATGACGGTATTTCGATGGAATTTAGCAATTTGCGGAGTTAGCGACGCGTGGGTCAGTTAGTGAGGCGAATTGAAGGAGGAATTGAGGGACGCAATGTGTACAAAGTGTGCTCGCCTTGAATGATAGATTCCAACAAAGGGGACGTCCTGTCGCACAATATGTCTAGAGGGAACACAGCGGGATCTTTCTGCGGATGCGAAATCTTTCGGCAACACCTCGTGACTCAATCTCAACAGGGCGAGAGGGGAGCAGGAAAAAGGGGAGAGTGGCCGGCGCGAATTACGAAAAGCGACCTTGATCTAGCCGATCTCCCGACCAAAGGTGACCCCGATACAATTCGTTAGGATTAAAATTCACTCGCGATGGACATCCGCGACTTGTACCAGCGACCGCACGTTCAGGGAGATTGTGCAACTCAAGGTCGCGAAATGCCTCTGGGCGCGTGTCTGGACCGGCGAATTTTTTGCGGGCAGACCGCGTTCAATTAACGAGAGGCGAGAGATACTCGAGCGTTTCTCTTGGCTTCTCTCTTTTTTACCGTTACAGTATTTTCACTTCCCTCTGTGACGGCGCTCTCTCGGCAGCGCTCGCGTTCGCATTCCCGCACGACGAAAGGCAGCCGCCAATTGTAAAATTACATAGTCGCATTTTGTCCGCCGCGTTCACACCTGATGGGCAAATCGCGAGCTTGCGACGCTTAACGCGTTGTGCTCGGCGGAGAGAACTCGGACGGGCGTAACGTAAAGGACAAACGGCTTTTTCGCTCGAGTGTCGAAAACGTGGAATAATGCATTATTAATAAGATCGCGAGAGGAGAAATTCTTGTGGGCTCAAATTTTATTTCGGCTCCCTTTCCCGTGGATTATGCCACGTGTCTTTTTCAATGCGCGACGCATCGATGCATCGAGGCTTCATACGGCAACTGAATAATTGCCTCGTTAACTTCCCACATATAATTCGGGAGTGAAAGCACGTTGGCCGACTTATGCGCGATGAAAAAATCCTGATAGTGCCGCTGAATCTCGCAAGAATTATATAACGAACCGCTCGAGTTAACGTTCAAGATGCACATCTGGTCGGGAAAAAACATCTTGGTCATTTATACGATTAATATTAATCGCGTCTCTGTCTCAGACTAAACGTGCAAAGTTCGCTTTATACCGACCAATTCCACGCATTGCACTTGTTGTTGCATACATTACATGTGTAACAACTGCAATCTTGTCAACGTGAAGATGATAATCGCTGTTATTAATAATAATCGATACAGTAAATTAAGCGTCAAGGCACGTACCGTCGCAAGAAATGTCAATGTCGTCTGTTGTCGTATTATTTAGAATCTCATATCAGCGTCTTATATGCGCGTCAAGCATGCTCTTATGAATAATTATATATACGTTCGTAGAAGAGGACGCGTGTGACGAAGATAAAAATTACATATGAATATACAAGCCATTGCATAAGAAATAGTTTCAGTAAATAAGAAATAGAAGGGCCAGCCAAGTAGGAATCGTATACGTTTCGCGAGTACGGAAAAATGGCCCGATACTGGGTCGATACCGAAAAGCGAATGTCCGGTACTGGCTCAATACTGGACCTAATATAAAAAAACTGTATTATTAGTACTGACTCCGTACTAAGATTAGATACTAGATAATCATATCGTACGTATACTGCAGCGTTAGCGAAAAGTGTTTGTTGTTTTCGGTACCGGCTCAGTATTAAAAAAAACTGTATAATTAGTACTGATCCTATTCGTAGAATCAATACTGGATACTCAAGAATCGTATACAATCTGCCAATAGAGGATATTGGGCCAGTATTGTGTCGGTACCGAAACACGGACGATACCAATGTTCTTTATGGGAAAACGGAAGAGGTCACTAACGCGAAACCTATAGTATGTTCGACTGGCTCTGGGTTAACCCATTCTGGGTTATTTAGCCTACATTTATTGGTCGAACAAGTACTTATAAGCTGTATGATTGGCTAGCAGAGACTTATAACGTCATTAATCGCTCTCGGAGCGATTAACTCAGAGCTAATCGAACACGCTACTAGATAACTCAGTGGTAAGCTTGGCTTGCCCGACAAGCGGAAGACTCGAGTTCGATTCCAGTCGTCGCTCCGAAGATTTTTTCCTCATATGACTATTAAAAATAGACATATATAGGTACGAGAGCAGCCCGGCCATGGTCTGATCTTTCTGTCTATACTATATAGTTGTGATATTAACAATTATACAAATAATAAAAATTACTAGGAATCGATATTGGCTCAGTATTGGGAATAGGTACTTCCCCCATACTAGAAATTAATACTTTTTTTATACTGGTACAGTATTGATTTTCGGTACTGTGCCAGTACTTCAGTGACAGTGTTTTCCGATACTTTTCTATCATCACAGTATCATCACAGTATCACCAATACTAAACCCGTATTGGCATCTGGTACTATGCCAGTAACGTACCATAAATCAGTATCACTTTGATGCCAGTAGTAAATTCCTACCTGGATAATAGAAAAACTGGTTACGCCACTGTCGCCAACGCTTAATATTACTTAAATTCCCCCACTATTCAATTTACCTCGCTATATCCTATATTCAGAGAGATCATGTTGTCCGATAATATTCTTGAAAACATTTTTAAACGAGGACATTCAAGAGATGCACATAAAATCAATATTGCGAGATGAAAGTTACTGCAAGAAGAAAGTTTCATCGATAATAATGTTGTCACCGTGTCGCTGAAAACACTAACGTCTATACATTCAATCGCGTTAACATTTGATTCAGATAACTAGGAGCAACAATATGTGAGAAGTTAATGAAGCAATTATTTAGTTGCCACACGAAGTAACTCCATGCATCGATGCATCGCATTAAAAAAGGCGCGTGACAGAATTCACGAGAAAAAAAAGTAAAATAAAATATGAGCCCGCGAGAATTCCCCTCATTAATAATGCATTATTCTACGTTTTTGTTGCGGATTGGTGTGGAATTGAGTAGAAAATTCCTGAATTTTTTTGTTCTTACAATCGAGTTTTTCGTGTGGTCCTCGGGTAACGGAAAATTTAGGTACACCAATACAATTGCTTCTTTCGTGCGGGATTGCTAACAATGGTAACGACGATTAATTCTCTCACGCAGTTACCTATGCGAATTCTATGTGTGTCCGCGACATTTTGTCCTCACAAACTAAATCCAGCAAGTATATACAGTGTCCTCGCGACTCCTCTCGTCGAA
Source organism: Odontomachus brunneus (assembly GCF_010583005.1). Lineage (NCBI taxonomy): Eukaryota > Metazoa > Arthropoda > Insecta > Hymenoptera > Formicidae > Odontomachus > Odontomachus brunneus. Next base: position 1,240,423 of record NW_022639508.1, on the reverse strand, counting down.
ATCTTTCGAAATCTTTGGCAGCACTCGCAGTTCTGCGGAGAACGTTCAAGGTAGCCGTACATAGGTTCTTTCTTTTTTGCCTTTTTTACGTCAGCAACGCTGAATACTTCTTATTAATTTTGAGATGTAGGCCAATGCTTGCCTCACGAGCGACACACTCGGTTGTTGCAGTGCCAACGGATAGTCGTTAAAAAAACAAATGGTTTGCGCAAACGCGCACTTTCAGCACACTTTTAACACACGGTACGATTTGACAACTCGTCGTTAACGTTGCTGCTCTTACTTTTTCAGGTAGAATAACAGCGATCTGCCTTGGTCTCCTCGCGCTTGTGATCGGCATAGTGCTCAGTAGTATACCTTGGGTCGATTACATCATCCTGAAAGTGAGTATGGATCAACGAATTGCAAATTCGCGTACGTATGCGCGTATACACACGAATGCGTGTGCGAATCCTCGATGGAACGTACACTTTATGAAAGAGACGATTGTGCAGCAATTTGACGGCGTTTACACGCGGTCAACACGACCGAAGGCACGTTGCGCGTTGCACGTTGCGCGCTTGCATGATAACATTATTAATAAAAGAGTAACGATGCATGTTATCGGGATGATGATGACGGTACAAAATCAAGTTACATTTGTAATAGGACATCGTAAGATCAACGATAATAATGTTTTTCCTTTTTTCAATTATATTTCGCTTTGGAGTCCTTCAGGAGTGATTATATGCCCATAACTGGACAAAGTAATTGTGTATTGAATATTCAATATTTTTTATGATACTTGGGTGCGAAGTAATTTGCATTTGCGGTAAATATCGCGGCAGGTTTCTCTTACCGTTAAAGGACATTTTAACACGTACAAATGCATGTCTAAGGATAATTTACAATTATTAAATTGTCATTATGTCAATCGCGATAAATGTACTAATTATGATTTTCCGCAATAACATTACTCGCACCGTCGACTCGCTGATTCCATCTGTGTATAATTTAATTTACGATGTTCAATCGTTAACGGATATGAACTACTTGTAGGAGATCTCAGCGTGATAACATCGCGTAACGTGTAGTTTTTCGTTCATTCGCACAACCAGGTCCATTTCTCCTTCGTAAATAATCCGCGTACCATGAAATGTCTGCTTAATTGCCACAGTGTGTTCTTGCAATATGTAGAAATTCGTTTCCGTCTCAGTACTTGTCCATTTCGCGTTTCTTCGGGTCTTTTTCAGAATGACCTGGCACTTCTTCAGTGTGCAGGCTCTTCAGTCGAGAAGAATCCAAGGTTTCTTTGAGAGAAAAATTCCTTTAAAAAAATACAAGAGTCTGGAGTACAATTTTCCTCTGCAGAGATTGATAAGCTAATTTCATCTACTTTATAAGTCAGGATCATTAATCCTTTTGTCGTAAATTTCTCCGGAAACGTGAGACAGCTGTTTGTAACGCAACGATTTAATTGTATAGTAAGCTGGGTGTCTCGCGAGAAGATGCAATTATTCTTTTTTCGGATAACGCGATTAAGTGGCACAGTTCGACTTTTAATGGATTGGATTTCTTGAGATTATTAAATCACTATCGTATCCCCTCGGGTTGGCGAGCAAACGTGCAAAAACATCACGATAAATCGATCACGAAATAAAACGCGGACGTGCGCGCGCAAATTGCAGTCCTAAGTAGAGAGAACCACGTAATAATATTGGCAATTCTCAACTGTGTTGTTTTTGCAGCAACTGCGACTGTGGAACGGCTCGATTTCATTCCATTACTGGCAAAAGCCGGGCGTAGTGCGACTTACCAAAGTATATATTTTTAACGTAACCAACACGGAGGGCTTTCTGCAGTTCAATGAGAAGCCGAAGCTTCAGGAAGTCGGACCGTTCGTTTTTCGGTGAGTCTCCGTTAATATTCCTCAGACCGTCAAAGATTATCGATATGAAGACATCGCGTATCGTCTGGATTGAGCTGCGTCGAAACGCGACGATTAATTCGAGAAGTCAATTCGTACGTTTTCCAGAGAGGATATGGAAAAAGTGAACATCGTGTTTCACAATAACGGAACGATCAGCTATCAGCACAAGAAGATCTTAAACTTTGTGCCCGAAATGTCGATAGACAAGAACACCAAAATTATAATACCGAATATACCTTTACTAGTAAGTTGGTAATTTCAATAAAAAAAATTAAATTCAGTAAAAAAACTTAAACAAGTTTACACGCACGCACAAGAATTGTAAAAGGTCCAGTACAGAAAAACTGATGGAACATTTGACCTTTTTTTCGTAGACAGTTTCGGATCTAACCAAAAATCTCCCGCGCGTATTCACGCTCGGATTGTCAATGTTCGTAAGCGGCATGCACATGAAACCGTTCATTCCAGTCACCTTTCATGAATTCGCCTTCGGTTACGACGATCCATTCGTTAGCCTTGGACATACGTTTCTTCCTGAAAAAAGACGGCCCCTGAACAAAATGGGCTTTCTACTTGGAGTAAGTACTTGCGCTGTTCATCGTTGACGCGAAACATTCTCTTGATTTAAGTCTTTTTGAACACCACAATTAAATCTTGACACAACGCCTACTATAATCGAATCGCAATCGTAGAGAAACGGCACACTGAAAGAAGTGCATACGTTATTCACTGGAAACACTGATATGAAGAAGTTTGGTTATCTCAATCGATTAAACGGGCTCGATCACTTGCCGTTCTGGTCTGAGGCGCCTTGCAACTCTATCACAGCTTCGGAGGGTGAGTATATCTTTAGGCGTGTTTAGACACGACCTACTTGGACATGTGAGAAGTCTCGTCAACGTAATGCCTCCTTGCAGGCTCCTTCTTCCCGCCGCGGGATATCACCGGCGCGGACATCGTTTACGTCTATGATAAGGATTTATGCAGAGTGCTGGCAATGCAATATCGTGGCCCGGTGATGAAAACAGGCATCCGAGCGGATTTATATACACCAACAGACAATACTTTCGATTATCTGGATAAATCCGCGCCTGAGAATAAGTGCTTTTGTGAGCATGACTTTGACACTTGCCCACCGCGAGGTTTACAGAGCATCAGCCCGTGTCAGTACAGTGAGTGTCTTTAACGCATTTTCCAAGACCAAATGGTCCTGCTGGGGCACACATCGAACACGCGCCGAAACACAAATCACGTATCGCTTTTCGTTTTAGACGCACCGATCTACATCTCTTTCCCACATTTTTACAAAGCGGATCCTAAATTGTTGGACTCTGTTGTTGGACTCAATCCGGTCGAGGATCTACATAATTCGTACATAAAGATTCAGCCGGTGAGTAAATTATACAGAGAATCCTAAAACCTATACCAGATTATAATGTAAATGGGAGTAGAGGATCTCCCATTCAAGATTAGAACGAATGGAGATGAATCAGTCAATTCGAAATCGAGAAGTCAATTAATTGTTCCCGCTTTGTCCCCTTTTTTTGATTAGTTAAGTTTTAATCTTCAATCTACAATATTCGACCTCCGATACTTGGCCTGATGCGAGTTTATAAGGACTGTTCAAGACGCGTCTGATACATCTCTTTGTTCCTTTAGAAACTCGGCGTACCGCTCGAAGCGAAACTTCGCCTTCAGATGAATCTGATGGTGAAACGACAGCCCAACATCGCGGCAATCGCAAATTTTCCCGACATCATCTTTCCAATCATGTGGCTCGAGGAAGGAATGGAGGAGCTCCCACCGGTCATCCGGAGATTGATCTTCTTGTCGACTTCGTTCGTCGACATCGTCGTACCGTGCTTCACGTACGGCTTGATTTTGGTCGGACTGACGACCATCGTCGTGGTGTTCGTCAAGGTATACAACAGCCCGGTGCTGGCGCACGAGGCGATCGAGCTAGGCAAGAGGACCATCAGGAGGAGCTCCTCTTTCCTGATTAATGGCCAACACCGACTGATGGCCGGGAGGGATTCGTACGTCCTGCTGAGCAACGATATTGACGAGAACCAAGATATCATAGAGACCTGACGGATCTGATTAGGTAAGTACATGCGTTAGCTTTATTGTCGTACTCGTAGCGTACGGTAATTAATGACGCCTAGTCTTGACTGCGTTGACGATTCAATTGAATTGAACGATCCGCTGCGAAGATGCAATTGTTGTCACTTATTTGCGCTTATTTGTTGAGAATCCGAACAACACGAAGCTGTTGTCTCAGAAAGTTTAAGTGTGAGTAGAATATATATATATATATATATATATATATATATATATATATATATGTGTGTGTGTGTGTGTGTGTGTGTGTGTGTGTGTGTGTTTAGGAGTCTCAGGTACTCAAACAACTACACTGAGAAAATTATAGTTGCTTTCGGCGTCAACTATACATTTTGTGATTTTAACTACAAGAATAATGAGAAAAACAATCTTTTTAATAACACTTACTAAATGGTTCTTCTAATTATTTTTCTGGTTAAAATCACAAAAATGTATAGTTGATGCCGAAAGCAACTATAATTTTCTCTCAGTGTAAAAGAGTTTCTAAGGTGTTTGAAGTTTAACCCTTTCGCGCTGACTCTTTTCTTATATAAAGAAAAAATAAATCAATAAAGTATTAGCTTGTTTTCACATATTACAAAGGTGATGCATATCTTAGATTAATAATTTTTTTTCTAGTTCATGGGATATATGTGGCTCATTAAGCACAAAAGGGCCTAAATATTTACGAAAGGGTTGAGGTATCTGCGACACGTGGCACTTAGGATTTAGGAAATGTAGGATCTGAATAGATTAGAATCTATCAATTAATCTGGGTACTAATTAACGTGTAATTTACGATAAGGATACTTAGAGTTTAAGGAGGGTAGAGGGCTTAAGGATTTACACGAGAAATACAGAAGTCGCTCGTCGGGGCTATTCTCCTAAAATCTCGTGTAATTCTATTTTTTATACTTGTCATATGAAGGACTGCGCGAGTCTTGACTGGTTTAGGATTTATCAAGCTCCACGATTTCACCAAACATTAGTGAATTATATAGGGAAAGATTGAAATTTGTACATAAAGATATGTAAATCATGAGAATAAACCTCGATTAGGACTTAGGATTTTCTTGATTATCGGCTGAATTGGGGGCCGAAGGGTCGAAATATACGAGTAAATAAAAAACTTAAGAAATTATCAAAGATGTCGTGCAAGAATTCACGCACGTGTACGTGCGTATAAGATAGATTGTTTATCGAACAAATGGCGTCCGATCGATTTCGTTCTAAAGTCGGGTAAGGCTAGGCATCATTAATTGATTACGACTTTGTTAAAAATAATCGGTTAAGTATTTGCACAGTGTGATAAGACACGACGTAACTCAACGCGTCCTCTTCGACTGTATACACCAAAGTCTCTCCGTTAACAGTCCAGAGGACTATTAATTAATCGACTACAGACTATGCGAAGCCAAATTAGTGTTTTGTATTCCTTGCGATGTGAAGTATGTATCTGAAGTATGGGAAAGAAAAGTCGCCCCTGATTTCATGCGAATTTAATTGGCCGAAATCGGCGAAGAGTTTCCAGTCGCGATATTTAAATTCGCCAAAGAACCTGCAATCTTCCGCAATGCACGACAATAGACAACACGATCGTTATAATATTATCATAGCTATAACAAGACACGATGCCGTAAGGTGTGTGCATGCGTGCGTGCGTGCGTGCGAGTTCTCTGTTATATTAATTATGGAAGAAACGGTGAAATAGGGTTTTTATTTTAACGAGGATTTGTTGATGCGTCAATCAAAGGTCTATCTGATCGTTTTCGGTATCATGAAGGATCACATTGAGTATATAATTATGTGTCTGTGATTCCGTCCTTATTTATATGTAACGTGGAATTCCCGTCAGAATGGAGAATAACGAGGAGAAGTTTCTATTGGCATCGCGAACGAACGAAACTGTCAAGCCCGCGGTGAACAGCGATGCTTCTTCTCAACTCGTGTCTGGCCATAATCTAGTGCAATATTAGTGATCTTATGTTAAGTATACTGTGAAGCATCGTCACCAATACACAGCGAACACCGTCGATTAGAAGTGAGTTGAGTTGCACCGATTGCTCTGTCGCTGCGTGTAAGCGTGGAAATTTTTGTTTCGATTAATGCGATCGTTCTGTCTCTCCTTATGGGAACCCGCAGTAAACGAACGAGCACGAAAAGAGCAACTTTAAGGCTTATATTAATAGTCATTACTTGAAACCTATCTCGCGTGAGATACTCAGATGAGATAATTCAGAGTCAAACTTGAGTTTTTTACTTGAATCACACGATATATGTCACATTACATTTGCAATCGCGATTCAGTTAAAGGATTCGCATCTAACTTTAAATTCAAATCTAAACCTCTCATCTGAAGTAAGCCTTTGAAGTAACGGCTATTAATACAGGCCTAACAGGTCATACGACTCAACGCTAATCGACGTCGGTGCACATCGTAAATTTAATACAGCTTGACTTGATTAATCGAATGAGTGATATAATCAGTAGGACGCGTAGCGCGGTTACGCATCAGATTTATAGTAAATTTTAATCGATTCCGCAGGTGTGAAAGCAGTAGGATAAGTTTATTTTAGCGTGTGTATGTGTGAACGGAATTTTGTAATTGGAATTTAATAAAATATCTTTATCCAAGACGCTCTGCACTGTACATTTCTCATACTCGGGTTGTGTCAAATTCGCATTTCATGTCGCGCGACAGCGCCGATTTCAAACGCGAATTTCTCAAATATGTAGTATTATGAAATCGATCCCGAAGAGTGGCTCATATTATTCGCAGTGCGCTTAGGTACAGTGAGTTAAGTATTGACGTTGACGGCGTTTTTATTAAGATTCTTCGCCGTCGCAGTAAGTCACACGAGAGATAAAAATCGGCATGGTATAACGCAGATCTATATATAAGCTAATTCTGTGTAAATGTATAAGATGGC
>NW_022639508.1:1200112-1233474 GCF_010583005.1 Odontomachus brunneus | reverse complement strand
ATATATATATATATATATATATATATATATATATATATATATATGCTGATGAATGCGAGCTTTTCGTGTCGATCGTTGGAGAAGATTTTCGGTTCCACGTGTATTGGTCCCAGGGACGAATTTATCATATAAGAGTATTGTTTTATAAAAAATATAATAAATCCAGATGTCTCTTCGATGTTTCCACGATCACAGGATGGTGCATGTTTTTGACTGAAAATGGAAAAAAACGCTCATTCACTAATATATTAATCTTAAATTCAATTTCTGCTTTCAATAAAAAAATTCAATAACTGCAACTGTACGAATGCAGGAAACTGATTCGTTCTGCAATACTTGTTCTGCCTTTATCATACATTCGTCAATCTACTCGAGCATACCTTAGCCTTTGGATTCGCTACGCTACTTGAACTTTTGGTTCCGTTTTGAATCTCCTGTTGCCGTTTCGCTTTGAACAACTTTGCCATTTTACCTAAAACAATCGTCGAAACTTTTAATCATAAAATTCGATCCATTATTTTCATAATGTGAGATTCAGTCGATTATTTTTTTTTCAATATCGGCTATCGCGAATATTACAAATTTGCTTCACCAACCTGTCCGTGGCGCCGGCGATTGCACCACGTCAGCATCGTCCTGAGCGCCATCCACCTCCGCTTTTCCTGACTCTTCAACATGCCCGTCTTTCTCCACTTTGTCTATCGAATTTTCTGTAACGTCTGCCGTATTTTCATCGCCAGTTTTTGAAATTGCCGACTTGGTTCTTCCATCAGAGGATTTTGTGCTGCCAATTCGCTCGTCGCTCGCCTTCGTCTCTTCTCCGTTCTCCTCTTTGCCGATTTCTTCAGCTTCGTCGCTTCCCTTCGACGATTCCTTCTCGTTGCTCATGTTTTCGGCGTCACCAGATTTTAGTCGCGGCGGTTTCGGCGGTGGCGTGGTATTCGTCGACGTTTCCTGCTCGATTTCATTAGTTGCCGTCGTTTCTGCTACTTCTGTATGCGATTCCTCAGTCTCCTGCGTCGCTTGATTTTCCGCGTTTTCATTGCTCTCTTGGCTTTTATCGCTTTCTTTGTTATTTTCTTGACTCTCATTATTTTTATCATCCTGCTCATTTTCTTCATCTTTCGCTTGATCCTCGTGGTCGGCTGGCTGCGATTCTTCGATTGTCTCCGATGGGACAGCTTTAGAAGATTCTTGATGACTCACGTTATCTTCGTCTTTTCTCGACGAGCCGTTAACAAGGTTTGAATTGTTTGTCGCCGCGTTCTCCGAGGAATTCGTCTCAGCATCGTTATTTTGCAGTTTTTCGCTATTCTTATCCGCATCGTTGTCCTTTCCGTTCGTCGACTTGTTTTCCATATTATCCAGCCGTTGTTCATTTTGCATATTTACAGGAAGTTTTAAAGGAGGTAGGGAGCTTATTTTCTGCGCGGATTGTTCCTGCAATTAGAGAAGCTTATTGTTCATAAACATGCTTTATTAATTTTATTCAGAAAATTGATTAATTGATAATTTGTCTGTGATCTTCATCGACGTTCTGACGGCATTCGTATATCTCTATATCGTAGAACGTGATTCATTATTGATTTACAGAGAATCAAGTCAAACTTTTCGACTGACCCGATACATAATACAGTTGCATTTACCATTTGAGCGGTGTCCGACTGCTGTTGCAATTGATAATTCATTTCGTGTCTCCGACCAACCAATATCGTATGACATCCTCCGCACGAGACCTGTGGAGCGAAGAAACAATCAGCGCAGGATAATTAGACGCGACGATTACATCCGCTTCAAAAAAAAAAAACAAGTCGAATTACATTCGAGACAAACAGCTCCTGGTATTTGGCAGCAAACGTTACTTCGTGAACGTTGTTCTCATTTTCCTCCAGGCCCAATTTCCCGTGTCGGCCGTCTCCACAGGTGAAGAGTTTGCCCGATTCTGTTATTCACAATGGACATGTCACTTGCAATAATCGACCCAGAAATTCTAATTCAAGGATTGCGAGACGATTTAGGTGGAATTTCCACGCACCTGTGAGTATAGCGCTGTGACTTTCGCCGCAAGCGATCTTGACGATCGTTTCGTCCTGGAGAGCCCCGCGTGAAAGAAGTTTCGGCGTGTGCACCTCGTTGACGTTCGTGCCCATGCCAAGTTGACCGCTGGCGTTACTGCCGGAGCAATAAATGTTGCCGTTTCCTACAATTTCGCACAATTATCAGCAAGTATGCTGCCATTAATTACACAATAATTTAAGATTATGTGCATACACGTGTACACAAAATGTACAAATGTGAGAATCTCTTTTTTTCAGTTTCACGGTGAACCCCACCAATGTCGAGCGAGTGTAGGAAAATATAATAACGTCAAAATCCATCGACCAACCTGCTAATACGAGTGTGTGATGACCGCCGCATGTAACATGCAAAGCAGGCGCTGGCAACTGCATTTGCTTCGGTGCAACTTGCGTAGAAAAGTTGACATCGATCCCGAGTTTGCCGCTCTCCGATTCGCCGCAGACATAAACGAGACCACTTTCTGGAAACATCGTCGCCGTCGGATTATACGCGCCCTAATGCGCATTTTACAACCCTCACGTGCTCGAGCTCGCCGCAGCGGAAGCGATTTTATCTCGAATTTATCGCAAAAACTGCCGTGAGGTCCGAGAATGCTCGGATAGATTTTTAAAAGTAAATTTTTGACTTGAAATCTCTCTTTTTCACCCTACTGCCAGTACTTCTTCTTGTAAAACGTTAAATAAATATTTTACGAGAGAAGACTCATGAAGAAACCCGTTTCAACTCTTATGTTCCTTATCGCTTCAATCTATTATACGGTTTATTATCTCATGTGGAAATAAATGTTATCATCCGTTTTATATTACCGGTCAGGAAAGCTGAATGATAGTATCCCGCGCTGATTTCCTTCACCGGTTCTGGAATGGGGACCTTTGTCGGCTTATTAACTAGTCCCGAAATACCGGGCAACCCTAATTGTCCTTCTAGGTTGCTTCCCCAAGCGATAACACCCCCGTCGCTCGTGAGAGCCATCGAATGATGCGATCCCGCTGCGACTTGAAGGATCCTGGGCCCGGCGAGACCGCAATCGTAGATCAAGATCGGGGAACTGGAACTGTCGCCTATCGCGGAACTTTCTCGACCCAGTTGGCCTTCTTGATTGCTGCCGCACGCAAAGATCTTCTGAGCTCCTGAAAAGAGCAGAAAAGAAAAGAAAGAGAACCACAATTATTCTTCGTGCTTGGATTATTAAACTAATAGAGAACCCACAATTGTATTTCTGACAAGCTAATAGAGTCCACCGCACCGCGGAAGCCTCAAATGTCAGACTAATAGAGTCAGTTCAACTACTTCGAATGATAAATCAAGTCGGGTCGATAAAATCGATAGTAATTACATATTTCCGCGAGCTATCTGTCAGCGCCGCGGCTTTGTGACGCTTACAAATTAATATCTCGAAATTCTACTTAGAAAGAGTTAATAAAGTGGCGTGTCACTGGATAATCTTATCACATTAATCCCTTGAAATGAGAACAAGTTTGAAGTTGAATGACTCGGCAAGTATTCGTCGAAGTTCGCTACACGCAAAGCCACGTATAGGAACGGTATGCTCACTTACGGCATCTATTGCGCGTCCGCTAATGACAACGATACCTACGTGCACATGTAAGGGGTGACTCAGTCGTTGCGCACTTCCGACAGACCGTTTTGACGAACGTGAAAGTAATTATCTGGCTTCGGAGGGACGATATATCATTGCTCATACGCGCGATGCAAATCACTACCGCAATATTCAAATAAATACGACGCAATTATGACGTGACCTTTGGTAATCTGTACTGCAATTGCGAGAGACACTCCGTATACATCTCCATATATTATTCGTTGCTCACCTGTACATATTAAGGTATGCGCTCTCCCGCACGCAACGTGTGTGACTTTTTCTGGTTTCAGGACTGAAACATATCGGTCGCTCATTAAAATCGCGAACGGCGCTTAATTAAACGGTTTTGCTCAAATAAAAAAAATATAGCCTTTGACTTTTAAATGATTATGCATTCCCAACGCAATCTAGCGATAAACACGCGCGCGCGTGCACGATTTCAGAAGGATATACCACTTTTATAAATTATACATAAATAAGTAACGCGCGTATTAAACGTGTTTGTATGAGAATAAAGGCGGCGCGGTTAATTAGAGATGAAACGCGTTCATCTAATTTATATTAAAATTATTGTCTATTACGATGAGAAGGTTACCAACTTTTTACGCACGAAGGTTTGCTAATGTGGTTCTTATGACCCAGTCCCAGCTGACCCCAGTCGTTACTGCCGAAAACAAAGAGTCTGCCAGTTTCTAGAAAAAAAGGGAAACAAGAAAAAATGCGTAACGATCCAGAAGCAAGAGAGTAGAACATCTGAAATGTTTCTAAATTAATTTATCCGGAATTGTAGAATTTGAAACAACTTTTCCTGAATTATTCCCGACATCTCATGATGATATCTTTATGTCTACGTAACAAGCAGTACGCGACGAGTCTAGGATTTATATGTAGCCAAAAGATACGAATCTACTAACTACAAATTCGCTTACGTAAGTTTAATTATGCTAAACACAGACAACATCGCGATCAAGTTTATACGCAAGTAAAACAGATTACAGAAAACATCTTGGCGAAATTACAGGGAGAAATGCGCGAATGTCTCTTCTCTTTACATAGTTAGAACAAGAAGGAAGTACACGTGGTCTCTTGCGAATAAATGAAGTTCGACGTCGTCAAGTAGTTATAAGTTCCAGGCACCTCATGACGGATGACTTATCATCATCTATAATTAATTCTTCCGATTCTTCGACAGTCTTTATAATGTCCCTTTAGTTATAGGACAATAGTTGCAGGCGTAGCAAACTCTTTCGAGACGCGTTGGCGTACTAATAACGCCAACAATGTCGGCTAGGCCGACCGTTGCGTGTTCAATATCGATTTACCGGACAGTGGGTATTCCTATGTAAGCATAGCTCGCCTATATACTCCTCGCGTGGCATGTTACAGAAGCTGTAAATCATGCGAGCTCGAATTATACGCTTCAACATTATAGAACCCACGAATTTCACAGCGTAGCTATCAAAATGCACGCCTAAAACGCGTTCCTTTGATGAAACTCGGCCTCGAGACGCAATATAAAATACGCGAATAAGAGCGCGAACATCACTTGCCACAGATGAACGAAGCCAAGACGACGAGGGACCAAAGAAACAACTGTGATAATTGTTTACTGCAGGATATTCTGTCTGTAAACATCGCTCATTACGAATACATGCTTTGCTGTCAAAGGCAACGCTATACTTTGCGCGCGACGTTTATTATTAACAATATTCAATAGACAGTACAATAGACTGCCATCAGCTTCTATATTGTGCTTGCAAGAGCTCAAGCTGAACTTATCCTGAAATCTGGACTCAATTTGGACCTCCATAATGACAATATTCTTTCAATGATTTCGGTTGTACCTCGAATTTATATTGTAGGAATAAATTTGTTAGCTGAAATCTTGTTTGAATATATCTAGTATGGGAGATATCGATATCTATGATATCGATGATGCAATCTGGACTCAATTCATATCCGATACTCCCAATATCTATACGATGAGTGCAATTTGAACTGGCTTTCATGTCCCTGACATTCCAGCTAGAATTAAGCTCGCTCGTCTTACACTGAGCGACTCGTCTTATTCTGAGCGACATTTTGACTAATGGTGTTTCGCAGTTGGAAGCAACGCTTCTTAAGCGACTTACGACAAACCACGGCGGAATGCTCGTCCCCGCAAGTAATAATGACGACGGGATCCTTGCGTATGAAGAAGTGCGAGGCAATGTTGTCCGCGAATCTGCTACGACCGATCGTGAACACTGCCCCGGTCTCTACAATGCAGAAAGATCGATATAACATTAAACATTGAAGACAGGATGAATCGAGTTTTCTATCTTTAAACGCGCGAATTTCTGGATTGAGGAAGATCCTGCACTCAAATCTATAGATATCCACGTGTCACGATTGTTGACCTTTCACCCGAAATCTTTTATTTGGAAATTCAAGCCTCGAGCTACACGAATGTTGTTCTTGCGAATCACTTTACAGTGCTGGGAAATCAGTCGTGATATTACTCGTGCTCGCAATATGCGAGATCTCAACCGTTGCATATCATTCCGTTGCAAAGCTATAAATATGTTATGAGCACATCCTTTATATTGTACTTGCACGTGGAACCACTTGTAGCGATTTTTAATCTCTAGCTAGAATAAGAATATATTTAATGACGGCTATTAAAACGATTTAATGTAGATACATGCTAACAAAGGTTACAATCGGTCGTTATTTAAAGTTGTTCAAAATTTCTCATAGACTTTCCCCGTGTGTTTCATCATTATATTCTCAGAAAGAAAACAATAAATGATCGGTACAAACCTTGTGTCATCGATCTGTGCGACGTAATGAAACTATAGTAACAAGTGGAAGTAAGAAATTAAAAGGAATAATCATAATAAATTGTGGCTTATATCAGATATAACCCGAATCAGATATAACCAGAATAAATAGTGGACATTAGTTTATTCAAGAGTTAATTGTCGACACCCTCCACTTATGGATCTTTCTATTTTTACGTACTACGGGCGAAGTACTACGAATATAGGTACATTGGGAGTAAGTCTTATCGTATAGCCTTGGCATAAATTAAGTTTAAAGTCGGCGCGAAGTAAGAAGGAACTGAAAAGCGTTAAGATCCCGTGCGCCATCTCGGCGCGAAATTAACGCTGGTATTTCAGCTTGCTGTTGCAAAGGTCAATAACGTAAAATGGGCGATAAATCCTTCGAGATTTACACTCAGGTCTCGCTTATCAAAAGTTCAAATGGCGGTCTCTTGCATAATGCATTACGCGTCTGTTCTACGTCGGAAAGTTACACGAATTGTCTCATTGTGAATTGTTAAAGACTTCCGACGTGTCGGAAAATTGTAATTAACGGTGCAATTAGCGTAGAAAGCGTCAACTCCCCGAATTGTTAGACATTCCAGAATCTTAAACTATCGGAGCTATCGAAACTTCATGCTTTTATATTCTCATGCTTTTATACTCTCAAGTTTCCAGCTTCTCGAATGACTAATTCGCAAATTCTAAAGAGATCTTCTAAACTTCAAATTTTTTAAAATCTTGGAATATTCGCATTCTCTCACATTTTGATGTCTTCAATCTTTAAATCTTTGGAATTTCGAATCAATAAAATTTTGATTGCGATAATGTTATTCAACGACTGAGATTCGCGTATATCAAACGTTAAATCATTACACACACATACATACACACGCGCACATATTACGAGCTTTTAAATTACGCAAATTTTTATTGTTATTATTAATACTGTAATTTTGCGATTCTACGAGGTAGATCGTAAACAACATGAAAGTAAATTTCGCGGAGGATAAGTCGGTCGCTCCCGAGGTCTGCATACATTATTCCCAGGGTTGTTGAACCGATGTTCGATTAATAGCCACCGAATTACTCGAGAAAGTATATATGTACACAATCTAGCAGTTTGTTAGAGATACCTCGTGGATAACGATCTATTCACATGCAAAGCGTTTGAAATAAAAGACTAGATCGCTCCTTCTTGAGAAGTGCTAAAGGTGAAATCCGACTTCATGCTCAGAGCGTGCAGCCTTATAATTATACAGCGACATGCATCGAGCTTATTATTATTATCAGACGACTCAAACGGCATTCGAACAAGGGCTTTCTGTCCGGACGTCGTATTTATCGGACTCGCGATAACACCGACGATAAGTTAATGATACAAATACGTGTAGAACTCGCATGTTCCGCGGCGGTGGCATTAGCCGATTAACGAGCGGGTCGTGCTGGTAGCCGTGTGCGGCTGAACAAACCGCCGCTATTCACTATCGGGGGCATTCAACGCCAAAGCGAGCCAAAACAACGCGCCTCCGTGAGCGCGAACTTCACGAACGCGCGACACCCGTCTGACGCAAAAAAAAATCGATCGACCGCGAAATACACGTATATAAATATATACGTTCGCGCCCCGCGCATTATGCGAAGCGCAATACTACGTGCAAAACTTTCCAGACGATGGCCATGGTTTAATCCCCCGACGTGTCCTGCCGATTATTGCCACACTTGTTGTCACTACCGGTGACTAATTCGAAATCCCGCGATGTGTTTTACGCGCCGACCGCGCTCGCTCGCTCGCGATCGCTCGATAGCGACGTCGCGTATCGATTTTCGTTCAACTTCACGCCGGTGACCGGCACAGCATGGCGAAGCAGGGGTACGTCGCGGGCGCGTTTCGATGATATTCGGCTGCTGGTGAGCGATCGATCGACGTATCTCGTCCGATTCGAAGCGTCGGAGATGTCACGGTGCGCAGCGGATCGGTGCGTGTGCAATTATGCTAGGTGCGTATCTTTATTCTCCCTCTGTCTCTCTCGCTCTTTTTTTTTTTTACCGGGTATCGTCTCTATGTCCGGCAGGCCCATGCTTGCACTTTGCGCCGCGCAACTTGCAGCCGACTAACCGCCGGGTAGGCATGCTAGCCGGTGCTGGCGCTTTCGAGCCGACACGTATCCTAGCAACTGGAAATCAATTTCTAGCGGTAAGCGCGTCGCTGCCTTTCTCGACAATAAAGAACGGGAGCGATCGCGCGACCGCGCTTTTTCGGCCAACCGCGATCACAAGATGGCCGGTTTTGTGTGACTCGAATTTTTCGACAAATAATTCGACGAGTGAAAGACGATGATTTACGAAATATCATCGTGCCGTTCGAGTCCTGCTAACAACTCGGCCGTGCATTGCCCAGGTCGACGATAATCGGCTTGACACTCCGAAATTCTAATCTTTTATCATACTTTTCGAAGCTTTAGTTTTCTTGACATAAGTTTAATTTAACTGTTATCTTTACGAAAATATTAATATGCTCGTAATAATGTCATGGCTGGCGTATAGATGGCGCTAGCGCCAAGTAACACCGTAGTCCTTTCTATCACGCGTCGATCACGTAGGCTGTATCAATTGTGCAACGTGAATGTTGATTATTGTCGGTGTTGATTATTGTAATCTCGTGAATTGTTAGTGCGTTACAATCGCGGAACAACGGCTGCCGTGGAATTTGCTGATGACAGAGGTATTAAGTAAGAAGATTATGTGGAAATTTTTAATCAATGACACATCTAACCTCAATGTACTTAGACATCTTTTTGCACCAAATTAAATGTGTGTTATAGTAAGAAATGATGAATATACACAAAAATACGTTATATTAAAACATAATTAAGGAACGATTGTATAATTATGGGACTGTAAATATATCAACACAAAATTGTTCTTCTGTGTAGGTCCGTCGTTTTGTGAACTGATTCAACAAGCTATTCAATATGACTGATACACAAGAGTCAGATAAACAAGACGACCCCATGAAAAACTACGAATTTGATGGGCAAACTTATATTTATACTGATAAAGCAACAAACATAACATATAAGTTTGATCAAGAGAACAATAAGTGGGTGGTGAAGGAAAATAATGAAAAGAATTCCAATAATAGTGCTAATGAGACTGAAAAGAAGGAGAATGTTAGTTCTGCAGTTCACCCATCTGGTATTTTTGGCTTCGAAAATGACACACACACATATACGGATCCAAACGATGGCAGCATGTATATCTGGGATAAAGAGAAGAACGCCTGGTTTCCCAAGGTAACAACAAATAGAATAAGGTAACATCAAATAGAAAGAATAGTATAAAAGTGTTCCATTCTTCTAATATTTATGCAACATTTGAGTAGAAATATTTAATTTTCTGTGTCACAGGTCGATGAAGATTTTATGGCTAAGTACCAGATGAGCTATGGTTTTACTAACACTAGCACGCCAAAATCAGAACCACAGCCTCCAGCACCTCCTCAGAAAATTAAAGAGGAAAAGGAACAGAGGAAGGCAGAAGCCAAACGGAAAGCTCAGGAACCACCGAGCTGGTTTGAAGTTGACGAGGCACATAACACTGCTATTTATGTGTCTGGCCTACCTCTGGATATTACCATAGAAGAGCTGACGCAACTCTTTACCAAATGTGGCCTCATAGCTAGAGATGAAAAAGGAAAAGACAAAATAAAGCTGTATAAGGATGCTGCTGGTGAGCCAAAGGGGGATGCTCTCTGCACCTACATTAAGGTAGGAATATAACAATCTGTTTGTCGACTTTCTACGGGTTTCTGCAACATTTAGTACAACCCACCCTCGAATTTTCTTTAATTTTATTGATGATCTTAATCGCATCCTATGGGTTCCTGTATCAATATTTTATTATACATAATTAAATACAGGGAATAAATCAATAGTCTTATATTGATATATTTACAGACAAAGCGATGAAAAAATAACATACATGAAAGCGGATTAAAAAGCAAGCTTTATCTTGCTTTTTGATCCGCTATTCCTAATTGCAATTCATTCATATAAACTATGCAATATAATTAGCGTAAACGGTTATCGCTAAATACGGCTTAATTAATTAGTGAATAATAGTTCTTGTGCCATTTATCTTGTTTAATGCAATTTGTCGCGCGAAGCGGTGACACAAGCGCAACGAAGGCTTTAAATATTTGTAATTAATATCTGAATTATTCGCACGTCACGTTTAATTAAACATACGCGAAATTGTTGCGTGACAAAATAGAAGGGAAAGTATTATAGAGAGACAACGAGTAATTTTCTGTAGCGATATTACGATAAGTGCACAGAAAATATTCAGACAAGTATCAGCAGTAGTATAGAATGCATTCTTGTGCGATCTTGGCACAAATACTGCGATTATTAATCTATCAGCTTCATAGCCGACCACTATATCCTATTAATTAAACGACATGTTTCCTGAAACTTTTATATTCAGGTGGAGGAACATTGAGGGATTTATTTTGTAATTAACTTTGGTCGCATTAGTTCTTCCATGGATCGTCCAAAGTTTATTTATACGATTGCAGTCGTAATTATATCGTTATAGTAAAATAACTGTGGCAGGATTAGCAGTTTGACAATTTTGTTCCAAGATAATTTAATCTCACAATAATTTAATTTGTTATAATAGAATAATCGTTATGCAAAAAAGAGATGGTAAAATCGAGACTGCAATCGTAACTACCTATCGACATAACGATTCCAGTTTCTTCTTTATGGCTTAAACAGAACTTCCTCCCGCGCCAAGTCGTTTATTTTCTGTTGGAATTGCGTAAAATCGTGGTTCATGGCAGCCAAATTCTGGGGCTGATTATTGGGCCCATCGCCCAAGAAAGCGCCGTATTCTCGCCCCCGAGGTAAAACCTGAGCCACCCTCGGCTCAGATGGTTGCACACGAGTCCTATTATTGGGACGATGTCGTGTATGATCTCTAGGCTGTGCCATTCTGTGACTGCTAAAAAGTAATTTTGGAAAAGATTGTAAGAGATTCAATTAGTTGCAATGTTTGTATGTAATGTATTCGCAAGATACGTTGAATTTAAAATATTTGTCTTGGAAATCTTATTTTTACTTTTTTTTTTTTGAGATTCTTACTCTTATCTCTCTTATGTATTTTTTATTTGATCCTATTAACTTGACTCATTATTAACAAAATGAATACCTAGGTGGCCTGGGTGAGGGTGGTCGCGAACCCAGTTTCACACCATGAGCCCATTGCTGATTCTCCGTTCGATCCGTCCAGTTTCTTCTCCAGTTTGCTCGACTCTTCTTTCTCCTCTTCTGTTCTTCTAAGTACTTCTTGCCCTTCTTCCTGGGCTTCAATCTTTGATTTTGCGGCGCGAATGGATCCGACTTCTTACGTCTTCTGGCTGCACACGAGAAAAAGTGCAAAGTCGTTAAAATCGATTAGGAAGGTTTTCGTCACTCGATTACATCGAGAATGCATTCGTTACCTAGACGACCTGCGGGCACTTCGCATATATAATGCTTCCGTTCGACGCAACTTTTCGCACTCCACTTGTACTTCAGCGTCGGATCCATTATGATACAGTGCCACGCGAACTTGTCGGATTTTCCGGGCTCCAGCTTGCCGAAACTTTGGAAGACCATCTTCTCACCGGTAACACCCCATTCCCAGGCCTTTTGTTGCCAGTTGAAGATCCCGCCGATCCATCGTTCCAATTTCGCTGTCGAGTTTCGTAAAGGAAGCGAAGTCACGCGATGTTGCAATTACAACGATGCGAACGATAATACTTACTGAACTGTTCTCCCATCAGATACCGCCTCAGCATCCTGTCCTTGCCATTTCTGTCCAAGATAGCTAGGGTGGCGTTTCTGTCCTTGCAATGAAAGTGCGCTTCCCTCCACGGTGCTGTGCCCGCGCTCAAGTAATAACAGAATCGCTTCAATCGGAAGAATCCTATGGGACACGCGAATCGTCTCACAGACTCATTCTGCCGCACGGTCACCGACTGATTGTTCGCCAAGGAACTAACGTGGTGATCCGGCGAGTTCAAGGCAGCCGAGGATAAACCTGAAAAAAAGGAAAAAGAAATTGAATGAAGCATCCCACCTCGTAGAGAGCGCTCCTCGGAAGTTTCCCGATACTTTCCAGTGAACAGATGCGCCTCGCTTTTTCACGATCGACCGTTCCCTACGGTTCCCATTTGTTAGGAGCTCCACGTCCCGATAAAACTCGATCTTTCCGAGCGCATAATTTTCTCCCTTTTCTCCTCCCTCTCTCGCTTAATTTATGCGCATACTTCATACACGCGGGATATCCGTTCCGAGTGAGTACATTTTTATTCCGTGGCCTTGAGTGGAATTTAAATATTATGTAATGCCGTCTGGTTCACGCGCGACTAGCTCTACGCTGTTGCATAGTCGAGATGCAATATCGCATGCAACGAATTATTGAGCATTGTCTCGTAAAATAGGTTATTACTTAACTTAGCTCCCATTGATTTCGTATGGCGGCGAATTCGCGCAATGATGTAACGCGACGGATTAAGCGGATTCATCGTTCGGACGCGTCTCATTTCGTTTACTTCGCCGAAACTTCCATAATCTCATGTGGAATCGTTCAGATGAGCACGTGACTCGTGCGGTCTCCTTTCGGTACTTACATTTATGTTTCGAACACACGTTTTTGAATGGTTCTACTTGACATTTGACACAGAAAGAAATTGTCAATAGCTTGTTTCGAAACGGTAAAAAAATACTTTTTATCATTCGTACGTATTTTGCATAATTCGATTCTCTCTCGCGGATCGGATATCGATTGATTGGAACTTTTAAGGCGTGACAGGTCCTTCGAGCGAAATAGAGCGGTATAAGTGGAGCAGCTTTTTATGATACACGATACTGATGCGCGCAGACAATAGATGTTGCTACATTGAAACTTGGTCGGACTCACGATGACGCGACGACGACTCGACGACAGACAATTCCGAGATAGAAACACGCGGCAACTTGAACACCGAGGAAGTTGGACAATTTTGGGAAGATCAACTCGCGACGTCGCGATTCTGGGAGAGATCTTGGATTTGCGCGGCGCTTGCCAACGTCTACCGTGAGTTATCTCGAAGCGATTGCAAAAGCACACACGCCGGGCGGCACGTTGACAGTAATTGTTTGTCATACGTAGCCAATTCATTTGTTGGGAAGTTATCTTCGTGAATCATTGCGGCGCGGGCGAACTTCGTCGTGTTCATTCCATTTGCGGCGCCATAAATCCCATTTGTTCACGTATGTGTACGTGTGCGCGCATGCATGAGATACACAGCGCGCACGGTATGACTATTAATAAATACCAGAGACTTAACCTTTCCGCCCGCAGGCTTTTAATATGGAAAACATTCTTGTTCGCACGACAATTACGTGTACGAGGGAGGAGAAGTGGCCGAGCACTTTTACCATACGCGTATCGAGTGCACGGCAATTTTCAGCGCGCGCGACAGCAATTTCGCGATATAAACAAATCGAGATTATTAGAAAGAAAGTGTATTAGTCGTACCGCCGTACCGCCGCAGTTCAATCGGGACAACATGATCGCTGTAATATTATGGTATCACTTTCGACCCCGATGATAAATGACTTGAGGTTAGCGAATTGGAAAGTGGCTGCAGCCGCGTTTTTCGTTATCTTCCGAGCGGCAAAAGAAACGGTAACGCGTGACGTTACGAAACGCGCGGAAAAACGGCGCTTCAAGAGCGTCGTTCGGCAGAGAGCACTCCTCGCGGTGAAATAATCGTTGAAGTCGTTTTTGCGGAACACCAACGGCAAGTGCCGTTTTATTCTAAATATAGTTTAAACACGTTACGTGGCGCCACTCCGAGCAGACACTCAATTACTTCGAATAGTCTTGATTTTCAACCGCTATCTGTACGAGTACGATATGCGTGCAGGTCGCGAATTGAAATGGGTCAGTATCACAGAGTCTATCGGCACTGTCTAGCGCTCGGCACATGCTAAAGCGCAATGATCACACCTGAAGTGTACTCGGACATTCAAATGCGTATTCGCGCTCGTCGGAGTTCCGCGAGAACTGGTTTCTGCGAACAATAAAAGTCAATCAGCCGACCACAATACCACGCCTTTTAATTACAGCGTGGCAGATTTTAGTTCGTTAGTCATCGACGGATAATAGTAGGCCGCGTGTGTGTACCGTTCGGAAAGTAATTATGAACGGTGGTGCGCCGAGCAAATTTCGAATGGGAAAAATTAGAAGGGAAAAGGATAAGAAGGAAATCGTCGCTTTCACCGTAGAATTCACGAAATGTCCATGCCTCCGTGTTCTCTGCGTTATTGCGTCCAACTGCGCGCGAGTTTTGCGAAATATGCTAAAGTTTGTTGTAGAGCTTTGAGCGTTGCGACATACGACTTGCTTTAAAATGCGAGGCGTAACAAATGAGATGGCCAGGACGCACGTTGCATATTTCATTTCAGGAGAAAATTCAGGTTCTGAGAGTCTGTATCTAAATCTTTCTCTCTCTCTTTCTCTCTCTTTTTCTCTCTCGCTGAGTTTTCCTCTCTAATGCAGGAATTCATGTCAGTTTCCGGATTTTTAAGCTCCTTTGAAAATAATACTTGGCAGTTTGACGAGAAAATTAGACTTCCGACGTTAAAACGTTTCACGCGTTTTAAAAGAACAAAGTTTGAAGAGCTGGAAAATTAGAACCTTCGCGCTTCGCAAACATCATCTTTGCGATAAAGACGCAATAAATCCATCCCTGTCGAGCTTATGTGTGTCTTCTCTGTGTAATCGTTTGGCCGTTATCACAGGTGTACGGACCGTTGCTTGATACCAAAATAACTTTTATGTTAAGGCTCTAAATACCGCAAGCGACAACGGTTTATGCACGTTAGTATTCAGCCATGCTAAAAGTTCTGCGTTAAAAATTCGTGTTTTCTCTATTTTTTGACATCAAATAAAATTTCCAGAAAAGAGCAAAGTATCTGGATAAAACAGAAAGAAAGCGCATAAAGAATTAAAACGCATAATCACGGACGATTATTAACGTGCATTATTCTTAAGTGTTCGATATTTCCCCCTTCAAGAGAGCCGCAAGGGAGATGCGAAGGGATATCTATGGGATATCTTATATAGTTTCTTTGTCCGCGTTATTCGAGTGGATGTGCAAATTTTGCTCCATATATTATAAGAATTTACCATTGTCACGGAACATCGTCCGTGAACTTTCATAATCGCCCGAAGCAAGTCAGCTAAAATTGTTCATAACTAGAAGTTACGAAGTTGATAATTCACTTCTGACGCCCATTATCGACAGCCTCGTCCGACCCGTCGCGCTGTAACCTTCTAGAGAAGGACTCTCGCGAGTCATTCGATATTTTCGTGCTCGTCTAATCGGCCGACATCGGATAGGCGACAGGCAGTCATATTTATATGGTGTATGACTACCCACAACTTGCACTTTCATTCACACGGCATTTATGGCACAAGGCTACAAGACTCTCCACTTGGGTGGACATTCCTCTCATCTTTCCGGAATTTATCGGCGCTCGCGCGAAAAAGCCGGCACATTATCTGTAAATTGATCGATACATAAACCCGTATATTATCGCAACTGATCGATCGGCCCTGTTATTTGTCTCGCTATCTCGAGAAAGGCCGTTCATCTAGGTCGATTGAAGTTTCGTTGTGTTGCCTTTTTTTCTTTTTTTTTCTTTTTTATCGAATGCAATGACAGATTGCACCCGAGGACGATACACTCTTACAGCTGCTCGTTTTATCGATTACGTCATTTTGATTACGAAAGAAAAATTTATCGATACTAGGCAGGTTCTTGCAACACCGCCACTATGTTGATGACTCCGATGCTAGAGACTTCGGTCGAGATCGACTCAGTGAATATTTCATTGCGATCGTTACGATCGGGAACTATTTTCGGCGCAGATCAGACGGTCGATCCGCGATGGTATCGTTTCGGTGGGATCTTTGCCCATCTAGATCTCGCGAAAATAGATTGTTCACGTCAGTTCTGAACGTCCGCACAAAAACCATGCACTTTTTGTCGGACGCGCGCGCGCCTCAATCGTTAATTTATTCGCGGCTTCCATCAGAAACTCGATAAAATATGCGCGGCCCGAAACTGTCTGCGCGCAACGTATCCATTTCATCCGGCGAGCTGCTTAATCTCACATACAGATATTTCACATACGTCTGAGTATAAAGCGCACCTTGCAGCGTACATGCCTTTTACGGCATGTATGCTCGCCTCTCTCGAGATTTTATTAAATTTCCTTAAGCCTTTATAAAGTGGGCCACGTCTTTCTTGACAGGGGCGGAATTCAAATTATTCAAATTGAAAGAAGAAAGTCAGATTGAATGAAACTGACAACTAAGATATACGCACACGTGCAAGCGCAATCTGAAATTCTAACTAATTTTGACCTAAGAATCTTCTTTCAAAGAAAAAGAATAATGTAATATTGGCAATCTGCGCCTGATAATTTTGAAAGGCTTCCTGAATCAATGGCTCGACTGATTTCACTTATTGAATACCTGAGCCGTTCATATATATATCTGCTCAGCTCTGACACGTCAGACCATGACCATGATCGTGTCGTGTTGATGGCACTTTCGTCGCGCGATCCCCCAAGTTATTCCGCAGATAACAATTGTATGTCATGTCATCGTAACTCTCTGATTATCTCGAAGCGATTATTAGACGGGCAATTAGCAAAGCGCCTAAGCGCTAATTGCTACAAATAACCGTTCGACTGTATCTGCGTATCGAAGGAGATCTTCTCACGATTACATGCACGCATCCGACGAATTATCTCGAGAATATTATCGAGATGTCCGCTTTAATGCCGTGTTTTTAATTGACATCGCGTACAGCAATTTGCCGACCCGCGTACGTTTTGGTAATTGCATCGGCCGGCACTGCGATGCGTTAACAGTGCGAGGTTAAATGTGGGTTAATTATATAATAATACTGAATTACGTTATTGTGTTGGGGATGCCTAATTGCGAGAGGGCGAAAGGGAGTTGCCGGTTAAACGACCGTTTATTACCGTAATTTCGTTGTTTCGACGCGATCAGTCCGTGCTGTGTATCCGCCAGCAGCATTTTGTGCAACACATTCTCTCATCATAGAACATATCTCGCCACTTGATCTCTCTGTTTACCGGATCATCTTACACAGTGCGATATTACGCGAAAAATTTCGCTGTTTTTTTCTCAATGATTCTCACGTCTCGGCGATCGACGAGCGGAGACGAACGCCGATGATTAGCCGGTTGCTTATTTCCGCGAATTAATTGCATATCATCTCGGCCGCGCCACTCACTTCCATACTCCCGCACATTTCTCGCGGCCAACCCCCTCGGAGCCATTCCCCTCGTGTTGGTGTCTGAGCGACCCGCTCAACCCATTTTGCGCGCACGGGCAAACCGATTAATTACCTGCGACGCACAGAAACAGGAGCCAACACTTCCACATGACTGTTCCGCGCGCTTTTGCTCGGCCGAGTCGATAGTCAGAGGCCGCGACACGCGTTCAGGATCGTCCTCATTCTCGTTCCTTGAACCTCGCCTCGCTTCCGAGGCTTCTCAACAACATCGGTGATCCCTGCCTCGCGATGTCCGCGAGGTCGCGCGTCGTTAAAAGAAAATCAACCGGTTCCTCTCTTGCCGATCCTTGCACCCTTGGCCTGTCCTGTTGCACTGCTCCCGCGAAATCTCGATGGGGCCGCGTTCGACCGACGAAGGCTGCACGGACGACCGAGTTGTTGGCTCAGAACGACGTGGAGAACGTTCTTCGACGGAGGTTCGCGGGCGACTGAAGCCGCCACTTCCATTCCGCTCGGCGCGTACCTTCACGCTCCGAGCTTTCGAGCGGAATTCTCGCGCGCCTCCCCTATCGCCAGATGCTACCTCGATCATTCTCTAGATCTGAGGAACAAGGGATCTCCATCATGGAGAAACTCTGTCTGGCGTCACTTCGCTTTTGCCAGCCGCGAGTATCGTGTATTATTTCGCGATTCGTGGTTATTCGTGGCTGTAACCGCGCGGACTATTCGCGCATTTTCCGTCTGCTTTGCGAAAGCAGCTTTCCTCCGCGAATGTTGTCGCGATTAAAAGACCTCTCTTCTGCGGAACACGATTATGACGTAATAGTTTCATCCCCGTTGCGCGCTCTCGCGTCCTTTGCCGAGATCACTTTTTACTGTCGCTGCATTTTCGCTTGTGCGAAAGTTTTAATTAGGACGGCGTGATTTTGAGGCAGATGTACCTCCTTCTCGGGCATTCCCCTGCCGGCACGCAAATGTCATCCTTGATCTTTGGAGGCAATTTTGAAACGGTGGAATTTATCGTCGTGTACAGACATGTGCGAGATATGCACGATGTTTAGCGATTTCTATTCACGTTTTTGCATAATACTCCGTGCGGTCTCAGGACTCAAGGATACGCGAAATTAGCAGGCGCAGAGCGTGCGATAATTACGCGCGAACGGTGCTAGCATTGTTGAACAAACTCCACGCAGCTGCGTCGACAGCTCGCGAAACTGCGTGTCAACAGAACCGGAGGTCTCTCTGGAAATGCACTCGATATCGCTGCTACTAAATCGGATGAAAGGGAACAATGCTCTCGCGAATGTCCATTTATTATTCGACGCGATCGCCGCTCTTGATTATTCGATGTCGCGTGAGCGCAATCGATCTCATCGTCGCTGAGGTAAAATTTGGTGTGGGGCTGGTGTAGTCGCAGAGATAAACGACAGCGACAGCGGTGTCATAAAAGTGTGACGACCCCAAAACAGGCGTACACACCTACTTCGAAAATATCGTTACGCTACCAGACGAGTGTTTCTGTTTAATGGCCGGCTGCCAATTGGATGCATTAACGTCTATCCGATGGTATCTTTCGTGGATTAACGTCTAAATGGAGTCGATTAAAATGTAATAACGAGAAGCGGCGGAAAATGTCGGGAAATAATCCCGAGACAGCGCTCGGGTTAAAAGCGCGACGACTCGTCGCCGCTCGTTGTCGTGGAGCCGTTTTCGTGAAACTTGAGCGCGTCGCGAATAATTCCCGGCCAGTTTATTGCTCGCGAGCGTTTGGCAATGCTTGTCCAACGGTAAGTGGACGAGACTGCAATTGCAGATTAAGAATTAAATTAGTAGGAGAAAGCGACACGCTCTCGAAAAACTCGAGATCGACTGCGCACATCAGAAATGCGAGCCGCGTTTCGTTTTACCTCTTATATCTGTGACAAACGCGACAACGTCTGCACATTCGCGATAATTATTGTGCACTTGCATAATTTAGATATACGTTTCTTTTTTTGTGCGACGGAGAGCTATTTTTGCATCTAGCTTATCGCGCGTTATTTGTGAACGTATAGATACCCTCCGAAGTACGATCAGTATATTCCTCACTAAAATATTATACTTATAACTAGTGGCTCACAGTTATAGATGTGGCATTGCAATCGGTAAAATTTCGCTGAATGAATCGATTGGTGGTACACTGGTGGAGAAAAATTATATTAAAATCAACAAATATTTCTTTGATGGGTGCATTAACATATTTGCTTAAATCTACATTCTCTTTATTTAAATTATTTATTTATTTACATTCTCTTTATTTATCAAATATTGTTTACCTGATTTAAATAAACAATACTTGGTTTAAATAAATAGAATGTAAATGTAAGTGAATATGTTAATGGGTCCCATCAAAGAAGTATTTGTTGATTTTAACATAATTTTTCTCTCAGTGTAGCGACTGTTCCTATTATTTGTGTAGTTTGCAAACACAGACAGTGTTATTAGGCGTAAATCGCATGAAAGTTGGCAATTCCATCGTGAGAAAGTTGAATTTGATGCAGCATATGACAAATTTGTGATGTATAGATTTTGCAGCGAAATCTTCCTTTCACTGGTCAAAATCAATGAAGTATAAGATGAAGCAGTAGAGTGGAAGTTTCCAGTGAAAATCGATGAATATTCACTGATTATCGATTATGTACTCCTTTTATTGACGATATATAGTCACATTTTTGCTGATTCCCTTTAAAGGAGTAGTGACTCCGCATCTTCTATTGTGCAGAGCTCGCTAATACGTTCAAGCATTACGAGTCAATTTATTTGCGATTTTCAATATTTATTCGCATAGTTTCAACGAAACAAATTGGAGGATCCGGCATGCGAGCGGCACAGCTATGCCGGAATTAGAGAGCGCATTTTATGCGCTCGGCGTCAAAGCGCGAATTTAATTTCGTTTTTTATTACACGAGTTGCATTTTCGTGGGTGATGGCAGCAGGCGAGGTAATGTTCAAACTACTATGACGGCAATTCATTTGCGCATTCCCGATGCTTTGAAAGGTACATCGGGAATTCGCTGCAATTCGCGGAATTGCAATTTGGGGTGGGTTGATGACTGCGTGCCTGAAATCACGGAGCGATTGACAGATTCAAGTAATTCTAGATATTGCGTCAGGCATCATGGAGATTGATGCAGCGGCGGTCATGTTTATGGCTCGGAAATCATCGTCACCATACGACAGTATGATTACGTCACGTATGATATGCCAGGCTCGCGTCAGCTCGCAATTGCAAAGCGCTGGCTCACTTTTTCACGCTTGAACAGCTCCATCGACGCATGAATTTCTGAATTTGCCGCGCCCTTTGCGCGCGCGTTCCATAATAGATCTTTCGACATTCGAGGCGTAAATGACACACAAACTCGCGTTTGATATCTGTCTCTTTTTCCCTCGCGAATTCAAATTCGTTGTCCCCGACGTCCCACATTTTCGAGTTTCATATCATGTGAATGACATGCAGTGCCATTTGCCACAGAGAAAAATATCATTCTACTGCTGAGAAAAGCGATTACTCAGTTCAATTTCCTCCTTTTAAGTAGTGGTTATCTTCAACCAAGGAATATTTTCTTGGTAATAATCTTAACCCGTCATCAGAAAGGTGAGATCTGAGAGACTCCACGCAAACTATTTTGTTCTTTTTAAATCTTTGTAATATCTTCAGAATTTTTTTCTGTTATTAAATCTTAATATTCTATAAAATCATGAGAAATATATTATAAAAATGATAAAAATACAACTGAAAAATTATAAAAATACAACAAAAAAGGGAAAACAAAATTCATCAAATTCCATTTTTCCAATGACGGATTAAAATATAGCGTAATTTTGAGAATAGCTCATCATCATGCATGCAAAAAGAAGAGTTTCTTCTCTTTACAAGAATGTTATGAAGTTCTTTCAAAGAAAAAGTTGATCCGACTCTGTGTCTTAAGCGAAACCGAATTTTTGTTTCAATTTGATGTTCTAGATTGAAATGCTAAATCTACCAGGAACACAGAACTTTTTGAACAAAATATTAAGAATGTTTAGAATATTTTGAACAAATTTGGTGCTCATAATGAGCTTATGATAGATTTGCGGACATGTAAAATACAAGACAAGATAAAAAACAGAGTATAGAAGAAACTGTTCTATTTTTTGAGATACATGAGTATATTTACACATACATTCTGCAACTTTCTCGAAGTAACTTCTAATATTCGGCATATTATCCATTGTCAGTGTCTTCTCGGGATGATGTCCAAAATCTTG
This sequence comes from Odontomachus brunneus, assembly GCF_010583005.1. NCBI lineage: Eukaryota > Metazoa > Arthropoda > Insecta > Hymenoptera > Formicidae > Odontomachus > Odontomachus brunneus. The sequence continues at coordinate 1,211,330 of NW_022639508.1, read as the reverse complement.
CCGACGGTACTGTAAACTTATGAAACAAGTGATATTTTTACTTTACTTGAAACAAGTGACATTTATCCGAATGCCGTGTGTACTCTTCTGTGTGTGCGATCGCAACACCGAGAGAGCCTGTCCCGACTAGATGTACAAGCGGCCGCGCGTTCTTCCACGTGCGTTCGCCGCGAAAGGAAGCGATCGGCGCTTTCGAACGATCAGGAAGGTCAGGTGCGTCGTGCACATCGTTCAGACTCGATACCGTAAGGGTGGCACATCCGGTAGACCGCGGAAGGAGAAGAAGTTCTCGCGACATTTATTCGCCGCTGAGCAAAATTAGATAACATTCACACTCGCCATCCTCGGCTGTGTGTAAACAGCCGTAAACAGCCGAGAAGTCAAGGAAAGGCCAAAGTTGTGGTTGATGTTTTGTCGCCAGCGCGACGCTCATATTCATTCATGAGTCGTTGTTGTGGCCTCTTCTTTTTTGCCTTCGCGCGCGCAAATTTCGCCGGCGTGAGTCTGCAATTTGCGGGCTCGTAATTTCCACTGACGACGACGACGACGACGACGATGACGCTCCTGTCGTTGGTTAAATACACTGAAGCGTTAACAGTTTTTAGTCGCGACGAGGAGGTGCACGTTCGTGTCCGTGTCCGCAAAAACAACGAAAAGCGACGATTTTTACGAGCGCTCCTATACGCACTCGTGCACTCTCCAGACCTTATGGAATTCCGGAAACCGGTTTCGCAAAATGTGCCGCGTGTATATGCGTTCGCCGTTCGCGTGGTGTGTCGTCTCCTTAGGAAAGGAGAGTCACCGCGTCTAATACGCAAGGGGAATTTTATCACGCTGTGGCTTCGATTGGGAACTATTAAATGATGCGGGCATGTATCGCTCGCGAGAAGGGCCACGGAGGATAGTGGTTCAACGAAGCGGGAGCTACGGAACCGAATCGAGATCCGTCGACGTGATGTCGCGTTCTCGATGAAACGGGATCAAACGAATCGTTGTGTCTCTCGCGAGATCGGTGAAAATTTTAATATTCATACATGTGGAGAATATTATGGAGTTTTCTTCTTTTTATATAAATTCTTCTCAATTTTTTGCTATGTTCCTGTAGCAATGTAGAAATAAACTGTCGGTAAGGTCTATCTTGCTGAGGGACGTACACTGCGAGAAATTTTGTGTTAAATTTTTGTGTGCACATTTCACATATGCCATTTTGTCTATTTTAATTTTTGCGTTAATTCAACACAAGGGAAATATGTTAACAAATAACACAATTTATCTGTATACTTTATGACATAAAATATGTTACCAAGATTGATTGTTAAGTGTGGTATTTTAACACTCAAAAATGATAAACTCAACACAGAATAATCAAAATAGAACAATGGCAGTAGGTTAAATTAACACATAAATATGTTACAAACTTAACACAAAAATTTTTACACAGATATAAAATGTTTTTTGCCATGTAGTAAATTTTGCTAGAAATATAGTCAATTTTTAAGTAGGATATTTTTTTTCAGTCTGAAAATATGAGCTACATGTATGAAACGAAAAGATAAAATAAATTACTGCAAAATGTCCATCTATTCCTCGGTAATAAAATTTTATAGTAATTTCCATTGTAAGACACTCTCCGCGGATACATCAGCAGAAAATTCGTAATCTCCTTTTTCAAGCATGCTTATATGATTAGGACTTTAATTTATTTTGAGACATCCTGCAGTCTCCTTCAGCGTTTATCTGCAAAGTCAGATGGATCCCAAAATATACTACTCAAGATTAATCAGTGCAGGCTGCTACCACTCGAGATATTGCACTTGCTAGTACGTTGCTACGTATTATCTAATAAACTAGGAAATCGCTTTTTAACGAACATTGTTATCGCAATTTAAACGGACGCATTATCGATCTCAAGCCGCATTTTATCGCCTATCATCCGTCGAACATCTGGGACTGGATGTTTCCCCGACGAAAGTTTCTCACTGAAGCGATCTCGCTATAGCAAATTAAGCCGTAGAAAAAAATTCGGCGCGCGTTTCCCGTGATGACGGTACTAGGCGGGCCGTAACTGTAAATCGGCCGCGTAGTATGCGTGCGCGATCGGGCGCAATTGGCTGACTCATCCGTGGAATTTCGCGCGATGCAAATTAGTGGGACAACCACGATCTTAAATGTCAATAGCGTAGGCGTAGCGCCAACCGTGCAATCATTCAAACGATAATTCAGTCTGCCCCTTCGGGCTGAATCGACGTTGCGCGCGATATAGACGTTTACGTCAGTTCACACTGTCCTCATATCAACGCGATCTCATCGCGTTCGCATTACACACAACACACGCTTTATCATTTAGTCGTCAGGTTGTGTATATGTGTGTGTCTTCAAGAAACGATTGCATTTAATGCGAAATTAATGAGCGAGCCGCGTTATGCACTTGACAGATTTTTGCACTTGACCGTAAGTTATGCAAGAATGATCCAACTCACATGACGTTTCGAGAAAAATGAAGTTGAAAATATGATATATAACTTGAAAAGTTATGACATCAAGATTCTTCGCAATTATACAAGAAATTAAGTATAGTTAGTTTTTCCTTTTTAAGAGTATTCATTGGTAAGTTTAAAAAAATGAGTAAAAAAGAAAGACAAAAACAAAAGTCTATTTTCTAATTAATTACGCTCCTAAAGCTTAAAGATTCTTTTTTGTTTCATGCGAAAAGATGTATCATTGGTAAAAAGAAAAACCTAGAAAAAACCCAGTAAACATAATTTTGTGGATTCGATTATTCTTGCGTAACTATGGCTACTTGTCCTCGAGAGATAGGGTCTAAAACGTTGTTTATTATCGTCGACCGTCGTTTATTATCGTCGACAATTTTTGCGACCGACGGTCATTTCCGAGCGCGAACCTCAAGCGTTCTTCGCAGAGCGCATACCTTAGCTTTGCACTTCAACTTGTCGCGTCGATCGCGGAACTCAATCCGGCTGGTATGCGAAATATGACCGTGAAATAGTGCTGTCTAGTGGCACATAAGTTGAAAGGAACCACACCTCGCTTCCTCATACAATTAATTCAGGCTGAAAAATGTCCCCTCTCGTGGGCAGGTATTCTTCCCGAGTGGCCAGCTCTCTTCGAGAGCTTCGCTGAATTTTCTTGTTGCACGCGGTCGCGGTATTTAATGCATCCGGGAGAGAAATTTGGCCGGACGCCAGTGTGCTAATGATAATAGACATCGTCTAACTATAGTTGCTTAGAAGAACGTCAGTATTCATTTCGAGGCGTGTTAGAAGCGCGACATCACGCAATAATGATGATCCATGGCGCCTCGAGATCGCGCGTCGCTCGTTATTAATCAATGTTAAAAGCGGACCGATGTACACTTCCGACGGCGCGTTCCACGCACCGCGAGTCTCACTCACACCCAGCATCCTGTAATGTGATAACTTTGTTTAAACAGCTTGGCGCGGGTGCCTCACGTCGTTGGATCGTCAAATTCCCAACGCGATCGCGCGCGGTTTTGCGGCGGGCATTAGTCATTAAGGAAACCGTACACCACGATATGTACATTCACTGAGGCTAATCTTATCAGGAAGCACCGACGGTCACGTAATTCCCTCACTTATTAATACATTCTTAGCGCGCAGCTGCGAATATACGCAAATTAAGATGTTTGATTAAATAAATATAGACGCGCAAAACTATGAAGCGCGACGGGCGAATCGCGAAAACTTCATCACAACTTCCTCCCAGCCGTTTGTCTTTCATCGATACTGCGGGACGCGCGACGACGAATTCGGGTGGTCTTTCGTGTCTCGTTCGCACGACGGGAGAATATTCGCGGAGACATGACCGCGCCACTGACGATCGTAACGTGTTACGTGTACACCGACTGAGGAACTCGTGTAATTTAACGTGAACTGGATACGAGGGTATAGTAATTGCAGTGATCTAACATAGGCTGTTGCAAGATGACCGCGGGAGCTGCCGAGTCTGGGTGGTCGAGATCTGACAATAAGTCGAGTCCTGTTTCTCATTGGTCGTCGTTACGGCCGGCACGAGAGACTGGTATCATTCCCATAAAACCAGGATTTTAATCACCGCTGGGCGTTTACGCGTGAACAACGATCTGGCCTGTGTCTGCACGCGTTGGCCATGTAGATTATCAGTTTACTTGTCGTCATCTAGTCAACGCAACGTATGCGCGCTCAACTTCCCCTCAACTTCCCCACCTTAATCCTGTTTGCGAAATCAATTTTAAATCGAACGCTTCCACGAAGCCAATCTCGAGCCGGGGGAAAATAATTGGCAATCGCGCGACGACCACTTCCTTGACATCCCGTACAAGCCGGACGTTTTATCGCGCGTTGAAAAACCTAACGGAATAGTTGGGCGGAAAAGCAACGTGGAGTTTTATGCAAAGCTTGAATAGATGCGCACGATCGAGAAACAAAAATCGGAAAAAGAGATTCTATTTGGGTTGCTACGAAAATTCCGCGGAGATGACGGTGTCAGCGATCGTGCCGCAGTCCGTTCGTGTCAGGAGTTAAGGGTTAAACGAAAGCGAGACAGCTTGAAAGAAAAAGAGCGAGGCCTTGAAGCTGTCTGGCGCGTGGGTGTCGCAGAATGATGCATCGAAGGAATGGCGAGGCCCTTCGTGTCTGCAGGTCCTTAAGGTGCGTGTACACGGCTCTGTTGTTCGCCGTCTTGGGGACACGTATCCTTAAGTGCAGGGCTCTCATGTCCTGATCGATGAAGAGTGGCGAAGATTGCTTAAACCTTTCGCTACCAATTTTCTCTTTTAAAAGTACCATGTCTTTCTCACTTTCACCTCATTAAGTATACTAATATAATATATTTTTAGCAAGAATATAAAAAGTTTTATATTTAGCATCAATAGGGCCGGGACACTGATGACCTATTGAGATTTTTGAGAGGATATATTTAAAAAAACAAATAAAGAACTAAAAAAAAATTAAATTTAAAAAATATATATAAAGGGGGCTAATTTGAGTTTAAGCACAGATGTAAGCATAGATGATTTCCTAACATAAGGAAGGCTTTATCTATATGATATAATAGCACTATTACATCTGTGCTTGAACTCAAATTAGCCCCTTTTATATATATTTTTTAAATTGAGGATATATTTGTCCTAACGATAATAAGTAGAGCTGGTATGTTCTGAATGCCAAAAAAGCTGTTCACTCTACTGAATAAGGCTATTATAGTTGGCGGGGAAAGCATATGTCCGCTGATAACGAAAGGGTTAAACGGCTGCTTGCCCAGAGATCGCGAGGTCGCTATAGGAATTTCTGTTGACTCTTGGACGAGCGTCGAACGATTTCGCGCGATGTCCAGCTGGATTTGGAAATTCGAGCATTATTTTCGCTTCCGATCGTTCAGTAGGACGGGCAGAGGAGAGAAGAGGGGGAACGATGGATCGCTTCGAAGCTAGGAATTTTGCTTAAGTGGGTCGACGGTAAATCATTGCGAATGCTTCTAAAGACTTCCCGGAATACTCCCTACTCGGTTTCTCGATCCTCGAGATATCGAGCGAGTAATTTTTTAGGTCATCGTTACAAGGGAGACTTGTCTCGGGGTCGTTACGTCATCCGTGTCGGGATCACTCCATATGGTTATTTAGACATTCGCGGTTCGGGTCACGTGTTGCATCATCGTGTATTATCATCACGGTGGATGTATATAACGCGAGGATCAGCAGCCGTTTTTACCTTGCACGAGAAGCGCGTACTAATCGCGAAAATTTGCCCGCTCGGATATTCCAGGCTGCCTCGACGTCTTTTCTTCAGCCAATGTTTTCTTCTTCTCTGAAAATATCTCGTACGATTTAACGGAGTTACTTGTGTATTCATCGTCTGATATTTGACCTCGTCTCGCGTTTCCTCTCTCTTTCTCACACTCTCTCTCTCTCTTTCTTTGAAGAACGACAGAGTTGACAAGCATCGGTGCTTATTTCCTGTCCTATTTCCACTACCCGTCCACGTACGACGTGAAGTCACGGTTAAAATTGCCCTAAGCGGCTCATGTTTTACGGGGTTTCGTAAATAGGTCTGACATGGCTACATCGTCGAAACGACTCTCTATTTCCGATACATATATATTACACACCTCCTGTCGCATCGCGCGCTTGGAACGAGCGATGACGTGATGACTGGAAATAATATTTCCGAAATTCACGAACGCATTCGACTGACTCTGCTTAGCTTTCGTCTTGAATCGATCAGTTATTATGGTTTTACGGCTTTTCTATGAAGAAGAAGCTCTTCGCAGTATCTTTGAAGTGGTTTGAAGGATCGCTTCATAACTTAACTGCCTTGAATTGACTCATAAAAGTTCTGGACTGATGCTTTTCATTTGTCTATGTTGCTTATCTCAACATCCTGCCTGCATTTCTCTTAGATTTTCCTCTTCACTCGTAGGCCAACGCAATTGGTAAATCGAAAAATTTAAATAATATAGGCGACGTTCGACAAAACGCGACAGGTTCGCCCGAAAGACCGGATTGCGTAATGAAAGGACCGATCCGCTTCGTTAAATGGCTATTACGGGCAGTACGCCCATGTCATAAATCCAGAACTAAAACCTTTTGCGTGTAAGCCGCAATTCCTATTTTTTTTCTTTCTTTTTCGGTGATTATTGTGGGCGTGACCGGTTAATGAAACGTATTTATATTGCTCGCGAATTTTTACTATGGTCTCATCACCCACACACGGCGACCGCAACAATGGCACTTCATTACTTGGGCACAATACGTAGGAACTGCAGCCTATTAACGCTGCTTTTTTACGCGCTGCATTAATTGCTTTCGATACAAGACGCGTCGAAAACGATTCGCGTAAAAAATTTTTTGGGATCTCTAATTGCTACCTACAGCCCGATTACCCAAAATAATTATGGGTTCTGGTTAGAGGTGCAACGTTTCAAACACGTAATTCTAAGAGGGCAAAGTTTTCCTAATATTTTTTCTGATCTTCTCATTTTTTTACGTTAAAATCGAATAAAATATGTTGACTTTATGAATTATTTCACTTTATTTGACTTTATGAATTATTCGCAGCAAAATATGTTCCGAAGTGTTTTAAAAATATTTTATTTCTTAATATTTTATTCTATTGAAACAATTCTATTGAGCCATTTTCTCTCAAATAATAAAACACATTACTTTGCTGCTTATATATATATATATATATAACCTACTCATGTATAGCTACAATTTTATAAAAAATAACTTAAAATTTCGGATACCACAAAATGAGGTTAAAAGCTTATGAGAGCCGGTCTCTTTAGGCATTCTGATGGGAATCTATGCTGCACCTGGGAGAATCCCGGGAAACGTCTACGCGAGCAGTCTGTCATCTATTTTTTAACTTGATGTTTCAGGTCGAGTCAGTAGATTTGGCGCTGAAGATTTTGGACGGCTCGCAAATTCGCGGAAAGACGTTGTCGGTTCAGAGGGCGAAGTTCCAAATGAAGGGCGAGTACGACCCGGGGTTGAAGCCGAAACGGAAAAAAAAGGACAAGGAGCGGCAGAAGAAGATGCAGGAAAAGTGAGTCTCTCTCTCTCTCTCTCTCTCCACCGCTCGATTAACCGTGCTAGAAACGCTGGTCAACGTTCGTACGGTCGCGTCCAACTGCACATTCGTCACCCAAAAGTGTCGTGGCTCGCGATCGCGCCGTCTCGAGGCGCGTCGTTTCACGACGTCTGACGTATAAATCGAGCATGGCGTTGCAAAATCGAGACGGTCGCGTTTCTCTTCAGCATTTCTCCGGTCCATTCATCTCGTTTTCGCTCGCTTCTTCGCACGGGACCGTGGTGCCCCCGGGCAATCAAGATACGTTTCATCCGCGCTACATCCGCCGCACGCGTATGCATCTCATTAGGGTTTCTACGCACCGCGCGCGCGCGATGTCGCGAGCGGCTCGGTCTTATAAGGTATACCCGTCGAGATCTCCGACGTCCGAATGCGCGATACGCCTCGCATAACGCTCGATGTGCGCGCCCACCCGCGATATCTCGCAACTTTTTTTTCAGCGTACACTGCGATACCGCGCGTGCAAGGCGCACACGGCGCGGTTGTGTGTGCAAAGGCTCTCTTATAATTATACTGCACATCGGCTCCGGGTTTGCAGCCGCCAGACTGCTTGGCGTTTGCGGTTCCGGCAAAGGCAGCTGCGCACGTCGATTACCCGCATTTAGCATGTCAGCATACAGACTGGCCCAAAATTATACGGGTACGCCGGGCCGTCAGTGATTGCGGTTTAAACTCGTTAATCGAAACGCGCGATTACGCCGAACGACATTGACTTTGTTTCGCGGGTTCCTGTGGGACGTCGCGACCCTTTCGTCGTGAGGACGGGTGGGCGAATTCGAGCGTTCTCCTATTTTGCGCGACCAAAAAGAAAGAAGATAAGAGGAAAGGACGAGTACTTGGTGAAACCATCCCGCAAAAATTAATAGTTGAATTAAGGGGATATATCTATTTCTAGTAAAGACCCGTTTTCAAGACCTGATTTTTGGGAATTAATTTTAAGTAAATGGTTAAACCTACAGAGTTAATGTTTTGTACTAACATTTCATTTATCTTTGAAGAAACAAATTTTGTCTCAAATTTTGTCAAAGCTTTTTATTCAAAACTGAAGAAAATACAAGTGGACGTAATAGGTCACGCCGTCTTCCAACAGACGTGTTGATTGCCACTGTTCTCGTCGTCTGAAATAAACAAATTTGCTTTTATTTTGTTCTTTATGGATATGGCTACCGCCCGAACTAGAATCTTTTTGATATCTTTAAAATCACTATTTTTTTCCGGACCGCGAAAAGTTAGAATTTTTTAATAAAGATCAGATTACTATTTTTCAAGCGCCGCCATTTTGTCAATTTTTTTTCAAATTATTTAATTCTTCGGGCGATAGTCGCATTCATAAAGAACAAAATAGAAGCAAATTCGCTTATCTCAGATGACGAGGACGACGGCAATCAACACACCCGATGGAAGATGATTTTACGGCGTTACCAGTTTCGTCCACTTGTATTTTCTCCAATTTTGAATAAAAAGTTTTGACAAAATTTAAGATGTTTCTTCAAAGGTGTATAAATGTCAGTACAAAACATTAACTCTGTAGGTTTAACTAAAATTTACTTAAAATTTACTTAAAATTACTTAAAATTAATTCCCAAAAATCACCTTGAAAACTAGAATACCCCCTTAAGACGCAGTCGGATTGCATTAGGAATCGTGCTAGCCGGATGTCTTGACGGTTTTCAGTTTTGCAGACGGAGCCTGCGTTGCCAGTCGTGTCGTTTAATGGACAAGATTATTCTTTAATATCGGCTTTATAGTTTCTCGCGCTATCATGTTTCGTTCTATTGTTGCGCTCGTAGCGCGCGTCTTTGTTGTCTTCATCGTTAGGCGCATCGTCTCGTTATCCGGCGTAGGTCGCGAGCGCAGGGTCGACGCCCTGAACTTTGCGAAAACCAGTTATCGGCGAACGTGCGGGCCCACGTACGCCGGCCGGAAGTGTTCCTCGCGGCAACGCGCTCTTTCGACACCCGTAAATCGACGTGACTGCAACGCTTCCCCTCTCGCTTTCGGTATTATTTCCCTCGTCATTCTGAGAAGTCGTGAGCCACGATCTATCGATCATCGCGACGGTTCTCACGGCTACCCGAGTCGAAATCTTTCGTTGCAACATCAACCCTGCAAACTCCGTCGACTGATTCTTTCCATTTACTCACGTTTTACGCATAAATTAATAAGACACGGTGGAATCATAATACTGTTGACCTTCACGGCGTTAATGTGTCAAAACGAGAAGCTTCTTACATAATAAGTAAATTTCGCATACTTGGAAGTATGTTATGTTTCGCAGTCCTGCAACTTTTCTCGTCCCGACTACCAGTTGCTCTTTCATGGCACTGACACTGACACTGACACTCGCGTAAATACGACAATTCAGAGAAACGCACGCCAAATATGTAAAAATGTGCAATGTCAGCGAGAATCCGATTAAATATTTTAAAGACCGACAGAAAAGGATAATTAAATCACCGATACACGTGTCCCGTGTCGAGATGTTTATGTTGCTCGTCGTTTCGAAATGTAAAATCATGTTCTCACACGAGGACACCAAAATAATCGGCAAAAACGACAAGATTATCCCCGCTCGTTGTCAGGCATCGTTGACCGCTAATCAATAACGCGTACACATTCGTTGGCCAACAAAATCACGACGATCAACGCTCTCAAAATATTCCGGGCCCTCGAGGCGGTGGAATCTTACAGAATCTTCTTGCGTCGTGCAATTGTCCGTGATTGGACGTTACATTACGTCTCGAGCCGACGAGCGACGTGCATCTCGCGACGCGAAGCGCGCGAAAAGATAATTTAGTTGTCATTACCGTTGACTCTTAAAATACTCCATCGGACTCTCGTCGGTGTCGCGTTCATTAGAACATGCGTTTCTCCTATCGATTGGTGTGTGATGATAATAGTGCCTCGATGGAATAGCCAAGAGCCAGGATACTGAATTGAGAAACCGGGACGCGGATAGTATATTATATATTTCCAGGTGTGTTGAAACATTTCCTACTTTAACATACGATCGACAGGCTTACTCATAATAAGGAAATATACTCGAGTCGAGATTTAAAATCGCGTATAAGTGCTACTTTTTGCCTTAACGATTTTCTTTGAACCGCAAGTCTCATTATTTTGAACCAACGCCTTCTTTTCATTTCTGTTTAATTTATTATTGTCACTGCATCAAATATGAATTTAGGTCTTTATTATTGCACAACGTTATTATTCACACAGTTGCTATCTTTATTCTTATATAATTCTTATTTTTTCTTCATCTTTTTTTGGTCAAATTTGTAAATCCACTCGCAGTGAGATGATTTAATATGTGCTTATTTTCTTATTTGTAACTGTATGAGTAAGTTATAAATTAATAAATTACGAATTGAAATTAAGAATAAAAATTAAACGCAATAATATCAAAAGGTAATCGCACGAACATTAAATAAAATACAAATAAAAATTTTCAAAAAAGATCTGTAGCACAAGATTTAGAGTAATTTTAGAGGCTTTTAGCAGATTTTTTCTTAATTATTTGTATTGGTCATCGTATGAAATTCGAAGCTAACTATGACGTTTTAAAGTACTTTTATCAAGATTCTACGTTATGAACTATATATATATAC
>NW_022639508.1:1189462-1200102 GCF_010583005.1 Odontomachus brunneus | reverse complement strand
TATATATATATATATATATATATATATATATATATATATATATTCGTGTTGTTACTTTCGGATACATTATTGAGAAACACTTTCTTTAGTCTTACTTTCCTGTGACAACACGAGTTTCTTATACAATATAAACACAAGTCATGCAGCACGTGCGCGTAGCACCTTGTTTATGTATTGTTTGACGCGGAGAAGGTTATCAGGTGTACGCATTTCCAACGTAAGTAGTTTAACGTTGACATGAAAGACAACACATTATTCTACTTCTCTATAATATGATATGTTTGTCAGTGTGTGCATTAAGAGAAAGGAGTGGTTGACTTAATAAGACACTTTGCTTGAACAAACGAAGCAAATGTTCAGTCGACTGAATATAATTGCTATACGATGAATTATCAATTGATTCAATAATCGCGATTTAGTCAGTAATTATAATATATTAACGCAACTCGTTGCACTAACGCATAATTTATTCAATAAATATAGTTTATTCAATAGGTAGTTTATTCAACAGATTCAATTTTATTGAAGGCAGATTCAACTGTCTTTTTTCTTAGTGTGTATTAGGCATTATCAATTAAAGTTTTCTTTGACTAAAATAATCGGCAAATTCAAAATAAAAATTAATTAATTGTCAAAATCAATCGTATAAAACCGCAAATAATTTTATCGATTGATGAAATTAATTATTAATCAAACTTTGATGTGTATGTGTGACTGATTATACATATTGATGAATAATTAGTTTTATCAAACAATTAAATTATTTGTGATTTTATATATGACAATTGATTAAATTTGATTATTGACTCGCCGATCATTTTTGTCAAGGAAAATTTTAATCGACCCAAAACTGGTGCTTATGTGACGTCTCGAAATTGTTAATTCCGAACGACTCGAAGTTCGACGGAATTCGCAGGCTTGAATCGAAATTTCGGCTCGGCTAACGACTCGTTCTCGATCGTGCTGCTCGACAATTTGTGCTGCATCAGCGACGTTTGTCGGCATCTTTAGCCATTAAGAAATGTCACTTCCAATAATGACAGCAACGAATTGACGTGATTCCGTGCAGCTCGGAGAATCGACAGATGCGGAGTCACAGCGGCCGGTCCGATGCTCGCGATCGTATGCACACGCGGTTGTTAACGGTAGATAAACACCGTTAACAGCATCAAATATCGCAGTTACTAATGAGAATTTATATATATAGATTTAAACGGGTTCTCTCCCGAGGAATCGGGCACTCCTTGTTCGTTCGGTCTAAACACAGTTGACTTTTATCGTGGCATCTCATCATCCCGGTGTCTCTTTTCTCCCGTGCCTACAGACTGTTCGATTGGCGACCGGAGCGTATGCGGGGTGAGCCGTTGAAGTGCGAAAGAGTCGTCATCATAAAAAATCTTTTCACGCCGGAAGATTTCGACGAGGAAGTCCAGCTGCTTTTGGAATATCAGCAAGACATCCGATCAGAGTGCCTGAAGTGTGGTGACGTCAGGAAAGTTATCATCTATGACGTAAGTTTTTCCTCTTTTTCTTTTTACTCCTCTTTCCTTCTTTGACATGCGCGATTACGTAGGTGCTATTGTGCCGTGAGCCCTGACCTATGATTAATAGATCCTTTTGGCACCGACAAGCGAGAAGCCGTGTATGCATATTACGAACGTGGTCGCGCTCACAGACTCTTGACACACCTAAAACCCGAGACTGTCGACCGCCGAAATCGTTTCTCTTTTAAACCGAAGGAGCTTCCTTCGCGCGCCGTATTTTTAGCCGCCGAATTTCACGGAATAGACGAGAATGGAGAAACGCCTCCCCGAAAGGGGATGCCCTTAGTCCCATAAATTGGCGAGAGGCGAGAGACACTCCTAGTCTCAGCGCCTCAGCCGTGAAACTATTCAATGTCAAAGTGCATTCCATGCGCACGACGTGTCGACTTTTCCCCCTTCTTTTTCCCTCTGTGTCACCTTGTTTTTCTCTTTTTTTGCTCTGTCTGCTGCGTATTTTTGTTGTCACACTTGTGCCATACTGATATTTTCTTGTCCATTTCTTTTGTTGACAGTTTGTCTTGATAACCGACTTAATTAAGCTATAAGATTTTATTTGAATGTCTAACTATCGACCCGTTGAGAACGGGTCGTCGAATGTTATAACACGTCTCGATGCCGTAATTGTCGCAACACACGCTCTAATTTTAAGAAAGCGATAACCCACGAAACATCATCTATGTCCATTCTGTCGTATTCTTCTTTTTATGTTGGTCGTTGTGCGAGAAATAGCAACGACTTCAAAAGCCACGCGCGGAACTTCATTTTCCGTCACCTAATTTACCATAGGCATCCCACTACTGTTTTTTTCTCGCTCGTGCGAGCACGTGTTACTGTCACCGTGTTCTCGGTGAGTCATGGCCCTTTGCTGTCGTGCTTGGTGTAAAGTACACGCTTGCTAAAGCGATGGATCAAAGGAAATCCGCTGATAATTTTGTGGAATTTCGGGCCGTCCTTCCGCAAATGAGAGGAAAAAGAAACCGGCCGCAGATGTCGTGTTAAAATTATACTCGACCGAGAGACGTGTCGAATTATAACTGACGTCAGGAACAAAGTACGAGTCCGCTCGAAATATTTGCATATTTTTTTATTTCAATTTATCGGATGAAATGATCGATTTTGCGCGTACAAATGTGAGAGATAGCTACGAAGAAATCGGCAGAGGGAACAGTCGGAAAGAGAACATATCATTAGGACGGATTTCTGAGTAAATCTCTTCGAGATTTACCATAGATCTAGCAATCCTCGGCAGATCCTGCATAAGAAAATTCAAATAGTAAGCTTTACTTATTTCTTCACGTATTTTCTTTCCGTGTCAACATTTACTATCATAGTCAGTTTTTCGTTAGGAAAAGAAAAAAGAAAACGAAACGGCTTGCATAAGACTCGCTGTTTTCTTCGCAGAGACATCCTGAGGGTGTAGCGCAGGTCACATTCCGAGAGCCGGCAGAGGCGCAGGCTTGCGTGCAGCTTCTGAACGGTCGTTGGTTCAGCCAAAGGAAGATCTCGGCGGAGATCTGGGACGGCAAGACCAAGTATAAGTAAGTTCTCGCATTGCCGCTTTCTACTATACCGGCTTCAGGATAGGTACTACCGATGGTAGCTGATGCAGACATCCAAGTTGACCGGGATTCAGATATCCCTAAGACTTATCGAAATCATTCTCTTTTGTTGTCCAAAATTATATCCGCGCGAATAAGCATGTCGCGAGGCCGAGCATAAATCATCCTCGAAAAGTGTCCTCATTTCTCGCTTATCATGTGAATTGAGCACGCTTCGCGTTATCCATGTCACTTATTCGATGTTGGTAAAGCCTGCATGTTCATTCAGCACCAGATACCTTACTCGACGTAAGACTCCTCGACGTTAATATTCCATTAAATTAAGTTGAACTTGAAAATGAAAGACGAGTTACGTAACTAAAGTGATTATCGAAATGTGTTCTTTTAGAATTACAGAGACTGATGCGGAGATCGAGGCACGAATAGACAAATGGGACAAATACTTGGAGCAGGAGGAGCAGAAGAAGGAACAAGGGATAAAGAGTAGCAACGAAGCGCAAAAAGCGACGCAATAAAGAAAACATACAGAAAAATGATCGGTAAAGTCGTAACCGTGTCTCCAAATCTATTTTTCTTTTTTTTTCCTAAATTTCAAAAGTCCTTGTCGTCCTCTTTCGCGCTAAATATTAAATTTCAGATTTTTTTTTTTTTTTTTTTTTTGAGTGGGGGCACTTTGATAAGAGACAGTGACAGAGAGAGCTATGATTAATTAATCCTGGCAGGACGACAAGGTTATGATTGTAAGTCACTCGCATTTTTTGTTGGTAAACCAGCGTTACAAATGTATTAGTATATTGTTAGTCTCTGTTGCAACAATAAAGATATCTCACGGATTTGTCTTTCAGCATCGTATCCAACTGTCATCCAAAAAGATCACGTAATTATAATAATTAGAAGATACATATTTGTACTGCTATTTAATAAGAACATTGAATTCAACATATTTACAACGGCCAATAATCGAGCAATTAAAACGAAGCTTGTTATGATTTCTTTATATGAGAGTGCGTATCCTGAAGAAATATGGTCGAAGCGAAAGGTAAGGACGATCCGCGGAAGTGGAAAAGAGGCAAGTAGCCTGTCTCGGAATTCCTTAATTTGCTATTTCGACGTTCCTGGCAATATCCTTTCGTCGGCGAAAGAGCGTCGCTGCCGAACTGTCAAAAAACGCGATTTACAGCATCCCCGGGCCGCGGTGTCTTTTCTTCGGCGATCTGGGAGCGAATCGCTCGTCGAAGTGATTCACGTCGTCCGCGGTGAAAGCTACTTACTAAAGATACTTCGAAGCGAGTCAGCTTGGACGACGGAGAGTTAATGATTGCTCTTGTTCGCAAGTTATTTCTCTCGCGATTTCAAGCTCGCGAGTTATTCTTTGGGGATTACCTTGCGGTATGCGCCGAAATCGCCTTGAGATAAATGCAATATCCGAAATTCTTACGCTTGTTCGTTCGCGCGTGTACTTTGATGTTCCAAAATGTCCGAATTTCGCAAATCTTGGACACGTGAACTGATCAACTCTCGATATCCCCTTCCCAGAATTCTCCTCGCTTCTTACACCCGTAATTACATCCCTTTTGCATTTCTTTTCGTCATATCAGCGTCAAATGACTGGATCACCGTTCGTTTTTCAAACGGCACACGTGGCTAGAAAGAACAACACCTCGAAACGCGGGGGTTCATTCGAGCGATGTCTTTGCATCTCGCTTCCTATTGTCCGGCATTTATTCGGGCCACATCCCCTTCGCGGCGTCGCGAAGGGGATAAAAGCACGAACAGCGGCATATTTCAGTCGTCCCGTGCCATTCATGATCCGGACGAAGGGCAAGGGCGACCCCATCCGGTAATATCACTGACAAATTTAATGCCCAGCTATTAGACAGCGGGGGGTGCACCTCCCCCCCTACACTGTCTCCCCATTGTCAAAGTGGCCACGTGCAGGATGACTACTGTTCCTGGCGCAGGCGAAAACGTTTAATCGTCATGTCCCGGGCTCTCCCGCGAAAAAGCCCTGCGCCCTCGCCACGCTTGTCGAGACTTATTGGATTCGCCTGTCGTCCGGAGAGCTCGGGACCTGCTAAGTTACACGCGAGATTAGATATCGGCCGGTAATGCGAGTCGTAATTTGATACGGTCAAGTGTCTGCCGAGACATTATTCTTCACTCGCGACGATCGTCGGTTTATTTTACAAGTAGGAGTCAAAATTAATTAACGGAAATACAATTTCTCGAATTTACTTGTACAAACTTCCGAAATTGGAAGAAGGTTTCAAGATGTTTGCAGGATGTGTACGGAACCATAAATATAAATGCAAGAAAGTTTCCAATAAACATAATTTATTTAAATAAAATACGTAAAATGTATACGTATTATATAATATATGCTGCCTGTTAAAAGGACATAAAAGCCTCCATAAGTCATAAATAACATGTCTTAAATATAGGTGAATACAATCGAACAATCGTACACAGTTGGTACAAATGCAAATGCAACGTTAATAATACCAATAGTAAGAGAATAAGTTAGAATCTTTGATAAAATTATATATATATATATATATATATATATATATATATATATATGTACATAGCCGATTTAAATATAGAGGGGACTTAATACTCCTTAATGAGATTTCCTATTCTTCGATGAGCTCCGCGTCATCTTCGTCTTCGATATCCTCGGCTTCTCTCCTAAATCGGAAGCCACCGGTCACGCCGAACGACGGAGAAACTCCGTGACCTCCACGACCCGGTTGAAGCTGGCCAGAACCTCTGATAAAACCGTTATTGCCGAAGTTCCTCTCAGCTTGGATACCGACGTGCGGTTGCGCTCGTTGACCAGGTACTTTACTCACTCCTCCGAAAACATCCGTCCTCATACGATCATTATTGTGTATGTTACGATTGAAGTTGAGGTCCCAGGTAGGTTGCCGATTCGGCCCGCTTAGAGGTTGTGTTCCCTGGAAGTTTATCGAGTTTTGGGGATCGGCTTCTCTCCTGAATCGGAAGCCACCGGTCACGCCGAACGACGGAGAAACTCCGTGACCTCCACGACCCGGTTGAAGCTGGCCAGAACCTCTGATAAAACCGTTATTGCCGAAGTTCCTCTCAGCTTGGATACCGACGTGCGGTTGCGCTCGTTGACCAGGTACTTTACTCACTCCTCCGAAAACATCCGTCCTCATACGATCATTATTGTGTATGTTACGATTGAAGTTGAGGTCCCAGGTAGGTTGCCGATTCGGCCCGCTTAGAGGTTGTGTTCCCTGGAAGTTTATCGAGTTTTGGGGATCGGCTTCTCTCCTGAATCGGAAGCCACCGGTCACGCCGAACGACGGAGAAACTCCGTGACCTCCACGACCCGGTTGAAGCTGGCCAGAACCTCTGATGAAACCGTTATTGCCGAAATTCCTCTCAGCTTGGATACCGACGTGCGGTTGCGCTCGTTGACCAGGAACTTTACTCACTCCTCCGAAAACATCCGTCCTCATACGATCATTATTGTGTATGTTACGATTGAAGTTGAGATCCCAGGTGGGTTGCCTATTCGGTCCGCTTAGAGGCTGTGTTCCCTGGAAGTTTATCGAGTTTTGGGGATCGGCTTCTCTCCTGAATCGGACGCCAGTGCTCACGCCGAACGATGGAGAGACTCCGTGACCTCCACGACCCGGTTGAAGCTGACCAGAACCCCTGATGAAGCCGTTTTTACCGATGTTTCTCTCAGCCTGGATACCAACGTGCGGCTGTGCTCGTTGACCAGGTACTTTACTCACTCCCCCGAAAACATCCGTCCTCATACGATCATTATTGTGTATGTTACGATTGAAGTTGAGGTCCCAGGTGGGTTGCCTATTCGGCCCACTTAGAGGTTGTGTTCCGTGGAAGTTTATCGAATTTTTTTGGGGATTGGCTTCTCTCCTGAATCGGACGCCAGTGCTTACGCCGAACGACGGAGAGACTCCATGACCTCCACGACCCGGTTGAAGCTGACCAGAACCCCTGATAAAACCGTTTTTGCCGATGTTTCTCTCAGCCTGGATACCGACATGCGGTTGCGCTCGTTGTCCAGGTACTTTACTCACTCCTCCGAAAACGTCCGCCGTTGTACGACCATTGTTGTGTATGTTACGATTGAAGTTGAGGTCCCAGGTGGGTTGCCTATTCGGCCCGCTTAGAGGCTGTGTTCCGTGGAAGTTTATCGAGTTTTGGGGGTCGGCTTCTCTCCTGAATCGGAAGCCACCGGTCACGCCGAACGACGGAGAGACTCCGTGACCTCCACGACCCGGTTGAAGTTGACCAGAACCTCTGATAAAACCGTTATTGCCGAAGTTCCTCTCAGTCTGGATACCGATGTGTGGTTGCACTGGTTGGCCAGGTACTTTTCCTACTCCTCCAAAAATGTCCGTTCTACTGCGGTCATTATTTGCGATATTGCGGTTGAAATTTAAGTCCCAAGTAGGTTGACGATGTGGGCCAGACAAGGGCTGGGAGCCTTGGAAGGTTATTGAGTTTTGGGGATCGGCTTCACGTGGAAATCGCGGTGTCTGTAAGCAAAAGATCAGCAGTTTTTAAAATTGAGTTGTCATTGAAATTCACGAAATAAATTTTTTTCTTCATTCATGTATCTGTCAAGGTTTTAAACTAAGATATTCCATTCCAATCAGAAATCCCAAGTGCAATAGGTTTCTTTATGAGTCACGTTAAGCGCGAGGTAATTACGGTGCGATTGCTGTAATGAATCTATTGTCGCACATCAATAATTTGCCACGCTAAGCGTCAGATAAAGTGATATCTAATCGTGAAAAAAGATATATTATCCGTACACGATTATTCAAAATTCATATTAATGATAAAACTGTCTTTTCTTTTAGTTTTCCGCGATTCCGCATTGATAAAAATCCGGGTCGACGAGAAAAATTATAATAAATTATAATAAAAATTATAATAATCATTTTTCAAGCGTGATTTTCCGTTTGGAACGGTCGTAGTGAATTTCATCACTTTAATAGCAAAGTCTCTCGTTTGAATATTAGTAATTACTTACATGTGGTAGAACCGGTCCGGTCAATTGCGGCGGCGCTTGATCCCCAGGTAAATTTGCGCTTGCATATGCGATAGCACATGATAAGGCCAACAGTGAAACTAGTAGCTTCATCGTGAACACCGACTATTCTTCTGGGATGGTCGTGAATGCTCTCGGTTGAAGTAGTGAGTGACTTCTGTGCCTGTTCGATCAATCTCGGTTGCTTATATACGCATTTCGCACCCGGGGATATACCTAGGTTCTCCCGAGGGTGCCCGTTGCGTCACTTATCTGTCTGGGTATTACCCAGAGGAAGCCAGTGTGCGCCTAAGAGTTGAGCTCACGCGTGTCATTATCGCCGGGGAACCCTGGCGACAAAAAGACTATGCTCGCGCGCTATCCGAGCGCTGAACGTGTATATCGCTTGACACTTGCTCCTTTACAACGAACGCACACAAATCGCACCTGCGTTTCCTCGAAAATGACGTCACTTTATTACGGGATCTTTTCGCTTTATTCACGTCGGCATAACTGTTAAGATAGTAGGATGATTTTTGCATGAAGCAATTTTTATTCATTCATCAACGACGAATGTAAACGTTAATGAAATGACAAATACGATCATTTATACGTAAAAATGCAATAATCGTGCATTTCCTTCATCTCAGTAATAGATCTTAGTAATAGATTTGGATCCACAAATTGAGTAAATTTATTAGAATGTGGGTATGCAATTAATAGAATTAAGCGTGCACATACATATATTCGGAGAAAATTTTATAGCAAAAATTACTATAGAATTTTGTAAGACTTTCTTTTGATAGACCTTGCTGTTTAGACTGCATTACTAGAAATATAGTAAAATTGTAAAGATTTCGTATGAAAAAAAAAACTTGTAATATTCTCTTTGTATATATATATATATGTATGATTTTTATAATTGAGTTTCTCTCACTATTCTGAAAAAAATATTTTTAGAATCTCAAACTGTATTTCTTTTTTGTTTATAAAATACGCATACTTATATATTATTGGATACACGATACTTCTTATAACATTGGCCTATCAATCTTCATAATATATCTTTTAAATCCGAAAGTAGCAGTTTTGCTAAAAAATCGTCCTATTATCTTAAAGGTCATTCTTATATTTTTATCTCTCTCTTTAGACTATTTAGATAACATAAAGTGTGTAAAAATGATATTTGAGCAACAGTGCAATATGATAAATACGAATGTATTTAGTTTTGCGTATCATGTATATTCTTGACACAGCGAGATAACGAAAAGAAAAATAACACAAGAGATAGCTCTCGCTACGCAATCGGCGCGAGAGTTCACTACCATTCGCGAGACGGGATTCCCTTAATGAGAACGGCGGGAGACACGTCGACGGTAGCAGCTGCCGTCGCGCGACAAAGCGAAAGATACGGTTGTAAAAATAAAGACGCGGTGAAGTCCCGTGCGAGGCGATTGCGTGGACCGCATGTCTCATAAAAGCGCGAAACCTCTTCGAGACCGGCACAGAAGTTTACTGTTCGTGAGACGCTGAACTACCATTGAGTCTTTCAATTAGTATTCAGAATGAAGCTGCACGCTGCAGTTATAGTTCTATTATGTGTCGTTGCGTACACAATCGCTGAAAACGAAAAATATCAATGGTCTACTTCGTATGTGAGTATATATATACGTATAGTAAATTAAATAATTTATTAAATTCAATACTATATATAGTTTATTTTCAATGCAATACAGAATGCATTAGTACTAGAATGCATTACTTTATACACTGCGATTCAGTCATTGTTTAAAATTTATAATAAAACAAAAAGTTACAATTTAATAATTGTCGAGAGACACGTAGAAAATAAAATTTTAATCTCGTGAATGTAATTTTTAGTCACTGCCATATCGTCGCGATACTGATGTTCAGAATAGTATTGCCGCGAACGTAAATGAGGAGGAAGTTCCGCAACTGTTGATCGATGCGACTATTAACAAATATCTCTTGGACAACGAAGACACGTCCAACGATCTCATCGAAACCGCGAGTGTGGCTTCCGGATCTGAGCCACAATTGAACGGCCAACTGAACATTCTGCATAAAATCGATGAAGAAGATTTGCTTCGTGTTTATGGTGATCTGGAGCCGAGTGATTATTCATCTCACAATTCCGAACTTAGCGGTATATTCCGATTCAGGAGAGAAGCCGACCCCCAAAACTCGATAAACTTCCATGGAACACAACCTCTAAGTGGGCCGAATCGGCAACCGTCTTGGGACCTCAACTTCAATCGTAATATACACAATAATGATCGTATGAGGACGGATGTTTTCGGGGGAGTAAGTAAAGTACCTGGTCAACGAGCGCAACCGCACGTCGGTATCCAGGCTGAGAGAAACATCGGTAAAAACGGCTTCATCAGGGGTTCTGGTCAGCTTCAACCGGGTCGTGGAGGTCACGGAGTCTCTCCATCGTTCGGCGTGAGCACTGGCGTCCGATTCAGGAGAGAAGCC
>NW_022639508.1:1184076-1187854 GCF_010583005.1 Odontomachus brunneus | reverse complement strand
ACTTTACTCACTCCCCCGAAAACATCCGTCCTCATACGATCATTATTGTGTATGTTACGATTGAAGTTGAGGTCCCAGGTGGGTTGCCTATTCGGCCCACTTAGAGGTTGTGTTCCGTGGAAGTTTATCGAATTTTTTTGGGGATTGGCTTCTCTCCTGAATCGGACGCCAGTGCTTACGCCGAACGACGGAGAGACTCCATGACCTCCACGACCCGGTTGAAGCTGACCAGAACCCCTGATAAAACCGTTTTTGCCGATGTTTCTCTCAGCCTGGATACCGACATGCGGTTGCGCTCGTTGTCCAGGTACTTTACTCACTCCTCCGAAAACGTCCGCCGTTGTACGACCATTGTTGTGTATGTTACGATTGAAGTTGAGGTCCCAGGTGGGTTGCCTATTCGGCCCGCTTAGAGGCTGTGTTCCGTGGAAGTTTATCGAGTTTTGGGGGTCGGCTTCTCTCCTGAATCGGAAGCCACCGGTCACGCCGAACGACGGAGAGACTCCGTGACCTCCACGACCCGGTTGAAGTTGACCAGAACCTCTGATAAAACCGTTATTGCCGAAGTTCCTCTCAGTCTGGATACCGATGTGTGGTTGCACTGGTTGGCCAGGTACTTTTCCTACTCCTCCAAAAATGTCCGTTCTACTGCGGTCATTATTTGCGATATTGCGGTTGAAATTTAAGTCCCAAGTAGGTTGACGATGTGGGCCAGACAAGGGCTGGGAGCCTTGGAAGGTTATTGAGTTTTGGGGATCGGCTTCACGTGGAAATCGCGGTGTCTGTAAGCAAAAGATCAGCAGTTTTTAAAATTGAGTTGTCATTGAAATTCACGAAATAAATTTTTTTCTTCATTCATGTATCTGTCAAGGTTTTAAACTAAGATATTCCATTCCAATCAGAAATCCCAAGTGCAATAGGTTTCTTTATGAGTCACGTTAAGCGCGAGGTAATTACGGTGCGATTGCTGTAATGAATCTATTGTCGCACATCAATAATTTGCCACGCTAAGCGTCAGATAAAGTGATATCTAATCGTGAAAAAAGATATATTATCCGTACACGATTATTCAAAATTCATATTAATGATAAAACTGTCTTTTCTTTTAGTTTTCCGCGATTCCGCATTGATAAAAATCCGGGTCGACGAGAAAAATTATAATAAATTATAATAAAAATTATAATAATCATTTTTCAAGCGTGATTTTCCGTTTGGAACGGTCGTAGTGAATTTCATCACTTTAATAGCAAAGTCTCTCGTTTGAATATTAGTAATTACTTACATGTGGTAGAACCGGTCCGGTCAATTGCGGCGGCGCTTGATCCCCAGGTAAATTTGCGCTTGCATATGCGATAGCACATGATAAGGCCAACAGTGAAACTAGTAGCTTCATCGTGAACACCGACTATTCTTCTGGGATGGTCGTGAATGCTCTCGGTTGAAGTAGTGAGTGACTTCTGTGCCTGTTCGATCAATCTCGGTTGCTTATATACGCATTTCGCACCCGGGGATATACCTAGGTTCTCCCGAGGGTGCCCGTTGCGTCACTTATCTGTCTGGGTATTACCCAGAGGAAGCCAGTGTGCGCCTAAGAGTTGAGCTCACGCGTGTCATTATCGCCGGGGAACCCTGGCGACAAAAAGACTATGCTCGCGCGCTATCCGAGCGCTGAACGTGTATATCGCTTGACACTTGCTCCTTTACAACGAACGCACACAAATCGCACCTGCGTTTCCTCGAAAATGACGTCACTTTATTACGGGATCTTTTCGCTTTATTCACGTCGGCATAACTGTTAAGATAGTAGGATGATTTTTGCATGAAGCAATTTTTATTCATTCATCAACGACGAATGTAAACGTTAATGAAATGACAAATACGATCATTTATACGTAAAAATGCAATAATCGTGCATTTCCTTCATCTCAGTAATAGATCTTAGTAATAGATTTGGATCCACAAATTGAGTAAATTTATTAGAATGTGGGTATGCAATTAATAGAATTAAGCGTGCACATACATATATTCGGAGAAAATTTTATAGCAAAAATTACTATAGAATTTTGTAAGACTTTCTTTTGATAGACCTTGCTGTTTAGACTGCATTACTAGAAATATAGTAAAATTGTAAAGATTTCGTATGAAAAAAAAAACTTGTAATATTCTCTTTGTATATATATATATATGTATGATTTTTATAATTGAGTTTCTCTCACTATTCTGAAAAAAATATTTTTAGAATCTCAAACTGTATTTCTTTTTTGTTTATAAAATACGCATACTTATATATTATTGGATACACGATACTTCTTATAACATTGGCCTATCAATCTTCATAATATATCTTTTAAATCCGAAAGTAGCAGTTTTGCTAAAAAATCGTCCTATTATCTTAAAGGTCATTCTTATATTTTTATCTCTCTCTTTAGACTATTTAGATAACATAAAGTGTGTAAAAATGATATTTGAGCAACAGTGCAATATGATAAATACGAATGTATTTAGTTTTGCGTATCATGTATATTCTTGACACAGCGAGATAACGAAAAGAAAAATAACACAAGAGATAGCTCTCGCTACGCAATCGGCGCGAGAGTTCACTACCATTCGCGAGACGGGATTCCCTTAATGAGAACGGCGGGAGACACGTCGACGGTAGCAGCTGCCGTCGCGCGACAAAGCGAAAGATACGGTTGTAAAAATAAAGACGCGGTGAAGTCCCGTGCGAGGCGATTGCGTGGACCGCATGTCTCATAAAAGCGCGAAACCTCTTCGAGACCGGCACAGAAGTTTACTGTTCGTGAGACGCTGAACTACCATTGAGTCTTTCAATTAGTATTCAGAATGAAGCTGCACGCTGCAGTTATAGTTCTATTATGTGTCGTTGCGTACACAATCGCTGAAAACGAAAAATATCAATGGTCTACTTCGTATGTGAGTATATATATACGTATAGTAAATTAAATAATTTATTAAATTCAATACTATATATAGTTTATTTTCAATGCAATACAGAATGCATTAGTACTAGAATGCATTACTTTATACACTGCGATTCAGTCATTGTTTAAAATTTATAATAAAACAAAAAGTTACAATTTAATAATTGTCGAGAGACACGTAGAAAATAAAATTTTAATCTCGTGAATGTAATTTTTAGTCACTGCCATATCGTCGCGATACTGATGTTCAGAATAGTATTGCCGCGAACGTAAATGAGGAGGAAGTTCCGCAACTGTTGATCGATGCGACTATTAACAAATATCTCTTGGACAACGAAGACACGTCCAACGATCTCATCGAAACCGCGAGTGTGGCTTCCGGATCTGAGCCACAATTGAACGGCCAACTGAACATTCTGCATAAAATCGATGAAGAAGATTTGCTTCGTGTTTATGGTGATCTGGAGCCGAGTGATTATTCATCTCACAATTCCGAACTTAGCGGTATATTCCGATTCAGGAGAGAAGCCGACCCCCAAAACTCGATAAACTTCCATGGAACACAACCTCTAAGTGGGCCGAATCGGCAACCGTCTTGGGACCTCAACTTCAATCGTAATATACACAATAATGATCGTATGAGGACGGATGTTTTCGGGGGAGTAAGTAAAGTACCTGGTCAACGAGCGCAACCGCACGTCGGTATCCAGGCTGAGAGAAACATCGGTAAAAACGGCTTCATCAGGGGTTCTGGTCAGCTTCAACCGGGTCGTGGAGGTCACGGAGTCTCTCCATCGTTCGGCGTGAGCACTGGCGTCCGATTCAGGAGAGAAGCC
>NW_022639508.1:1167943-1182774 GCF_010583005.1 Odontomachus brunneus | reverse complement strand
ACCTGGGATCTCAACTTCAATCGTAACATACACAATAATGATCGTATGAGGACGGATGTTTTCGGGGGAGTGAGTAAAGTTCCTGGTCAACGAGCACAGCCGCATGTTGGTATCCAGGCTGAGAGAAACATCGGTAAAAACGGCTTCATCAGGGGTTCTGGTCAGCTTCAACCGGGTCGTGGAGGTCACGGAGTCTCTCCATCGTTCGGCGTGAGCACTGGCGTCCGATTCAGGAGAGAAGCCGATCCCCAAAACTCGATAAACTTCCAGGGAACACAGCCTCTAAGCGGACCGAATAGGCAACCCACCTGGGATCTCAACTTCAATCGTAACATACACAATAATGATCGTATGAGGACGGATGTTTTCGGGGGAGTGAGTAAAGTTCCTGGTCAACGAGCGCAACCGCACGTCGGTATTCAAGCTGAGAGGAACTTCGGCAATAACGGTTTCATCAGAGGTTCTGGCCAGCTTCAACCGGGTCGTGGAGGTCATAGAGTCTCTCCGTCTTTCGGGATAACCGGTGGTTTCCGGTTCAGGAGAGAGGCCGAAACCCAGTTTGCTTAGGCAAACTTTGACAACAACGTTTTTGGACAATTTTTGTCAAATCCGAGAGGTCACTGTGTCTCATCCTGCATTGGATATAACCGGTGACCTTTTATTCTGGAAGGAAATCGAGGAAATTGATAAAATTAATGTGGAAGTGTAAATTTAAAAAAAACCGGCTTTAACCGGCTATTAACTGCGAAAAAATTAGACAAAATGGACGAATTGCCAACGTCGAACAATGGTATATATAGTAAGCTTTAATTAGATATATTTTTTTATTTTTGTATTTATATATATTTTTGCAAGTATTAATAATAAGTTTACGAGAATATAATAATAAATTATGTAATATAATAATAAGTTTACGTAAAATTATCATTAAGCAGAGATTGTAAATAATAAATCGTATCAGAATGAGTATTTCTCTGTACATATATACTGCACTTGAATTATCCATTAATAGCATTAAAGAGTCACGTCGCGACGCACGTGGCTTCTCATATATCTGGTGTGATGTTAAAATTCGGGTTCGTCCTGAAAATCGTGTCAAATGTACTCGAAGGCTGTGTAGGTCGGTCGGTCTGCGCCGCGCGAAAATGCGATTTCCACGAGAACAACATTTCTGCAGGAATTCCTTCCTGAAGACGCCATCTTCTGCCTCGTTCCCCCTCCTTCCCGTTCCTTCTCTCTTTCTCTCTCTTTCTCTCTTGCTATCTATCTCTTTCCCTCTCGCCCTTTCGTCGCGGCAAATTAAGCTTCCCAAAACACCGCGAAACTGTTAATTAAGACTCATTATGTTCGCTACAGGGGATGGTTGCCTGGGATGGAAGGTGGCCGAAGCGGAGGATGAAGACCACGAAGGAGCCGTAGGTGGGGAGGGGAGCAGTGGGGGTAGGCGGGGGTGGTTTAACCCGAGTACGAACTTCTTAATACCGCAGCTGCAGTCGGGTTCATTGTGGGATCAATACGGGGAGATCCGTGGTAGTGGCAAGCCAAGTGCGATTGGCCCTGACGATCGGGCACAGCGATTGGCCGGTGCCGGCACTGCCAGGAGGCGGATCCTGCTACAGACCTGTCGTCAGGGTGGCGGAAAAGGGGAAGAGGATACGCGTCGCCGTTTGTAAACAGAGACGGGAACGGCTTAGAAAAAGACAGCGACAGGCACTAGGGAGAGAGGGTGACACACGGTGTCGTGTCTGGGGGTTCAGTCTGTGTTCACCCATGAGAGACACACCACCAGCGGCGACACGCTCCGCTCACGTCGCGAGGGTGGCTCGTTTTGTCCGCCAACTGGTCATCCTCGATCACGAGGACCGCCTGTCTTACGTATTGTATGCATCGCGATTGGATGGTTCCCGTTGGAGAAGACTCTTCCAAGAATAGATTGTCTAAACAATCAGTGGGACGCAAACGATGACATGAGTCATGTGTGTCATCTTGAACAGCTGGTGGGTTCGGGAGATGAGGTGTTGAGGACGGTGACAGCGGCTCTTCTCATTAGCTAAGTGAAGTGTCGATTTCAAGTGTTCATAAGTAGCTAGAAGAGGATTAAGTAGAGAATTCCACTTTGTGAATAATCTGCAAGCTGTGAACAATTTGATATTCTTGAATTTCAAGTCGTGAAATTAATTGTGTACCTCGTCGTAGGTGATTATACAAAACGATAGTGCAGTGTTGAAGTCAGTGATAATTGATCTTTATCGAGAAGCCCTAAAAACGAAGATCTTCGAGAAGAGAACTTTCGGAAAGAAACGCCTGATAAACAAAAATAAACAAAGGTGCCTTCTTCCGTAGGAAGGAAAGCCCTACATGATTCCGTTTATCTTACCGGCCGTGAGGTCCTTTAAAGGAGTAAGTTAAAGATATGACGTTATTCGATACACTCAGCTGATGACGACAACCTGAATCCTTTTGGATTCACGCAACGTGCTCACCCTGAAAGGAGAAACGAGGAAGAGGAGCGATCGGTCGATACATTTCTTGCGTCGTGTATCGTGAGCTATCTGGAAGAATTTATCTGCACGTACGTTAGCAATTCGTCGTGCTTCAGTGGCCTCGAGAAATATTGGAACTGTTTTTATCTGATTAGAAGTGACTGAAATTACATCTAAGTAAGATTAAGGAGAATATCTTGTGATCAATTAGCAAACATCTAATTTCCCATAATTACGTCTCTCGTTTCCCTTGCGAACACGCACGAGTCATTGTTTGTGTGAACCGACGGATCGGGCGTTTCTCGACATACAACATCGTTCCTGTATATAGATTCGACGGCTGAGGAATTCTGGAATCTCGAATAATTTTGTATATTTAAATCGACGTTGCATAATTCAAAGCAACGCAGGAGAAATCAGAAACTCTATCTCGCAACGATAGAACACGTCGTTCGACTCTCCTCGTGATAACGCGGTGTATCGTGAATCGACCGCTTCTACCGTATCTAGAAATTATAAATAACCTGGGAAATTTAGACCAATTATACCGCGGCTACTGAAGTCATCGAAGAAAGCCTCATCGAAAAGAGACTCAACAATAATAATACATCGAAGCAATCTGCAATGTGCACGAAACATCGTCCTTAGTGCCGAGCCGACGACGAATCCAGTGAATCCCGAATAGTCTCGAATGTTTGAGCCGACCGCGGCGCGCCATTGACGGAGGTGAATAAGCCAAAGGGTGGTGTTCGAAAGGGTGGTGCGACGTTCGGGTACGCAAGTCTGCAGGCCAGCTCTGGGGTGCCGGGCCCGGGCGGGGTGATGAGCTGCTCCGATGTGATGTATCAATATTATCCTTACCTCTACCAGACCCACCGGCCACCGCCGCCGCACCCGACTCACCCTCATGCGGCCCCGCACAGCCACCCCCACGCCAATCCGCACGCGGCCCACCACAGTCCAGCCAGGCCGGCGCCCTTCCAACCCTTCCCGGCAGCCACGACGACGCATCAGTATGATAGGGTGAGTCGATACCTTTAAATTATTTTTGTCGATTTTTTGCGGGAAAGAGGAACACTGAACTGCTGCCGTGAGACCTCAATGAGTTCTCATTACTCACGTCTGATAAATTTAATTGCGAGCAATAATAATTGAGAATAAAAATTGCAAATGATATTGGACATAATTAGACTTGCAAAGAAACTTTTAATTATATGTTATGGCAAAGTTACGATACAAGATCTGTCGCTAATAGGCGACGTGGAAAACTGTCGAAGGCGCTAATAGGATACGCCGGGTCGCCCATGTTTCTAAAGTGGTCCATCGGCACATTTTTATAACCCCGTTCTCGGGGCTTGTCGCCGGTACTTGAGTCGTCCGAAGCAATTAAAGACAGACCTGCGCGTTGTCCGGTCATTAAGTTCGGCGCGTTCGGTAAAACGACTGCGAACGTTTATAACAAGTTCCGCTTGTATTCTACACCGACTGTTCCCGCTTTTACGGCGAACGAATATTCTTTACTGCCGTATAAATTAATCGGGAATGATTATATTACCGCGCGCGCGAATGTAATTCTTTATTCGGCTTATCATCGGCTGAACGGTACAATGATGAACCCCTGCAGTGTGTTGAAATACTGGGGAACGTTTATTCAACAAAATAAACGTGTCCTCAACTGGAAATTTGTCATATTCTTTCTCTTTTCTCTTTTTTTTACCTAATTAACGAAATTTCACGAAATTCTCAATTTCATCGATCTTGGAGTTCGCGGATTCTGCGATTCTCGGATTTCCGTATAATGGGTTCTGCCGAGTACTCGACAGTCCCACGAATCGTTCGATACACGAATCTTCGGCCATTCGCATTTCCGAGAAGTAGAAGAGCACCGTCGACGTGGCACCACGTATTCTGAAATAGTTTCGCGACGGCAAGGAAAAGGTTTTCGCGAGTAGCGCGAGGGAATCGCCTGTGTATCATTTTAATTTGTCTGCTGGGAGGTCAGGCGTGTTCCTGCCCTCGGCGAGCACCCATCCGTGCGCTGTGGGGTGTCGAGTGCTGTTGTGCCGTCTTTCCCGACTCGGTGGGAAAGCAATGTTCCTTTTTCCCAGCAGACCCAACTCACTTAGGTAATATTAAACCACTTGTAACTAGTGATGCGAGCCGAAGATATTCTCGAGAGGATATTCTCGGAAAACGAAGATATTTTGAGAACGATGATACCCCGCGACAAAGAGACTGTCAAATGACATTCTGTAAATATTATCTGAGAAAGTATCGAGCAACATACACTTTCTTTGAGAGAAAAAAAAATATTCCACGCGAAAAAGAGCATCATAATATTTAAATCATAGAAGTTGAAAAAAATATAGACAACTCGGAGATTTAAGATTGTGATTTCAGATCGGAATTTTTCAAAAACGCGATATTTTCACCGTAATAATTCGTTTAGTAAACGAAATGCGTAAACAAACACGTGATGAGAGGATAATAATGTTCGATATTACTGAACAAACATAGAGCTGTTATCTTTCGTAGATTTAAGTGCTATTTCTAAGCTTTCTAAGATCAAATTTCCTTGTATCATAAAATTTTCGAATTCAATCTTGATATTCTAGCATCTTTGAAGCGATGCGACCGCTGAACTTTAATAATTTAAGATTCTAAGAGTTCTGCGCTCTCGTGGATACCGAGAAAGAAACTCGTTCTGTCGCCTGATATGCGTGAACTCCCAATCTTTCGGCTGGATCATTGCGATCGGCGCGTCCGGCGGAATCTCGCCTTTAATATGCAATTGAAAATTGAGCGGAGCTCCGCGATTAATCAGATGAGCCCGGCGCTCTTTTCTTTTCTTCTCGCAAGACATATAGCTACGAGCGCGTCGTTTGATCCATTTATCTATCAATCTCCCGGCGACATGGTAGAAACACACACCGGACGTTCCCCGCGCTTCTCTCTTTCTGTCCCGTTCTCCGTGGCGATCGCGAGATAACATCCGGCAAAAGCGTTAAGCCCGCGCGATACGAACGAAACGGCAAAGGAGAGAAGGAAAGCCGATCCCGACAGTCGGACAGGTTCTCTCCGCGAACGGACTCCCCCCGAAGGAAGAAGAGGCCCCCGGCTCATATCCTCGAGGCCCGGGTAGTTCACGCGACCGCGGCGACACGAATTTACTTTTATTTAAACCTCCTCTCCTTCCTTTTATTTAGAGCCCGAGGAGCCGGGAGGAGCGCCGCGCTCATTTTGCTCCTTTGCCGGCCTCCGCTCTCTGTCCCCCCGGTCTCTGAATTAATAGCCGCGCTAGTGTTTTTCGCAGTGTGTCGGCCACGGTGCATGTGTGCTGTGTGTGAATGTACGTTGCACACGCGTGTGCAAAGGCGCGTACCTACGTGACACGCGTTAAAAATGCGCACCGTTTTCTCACGACGACGACGACGACGACGAAGCAAACCGAAACCGCCGTGCTTCATCGCTCCTGCACGGCCAAGTAAGCGAGCGAACGTTCAGGACTCTCGTGGCTGCGCTCGCGGAAAATGATGTACGGGATGTGTCGCAGGACGAAGCTGCGACCCGATCCCTCCGTGGCCACTGCGAGCCCGGCTGCGAGCTTCAGTATCATGACAGTATCATGACATCGATGGAAGTTAATCAAACGCGATTTCGGTGGAGTTCTCGTGTGAACGCGCCGATATATAATATTCAATTTCTTGGAATAAAAAAGTTTAATTAGAGACAAGTAGGCGACTTTTGCAAACGATATCAATCATGATCGTGACGCGCCTCGGGAATAATAATTTAGAAAAAAATTCGGACGGAGAGAACCCGAGAGATCGGGACGATTGTTTCGGCGGAGAGAAACGCGTCCGCGCGAAGGGAGAGACAGGTGCTGGTCGCAGGAGAAGCCCGCAAGAACCTGGCTATCCTTCATTAGCACTCTCGTTACCTGGCCGCCGTTTCTTCTACGCACAGCGAACGCAACACAAACACACACACACACACACACACACATATATATATACGCACGCATGTGGAATCCACACTATATACTTGCAGCCTTGCACCATCAGCGCGTTATGTCATGCAGTTTGCGCTCAAAAGTCGGTTAATGAAAATAGGACCAATAAACACGAGCACCTCTTCGCATCCGACGGGAGATACGTGAGAGTTCGCGCTCGAGAAATTTAGAATTTTAGGTTAAATGCGCGGTGACACGAGGAAGAGAGGCTCGCAGACTTCTTCTGGGTATCTTCGCGAAATTGACAAACTAAAAGGAAAATCGGAATTCGCGGGAGACCTGTGCCGCGAGCCTCCTCGAAGACGGTGGAATCTAGCATCCGAGGAACTTACACACAGTTCAAGGAGACTGCGATTCGAGACATTCGGTACTCAAGGAATCTAGAGACCGAGCTATTAGAATTCAAAACGTGTAGAATCTAGGGCGCTTAGACACCGGGGTACCTCGAATCCGTGTAATTCGGAGTCCGAGATATCGACTCGTCGGAGCTCGACCAGCGCCAGCGTCGAGTGATCGAGACCGAAACAACGTTGTCAAGTGCCGCGTTAATCGAGTCCCAACCTATAATTACCCGGCTCTGCCCCTCTTCGGGATCGTCCTCTCGGCAAACGATAATAAGCCACCGGGCGCCTCTTTCACGAAACTAGCGGACAAGCGTGACAGTATAACCGGCAGCAGCAAACGAGAAATAGAAAGAGAAAAGGAGAGCGGGAGGAAGGAGTAGAGGGTAAGAGAAGAAGAGGGAGGGAGAGAGAGGAAAGGAAAGAAGGCAAGATAGAGGAAGAAAGAGTAGTCGTAAAAGCGCATTTTTCTCGGGTATCTGGCCGATTAATGAACCGATGTCGTCGCCAAGACCACCCCGAAGGGTGCGCGTACGGGACGCGCATCCCTCGCGATAGACCGACAGCAGTCCAGGACTATAATACCTATCCTATAACCAGCTCCTGTCCGTCCTCCTAGCAGCAGGTCTCAAACGGACCGCGCCTTTACCTGACCAAGTTTTACGATCGTCGCGCCGAGGTGGCGATGTGTCCTCGTGTTATCGTCCTGGCGGGATCTGGCCTGGCTAAAGCAGGCTTCTGCCACGGCTTCTTTTATTATATTTCTCTTTCCTTCTCCTCCTCCTCCTCCACCTCTTCCTCTTCTTTCCTCCGTGCTGTTGTTGGCTCCTCTTCGCGGCCGAGAAACACAGGACGACAGGGGCATTACTTTGCAATCCGCGACCGACGCGTTCGTAAATTTGACTTAGGCGCGATACTCGTTTGAGAGAAGAAGAGAAGTAGTTAGTATGTTGACGATGAGAGGAAATTATTTATCTTTCACGCTGGCTGACAGAGCGATTAGATATGGGCTTGTTATTTAATTTGATAGAATGGCTACTCAATTGATAATTATATAAGCGACAACATCCCAAGTTGAAGTTTGGATCCTACTTTCGATCGCAATATT
Source organism: Odontomachus brunneus (assembly GCF_010583005.1). Lineage (NCBI taxonomy): Eukaryota > Metazoa > Arthropoda > Insecta > Hymenoptera > Formicidae > Odontomachus > Odontomachus brunneus. Next base: position 1,174,830 of record NW_022639508.1, on the reverse strand, counting down.
CTATTTAACGCCTACTTTGAGGTTATCTTTCGAACCTACAAGTAGCATTTTGCGTGTTTCCAGCGCGATTAAAGGCGACAAGTACACGGAAAGAAGGAGTCAGCTGCTGCATCAAAAGTCTGTGTATCGTAGCTAGATCTTATAGTAACACAGGTAAAACACTGAAAGCTATAGCTGCTACTAGGCATGTATTCAGCTATGAAACCGAAGTGGCAGCAACAGTAACAAAAGTTCCAGTAGCGAACTTTTAGTGATAATACTTAGTTAAGTTATACATACAAATATATTTTCAAATATATTTTCAAAATCATGATTAGCTACGACAGTAGTGGAGTCTCTTTTTCCACATGAAACATTGCTTTCCATGTGATCTTACAGTATGTACAAATGTTAGAAAGTTTAGGTCGAAAGTAGGGTTAAAATTTCAGGGAAAGGGAGGAGGGGAGGAGGCGTGTTTAATCGTTACGATTAAACGATTCGTCGAGATCTCCTGAATTCCTACCGAGATCTTTTCAGACTTCATCTTACGCTCGGTAGCTTAACTGTCACGTTGTGCCCTCGTTCAATTTGACTCGTTCGCGTCGTTACTTCTCCTATAAGTCAATTATTTACGAAGCCATCGACGGCGACGGTTGACTTGCTTTCCACCGGACTGTCAATATATGTCGTCAATCTTCCGCGGTGTCGACACACCGAGTTTCGAGTTCTGGCATTCCCGTCGCGTCGTATTAGGAGAGATCGACTACCGGCTGTAATTTGTTGTTCTCGCTTCGGCGGAATAAATTTCCACCGGGACTAGTTTCTCGGGCAGCGCTCGCGCGCGAGCGATTCTGGCCGCGCCGGTTCTGCCCTGAGCGCTCGCCCTTTCGTCTCCGTCTTTGCATTCCACCATGAAATCGCTGTCGCAAACGCTTATACAACCTGTCGCGGAAAATCGCCGCAGAATGCGACGCGATTTCTAAAACCACGGTACGATCCCGGCAGCCGTGGAACTAGACCTGTTGATCAGCGAAGTCGTCCGCGACAGGTAGCCGATGCCGATCGGGATACCGTACGGAATTCCGTGAGATTATAATAAAGCCGGGTGTGCATTTAAAATTAGACGAGACTCGACAATTGTAGTAGCGCGCGAGGAGGAAGAACGCAATGGCGAGCGGAGGAGATACCTGGCGCATTGACATCGCGTAAAAATTATCGGTCCGACAGTAATTTAGATTTTTTTTATGAACTCGTGCCGCTTTACAGACTCCGCCGAGCTTGTAGGCATGTTGAATTATGGATGAGTCTACCAATCGAGGATCATAATGAGACCTTGACGTATCGAGGTCGAGGCTGTAAGTCTAAGGCCGATTTTATAGTCGGATCTTACGTTTAAGGTCGTCTTAAATTCATCTTCAGGTGCTGTACGGATCGGTTCATTGCTATCTACGAGATATCTGAGGATAAACTTGAGACGATCTTAAATATAAGATTCGGCTGTGAATACCGTCGTGTGAGACCGCCTGCATGTTAGCGCAGCGTTATGTCGAAAGTTCCACGACAGTTCGAGCTGGAATCTCCTCGTTCGTCCTTCGTTTCCTCTTCCCGTGGGCCTCCATTCTCCCGCGATTCACGACAGTATACGGTCCGGCTTTCGACCGACGCGCTACCTCGACATCGATCTCCGTCGCGCGCGTTTCCCTGGCCCCCGTGTTTCGGGGCCCTACGCCATTGCGCGAGCCACGCAGAAAATTCGCCCATAAAGCGCGCGGAACGGCCGCGCGCTCGCCCGTAAAAGAAAGAAGAAGCGAGGAGCGGTACATTTAAACGCTCCCCACGGTATATCGGGAGTTCCCAGAGAGGCACGCAAGACCTACGCTACGTCTTTACTTAACCCCTTGACCATACGATGAACAACATTTTTCCGACGCGGCCGACCGTAGGGAGTCCCCCTTCCGTTTCCCCTCCCGCCGTGCACCCGCTCGTGGGTTCGCTTCCGACATTTGCCGAGGCGCGGTCACGCGAGTACCCGGTGCCTGGTACCTGGTGCATGCTGCCTGCCGCCTCGACAGCCTCGGCGCGAAGCGGCTTCGATATCTCGCGCTCTACGGCGCTCGGATGGTTGGAGAAGGAAAAACGAATTAATTACGATCAATCCGCGCGATGGAGGCGCGCGTCGTAAAAGCAAGCAAGGCAGTCAGGCCGACCGGCCGGCTGACCCTGTCGAAGTCGAGGAGGCACTCTTACTATACCGGTATGAGCTATGGTCGCCGTCTTCGACGTGCTCGGCCAAGCAGGGAGCATCGACATCACTTGTGCCGCGCCGCGCCGGCGAAACCTGCCCTCTCTTCCTCCTCTTTCTTTGTGGCTTCTTATTGTACCAGCTGCGAAAATTAATAGCGCGCGCTTACGCGACATCTACGCGATGCTTTGGCGACCGCGAAAAATTGCATTTTTAGACTGTTCAATTGTCGAGGTTATGGACGAATTCAACGATTCGCGAATATCGGAGATAGCAATAAGTGTCGTGAAACATTCAATTTTTGACATTTTTTTCACTTTAGTCATTGGTACTCTAGAAAAGTCTGGTTTGTTTTGCGACCAGTTATTCGCCATTTTAATTGTGAAGTTCTCTCTTGGTATCATTGAGTGCAGACAAACAATTTAATTGCAATGCAAAACCAGATTTCATGGTCGCATGAAGAACCAGATTTTTTTTAAAAGTATCTATGATTAAGAGGATGTTAATAATTAGGTGGTTTAACTTGTAGGTTGACGGGTTTTTTCGATCTGTAAATATTTCGAATTTTTGGCACTTTAAGTGTTTATGTTACTTCAAATTTGTAGATATTGATAGTTCGACATATCCTAAATACTTTAGATGAAAATTTAGATAGTCTTCGTACTGTTATAGAGCGCCGTAGACTGCGTTGGGACTTTTCCCCGGCGCACGCCAATGTAAGAGAAAGGTAAGAGGAAAGAAAAATTGGAAATAAAAGACACACAGGACGGTAATATCGACGCTCGCCATGACGATGATACTTCAGACCGGTACAGCAACAGCATCCTCGACCGCGGTAGGATCAAACGGTGCGGTACGGATAGAGAGAGAGAGAGAGAGAGAGAGAGAGAGAGAGAGAGAGAGGGGAGGGAGAGAGAGAGAGAGAGAAAGAGAGCCGTAAGTAGGGGTGCGCGAGGTCTCGATAAATTCAGGATCTGGAAGTTCGAGTCGCTGACTTTTTTATCGCCACTTAAAAACAGGAAAATGACGTTTCTGCCGGCAAAGTTTCAGTCGGCGACCGATTCGCATTACGCAACATATAGATGCGTCATTCCATCCTTGATCCTTCCAGGATTTCGCGCTTTCGCCTATTTCTTTTTTTTTTTGCAAATGTCACAGCAGCAAACAAATTCCCGAAATAGACTCTCTTCATCGGGCAGGACTGAATAATGTTAGATTTCGCAAAAAGCTCATTTGCTTGCCGTCTAATCTCGCCGAACGAGCCGCGCGCGACCGAAAATGTCGGATGGCTTGCCGGATTCGCGCGAGACGTTATCGAACGTTATTCTTCGCGGCAACAGCGGTCAGTGTCGCAGCCGCAGCGGCACTGGCCGCTAAAAAGGGACGCGCAAAACTTTCACCGAATCGTCGCGAAATCGAGGTGAACTCGCCTTACCGGTTTAAACGAAAAAATTAATACGTGACCCGGCGGCAGCGGCGGTGGAGATCGGCGCCCGCGTGGCTCAGATAAAACGGCGTCCCGATATCAAGAATCGGCTACGGGTGCCAGGTAAAGACAACACCGGTGGACAATCCGTTGCTCATCGGACAAAAAGCCATCGGCTGGTCTCCTGGCAAGACCTGATCCGACTGCCTGAGAAGACCGGAATGACGAATCTGTCGTAACTACTCGCGGATATTGCTCGTTTCTCGAAACTAATAGACGTCCTTTGCTTCGATACATTTCAAAAGATACTCGAGCGGGAAGAATTCTTCAAACTACTGTTTGCAACTTACACATGTATACGAGAACTGTATTGAGACAAAGGTAACGACATCCCGTAGTATTGGACATATTCGCGATATTTGTATCACGCGTTTTCTTGTAATTTTAAAATTGCGATCAGCATTGCAATGTCAAATTATGGGAAAGTTAGATATAAATGAATCGCGGTAACACCTAACAATGAAATATCATTGTCGTTTCATTTTTAACTCCTTTCACTGACAAGTGAAAATGACACTCGACAAGCTGCGAGAAGAGCGAACACGAAGCGGAAGGCGAGTAAGGGAGAAGGAAGTGTCGCGGAAGCGGCAGCCGCTTCTTTTGTGCCGTCGGAGTGTGTCCTCCTTGTCAGAAGTCCGCGGATACGTTTCTGCTCGAGGCGGTTGCATTGAATTGCAGATTCGCGCGGACAGATGGACACGTCCATGAACGAACTCGCGGTCGCTTGTTGCGACAGCAAAAAGCATCCCAAGACCCTGGAAATCTTTCGATCTTGCGAGAGAGAACCGCGATCTTGTGTCTCATATATATCCCCGTAACCTCGATTCCACGACTGTTCGCATCCTCGGATTCTAGGATCCGCGGATACCTAGAATGAGGAAAAGAAATGCGAAAAAGCGCTAATTTGCGTTGAGGGGACAAAGGAAAAGAGGGAAAGAGAGGTCATATCTCGAATTCTTCAGCCTGTATTAATAATAGTCGTTATTTGAAGTTTGTCTCATGTGAGATGATCAGATTTTTACTCAGAATTAGATCCAAGTTTTTTAATTGAATTATATATGTGACATTATGGGTACCAGCTATTAGATGCTGCAAACGTTTTGAAGCACTTAAAGAAACGCCGCCGTGCTTGCATCGAGCGCTTCAAAGCATTTGCAGCGTCTAATGGATTATATTTTATATCTAATCGCGATTCAACTGAAAAACTCTCATCTAATTCAAATCCAAGTATCTCACATACTTGTGACAAGTTTCAAGTAATGACCATTAATATACAGGCTTTAGTACCTTGAAAATCTCTCGACGAGTTGAAATTCATCTTTGACCGATTTCTGTTCACGCAGATCATCTCGATCGTTCAATTCCTAGCTCTCCATACTCGTCCAATCGTTTGGTACTTGGAGGCGCGAAAGATTCGCGATCACAGTTATCTATCGAGATATCGGTATCGCGGTCCAAGAATTCCTCTCCGGCGGATCGGCGGCGATCGAATCTTTTGGAGGGAAAAAATCCCGCGTCAACTATCAACCCGTTCGTCGTTAGTCACGTGCGTCGCGCGGCTCGGCCATTTGTCTTTGTTCACTTTGCGCGCACCCGGTGTCCAAGAAAATGCCCGCGCGTCTATTTGTTACGAAGCCGATGCCACAAATCACGGCGCGCTGCACCCTGTGTCCTCGTCGCCGAACTCTTACTTACGTTCGCGCGCGCGCGAGACTACTCAAGTATATTTAAACGCAATTACGACAAGCGGGCCGCCCGGTAATCCCGGCAAGGCGCGCACCACCGCGAGATTAACTGCTACGAACATCAGGCAAGCCAGAAGTCTGGAATCCAGACTGCCGCGGAACAGCGAGCAATATCCCCAAGCGTTATTATAACTCGCGGAGACTCTTGATGAACACGCGTCGCGTTGATGAAACACACCCCTTGCATTTGGGGGGTCGCGCAACGATGACATCATCGTCTAGGTGTCTGCTAATTCTAAAGATCTATCTGAGTCTTCGTGAGACACAGAGAACGAGAGATTTGAAAATCCACCACTCCTGTGAGATGCTTGTGATCGTACATGGAAGAAAAGATATGGCGCATATGACTAGAAATATTTTGTTGTGAGCAGCACAGTCGCATCAGCCTAGCTATCTTTGTGTGATTATAATGTATTGATATGACTCAGTTATTTTAGTATATCAACTACATTAATATAGTTGCGCGTGGTTTGATTGTGGCAACCAGAAGTCGGTGAGGGTGACACTTAGCATGAAAACCGTTTGGTTGAAGCAATCGAGTATCGTCACTGCTGCAACATCAGTAACTCAGCTTGCAGCTGTGGCGATTGCTCTGTGGTTGCAACAACCACATAATTAGTTGTTTTGTATTTTACTATTGAGTCTAGTTGGCACAACCAAATTTATGCTTGCAATCACACTGTTGTGCACTACAATGGGAAGCAATCATATTACATCAAATTTATACAACAATCTGCGAACTCATAATGAAATACAACAAAATTTATCAGGAAATACGATAGCATAAAAATGTCCAAAAATTCTCTTCAGAAACTACCTCAAGGTAATAATCGCGAGGGTTGAATACAGTCCGTGGCGACTGGAAGATCCTACGACTCTTGACGATTTAATTACCAGTCTCTCGATTGAAAGTTTAGGCAATTGTCATTATTGTCAGACAGCAAGTCGCGAAGAATCAGTCGCGTCGCGACGTTTATTTACGACCTCGGCAGTTTTGACGGCGATGTCCCTGCGGGATAACGATTAGCGCGGCCATGTGAATTAAATGGGATAAACGCGGTTAATTCCTCATCTCTATCGGAAGAAACGAGCCGCGGGTATGCGCGGTAAGTGGCGAATTAATAAACGCCGTCGACCCTCGACTCGACTTGGCTGAACGCGGGAGAGAGACCAGACTTTGAGCACCGCGATCTGAGCCTCCAACTTCGTCGCCGTATACGAGAACTCGGACTTCTGCGGTAGCCGGCGATAAGGCCTCCATTACTGAAATACCGGCTGTTTAACCCCGCGGAACTCTCTCGCCGCCCCTCTCGGGATTTATCCCTTTTACTTCTCTCGATGCCGCCTGCCTCGCGAGTTGTCTATTTTCGCTCGACAACGCGATTCGCGCCACTCCTCTCTCTCTCTCTCTCTCTCTCTCTCTCTCTCTCTCTCT
>NW_022639508.1:1162363-1165840 GCF_010583005.1 Odontomachus brunneus | reverse complement strand
GCTCTCTCTCTCTCTCTCTCTCTCTCTCTCTCTCTCTCTCTCTCTCTCTCTCTCTCTCTCCTTCCCTCTATTTTGCCGGGCAATTCCGTAACAGAATGCTAATGCAATGCAATTACACTAACCCTTCGCGTTTGGGACACTAATACGCGCTGTGTCACTGAGGAAGGCGAGAACTTGCGAGAAAAAAAGCTTCCTTTAAGGAGCTCGCAATCGATTCTTCCTCGAGAAGGTGAAAGTGCGGCTGCGGAAGCCCCTCGGATAACCCCTCAAAGGGGGTAACTAAGCGTCGCCATATCCTTGTAGGACTCCACGGCGGTTTTTATATTCTCGGCATTCGATATTCCGGCTACCTGTCGTTAATAAGAGGAAAAAACGACGGGACCCGGCGCTACTAGATCCGCGAGTCCAGTTCTCCGTCAAAATATTCGGTATACGGCATGTATCGAGAAGAGAAGAACGATCGAGGAGTGGATCCACCTCTTCGTTCGCGCTCGTCCGGCTCGCATCGACAGCCTTCGTCAGTTCTTTCCGGCTGCCGACGACCGCGTGACACGTGTTGGACCAGATATTATTTGGACTGGACGGCAAGCAGAACTGGTCTGCCCGGGCAGCTGACGTATCAAAGAGATACCGACGAATGTCGCTCGTCCGCGATTCGATCTCTCGCTTAGATATGCCAAACAATTTCTAATTAATCGCTCGGCGTCCCGTGCACGACGCGAACTCGAGCGCCGATCAGGATGCGGGATGCGAATGCCCCTTTATCCTCGAGCGGCCCTCCAGCCGATCGGGTTCTTCGCGAAGGTGATCTCGATGTTACTGCAATTTTCGCCCGAAGATTCGCGATTTCTTTTTCATCGCGCTGTTCCCTCATCGGCGATCGTCCACTTACTTCGCGTGTGCCTTTTTGCGCAAGCTGAAAACCGTGTGTTCCGGCGATGTACAGAGAGCGCTAAAGTACGCCGCGCGACACTTTGGCCGTGCAAATAGATGAAAGAGCGTAAGAGCAGAACGGCGCCTCGTAAATCTAAGGGACGATTCGTCAAAGGACTTGCGACAGAAAGCAAGAGGCAGGAGGAGGAAGGAGAGAGCGAGTGAGAGCGACAAGGAAGGAAGTTTAGGGATTCCGCCACCGGTTACATTGCTAACGTTCGACCTGCACGTGCGCTCGGTTTTGCGCGGGACGCTCGAGCGCACGTCGACGTGTAGACTGTCCGGTAGGGTATGATTTGTCGCATCGCCGGCCAGCTGCCGCCCTCGTGTTCCCGCGAACTTTTCACTCGATGAACGCGCAAAAATGTCCCCGTCCGTACGCCTCTCCTTCGCCAAAGCTTATCATTAAACAAGGAAAAACAAGACTTGTTTTAGCAACTGAAAACCTCGCTAGTCCAGCCGTGATATACGGACAGTCAGATTGCCGTGTTATAAAGTCGCAGAGTTATAAATAAGTTTTGTGACATCGCGCAAATTCACTACAAACAAATCACTTATTTAATAGCTAATGAAGAAATTTTTTTTCAATCGACAGAAAAGTGCGCTCCCATCAAGTCTGAATGCAAACGTCGATAATAAGAAATATATTATTGTGGATTACGTAATTTCTAAGTTTTTTCTCGTATTAATAATTGTATCAATATATTGATATAAATTGTATGATTTGATTGGTAAAATTAGTGAATTTGTTTTGCAAACTTCGATTAGTTTGAAACACGAATTGGTATGTTGCGGTGATTAAGATAACATTGACAAAAATGGGTTAGCTCTATGAGCAGACTGTCAATTGCTTTTACGCATAATTTCTTCGCTGTGCTAACAAATTTGTTCAGTTATAACATTTAATTTTGTACAGCAAATTATAGATTCGCTAAATCAACCAAAGTACATTTTTATTCCGTGCAATATTATATATTCCCTCGTTTCGCCATTGTGGTCTCCGTGGAACCCTTTAAGCTTGATTCCCGGAGATCCGGGAATCGACTTTAACGAAGAATCGATTTCAACATCAAGATGTATAGGCGCGAGGCAAACTCCGTGCTGTGATCTTTTGGTCCCGGAAGCTTGGAGCACGAAAGATTCTCAAGATTCGGGAAGAGATCGGTAAGAGATCCGGGACTCTAGAACTCGCCCACCGTCCTAGGAACTCGGCGTTTCGACCGCTTAGGATTTCAGCATCTGTTTCCGTGATGAATCACTCGCGCGGGCCACTGACTTTGGGGCATGTAAATATAGAGGCGACGCATTGTTCGACGTCTCGGCGTCGTTGCACCGAAAGAATACCCAGACATTGTCTTTAGCTCCAAAAACGCCGCGTGCTTGACGACGTTTCGTTTGTTTTTCATAGCGTTCAGAGCTTCGTCAGCTTAAACCAACAAACAGCGCTTCGTTTGAGAGGTAGGAGGTCTAGTAGGAGTCTAGAAGAAGTTTGCGAGAGACGGCAGTCGGAGAAATTGCAAAATCGTAAATTGACACGACAATTGCGATAACTAATAGCTAATAATCGTTACATTTATCGGACGTTTATCTCGCGCCAAGGGATAGGCCGTGTAATTTACATTGCAGCTCGGTTTCGCGTAATGCAACGTTCCGCGGATTGCGATTAAGACACGCGAAATCGCGATAAAAATGATTCGAGGATTTAATTTACGACGTGGTCGTGGACAATGTGGCAGCGAACATTCCGACGCATTTTATGCGACCACTAAAGCCTGGCGGCGCGCCAGCCGACCGCAGGTCTATTATAGTTTTGTTATGACAGCGGGCCGTTTCCGTAAATTAATGTCGAAACAAATGTATCTCGTTTTAAGGGACGGCCGGCTGTACTCCTAATTGAATCGGTAAACACCATAAGTTAGCCGGTAAGTAGTCATGTCGGCATAAATCACTTTTGGGAGATGAGCTGTCACCTCGACCTCTCGTGAGTTCCTTTAATCTCATGAGCGGGTAAGATCGCGACCGTGAGTCAAGGTACGTCGAATTCAAAACCAGAAACCCTGCAATTGGTCTTTCCATATTTTCAAACTTTTCTAAATATTGCAATAAACGTATACAGTATTTGTTAACAATGAGCACATGAATGCTCTGTTATATACAATGCAGCATTATACACGAAAATATTGTAGCAAAATTATATTTCTGGAATGCTTTTTTTTATAAAACTAGACTGAAATTGTAGTGAAAATTACTATAAAGATAATAAATTTGACGATTTATCTGGTATGTGACATAAAAAACACTCTAGCACTTGTACAATAATTTTTTTTAATAAATTACATTTTTAAACAAGTATATAATAATTTTCTAGTGATAAGTGCGTTTTTAAACAAGTATATAGTAATTTCGATCATAATTCTGTGTGGTTCAAGATTACAAAAGTTTTGTTGTAATTTTTGCTACAGTATTTCCCCCGTATACATAATTATGGTTTCCTCTCTCTCTCTCTCTCTCTCTCTCTCTCTCTCTCTCTCTCTCTCTCTCTCT
>NW_022639508.1:1067939-1161715 GCF_010583005.1 Odontomachus brunneus | reverse complement strand
CTCTCTCTCTCTCTCTCTCTCTCTCTCTCTCTCTCTCTCTCTCTCTCTCTCTTTCACTCACTTCGTCTTTATTATAGATAGTAAATAAAATTCCATCATCCATTTAATTGGGAGCAAAACTATTTCAGAAATATGAATGCGTTGAATTAATTGCACGAGCGAACTCAACAAAACAGACGATTTTTTTCGCGCGGGTTTTTTTCACTCGCGAGAAACTTTCACCACGTTTCTGACGAATCAAAGGTGCAAGCTCGTTAAATATAAAATTTACATTATTGCCGCTATCGTAACTGGCCCACCTGAGTTTCATTTCGCGACATTCGTACTTGGCATCTGTTTCGAGGCTCTCTGTCGTTCGTTGGATAGAGTTCACTTCTCTCTCGGTCGCGCACAAGGTTCCTATATTTCATCTCGAATATGTAGCATTCAATTGCGACAGTGAACGCTATCGCGAACGAGAAAGTTTAGCGTTGAAATCTGTGCTCTTGTCTCAAGTTATTTCTCATCGTCGATTCGAGTGACCTTTTCCGTGCTGGAAATCCCGGTGCAGTTTTCGGTATTCATGGTGCCGAATAGACTTCCCTAGAATGGGTACCTTCGCCGCGCGCTCTGTGATCACAAGTTTCCGGGATCCTTCTGGCGCGTGCCCTTAATTGCACGCATCGCAGCATGCGGTGTCTGTATTATCCTGAGGAACTAGAGAAGCGTTCGCGCCTCATAAGAGGGCCTCTATATTAACTCACTTTGCACCAACGCCGCATCTCCCATCAAATTAAGTCCACACTGCAAACTCACTCCGAATCTCAGCGCCGTGAATCTTAATTCGAAACTTCCTTTTTACCGGACGAATTACTCGTGGATTTGGCCCGCGAATTCTCGACATTCTTTAAGCGCGATAACGCGCGATAACGGCTGCTGTTATTTTCTCCCGCGAGAACAGAGGTGAAACGATTCGGCATAGTTTCCTTATTGCCGGAATTTTGTATCACCAGTAGCTGCGGTTTCCTTTGAATCTGGCCGCTCATTAATACTCGAGAGATCGAATTACGTATAATAATTGCATCGAGTGTGTCGCCTTTAGCTAGAAAGTTATTTATCCAGCTAGTCACTAGAAAGGTCTACTGGCTCCAGCGCGCTTTTTACCACGGAGTAAGACTTGCTTTTCTCTCCTTATTCCCCCCCCCCTTCTCTCTCTCTCTCTCTCTCTCTCTCTCTCTTTCTCTCTCTCTCTCTCTTCTTTCCTCTCTCTGTATCTGTCGCGATCTCTTTTTCTCCGCACTGAGGATCATTTCAACGCTTTCTTGGAGAACTGTCGTCTCCATCATATATAATTCTTTTCCGCGTGCATTTCTCTCTCCACGGCGAGTAGTTTGGATACAAGGCATTAACTCTAGCTGCCAAGCACGTAATATGTTAATGTCACCAATGACAACTGGTCGTTTAATCACTTAACGCCTCCTTTGAATGCCAGAAATCGCGTGCCCGGAATGATTCATCGGCCGCGACGGCATCTCCTCTAATCTCGAAATTCCTTTCAAATAGTCGCAGCAGCTGCCTCACTCCCCGAAGCATTTTCATTTTTTTACCATGTTCTCTTAATAAATCCGTTATATCGGCTCGACATGCATTACAGTGTACGTCACTCTTAACTACCTGCGTAGAAGGAATGCCGTTTTACAATAATCTTCACGGGGAACTGCGCAATTTGTCAATATTCCTACAAAATATATATAAGCCTCCGCGAAATATATAAATTTTTAGAATTCTCCGGATATCTATTCCGCTGGATTCATCAGCATTTAAAATGCTGCGACTGTCGGCTTTCTCGGCTTCTGGCCGGATCCTTCGAATCCACGCTTCCATAAATCCCGTTTTTGGGTTCTTCATTTCGTCGGAGTGTAGATTCCGCGGATTCCGCGTTCATGAAGCTGGACGGCCTCAGAGACGCGTCATCCGAAATTTGAAATACCGGCCGGATGAAGCTAGAAAGGGAGGCAGGAGGGGGGGAGGGGAGTAAGGAAGGGGAAATGATCGTTTTAATGAGTGATAACGCATGAATAATCTAGTGACTAATTACGGAAGAGCCGCGTGTGATATTCACCGATGAGAATATTAGGTCCGGCGACGACCTAATATTATCGCGAGGTACCCGCCACGCCGCTTACAAATGGCGCCATTAATGCCGGGCTCTTAGCTGTATCTGCTTTACAAGGAGTCCGCTGTTTTTACCATAAGTCATACTTCGCGGGCTTCGTGTAACCGTGACGCGCGCGAGAAAAAGAAGGATCGTCCCCGTGTATTCGTTTCCCGTTCTTAACCGCTGCTCGTAGCCGTCACTCGCGTTTCCACTCTACGCGAAGTGAATCCATCATGCGGATCAGATCGGTAGACGAGATGTGCGCGAGAGGTTGCAATAATGAATGAGCACGCGTGTGAAGGTCCGGGTGCGAGGCAGCATCTTTCAAACTTGGCAGATAAACCCTCCGGAAACACTCGCGAATTTCATCGAATATTTTCGGGATAATTTCAGTCCCTTCCGTTCACCGTGAATCGACCGACTGTCCGTGCGTTTCCGAAATTCGCCGATCTCTCGTGAATTTATTGCTTCCTCGACTGTGGTTCTTCGAGCGTGGAGCATTCGCGGGACGCAACACGATGCCGGAGCAACTTTGTGTCTCGCGTCGACGAAGTCCAAAGTGCGCTCGAGCAGACAGCGAATTGGCCGATTTTACCGAGAACAGTCCGGTTTTCTCGCAGGTGGTCCGTTTGTATTCGTTAACTCCGGTCCATACCGATACGAAGATAAACCGAAGTTACACCTCGACTCACACGCGCGGGAATTAACATAGCTTGCGCGCGTCTCGACATTTAAAAGCCGATCGCATTTCCATACCGGTGCTATTCGGTCCCGTTCGGTCCCAGGGAATCCTTCCCTGACGTCCTACGCCGGTCTATATTTGCCCTCGGACCTCGGCCAGGACCCATTTATATCCCCTTATCCGTACATCTTCACGCAGCGGGGCCCGAAGGCCGAAACCGCGCTCGTTCTCTCCGACTCCTCAACGTCCTCGCCTCCTTCCTTCCAGTTTGTCTCTCGGGAAGATGAAGTGTGGACTCTCTCTCGTCGTGGAACTTTGACCCCTTCCCCGTAAAGTGAAGTTAAGCGAGAATGCGTCGACTTACCTCCACCAGCCAACGGTTGGATTCGTAAGTCGCTTCTTCTCGATCGAGAGAGAAGAAAGTCGCGCGTTGACGTGAGAGGCCGATGCCTCGTGCGGAAATCGTCCCGACACGCTGACGCGTACGCAGGACGCGACATGTGCGTCGTGTTCTCGACGAAATGATTAAGGTGCTCGGCCGGCGTTCGGCTTGATTAGCGGCTCGCCGGACATGATCGATGCAGATTTTGGCCGACGCGCGGAGTAGCTCGCGAAACCGCGACGCGCCTCGTAATTGGACGTGTCCGACGAGTCGTCGACGTTAAAACGCGTCGGCCGGTTGCTCTCATCCCCGTCGCCACGATCAAAGGACGACGACGGCAGGCGCCGATTTCGAATTCTCGCGGGCGCGCATCTGTTTTTCATTCATTCGCTCGCGCGAGTTGATTTCCGCGCGTGAGATTCCTCGCGCATCCTCTCCGCGCGACTCGCGCATCCAGCCGCGAGAGCTACCCCGCCAAACCCGCCGGGAATGTTCCCTCATTAATAAAGAACAGAAGGACCGGGGCAGAGGGAGGGTAAGAGAGAAAGAGAGCGGCGGAATCGTAGGTGCTCGCGCGAGTCCGCTCCGCTCCGCTCGACGGCAAACGCGAGCGGAATGCGCGCAGCGCGCATACTTTCATCAATTTCGCGTGTCTCGCGACACCGCTCGCAGCTATTTCATTGACGACCTGTCGGCGAAGAGGAGCAAGAGAAGCAGGGTGGCGAAAGAGAGAAAAAAAGGGAATGACAAAGAGGGGCAACGCGGGACCACATGTATTTTGGGAACGAAATCCCGTAAGAAGCGCGAAATTATAAAAGGAACGAGATGCCGGGCAGTCGTCGTCGTCGTCGTCGTCATCGTCGTTGTCGTCGTTGTGATGCGGTGCGTACTTCGCGCAACTTTCGCCCCGAAGCAACACGGAAGGGATAATCAGCTGTTAAGGGGGTGAACGGGCGAGGATTCTGTGCGACCTTCTTCGCTTCCTCGATTCGCCCTCCTTCCCCACGACGAGGAGCTCTTCATCGTCCGAATATCGAAGAGTTTGTCGCTCGGCTTGCTTCCAGCCAAGCGAGGAAACATCAAAGCGCTTCACAGCCACCTTTGTCCTCACACCACCACCGGCAGCACACCTACACCCCCTCGTCTTGCCCTTTCTCCGACGGCGTAATAATCATTTATTATCCCGCCGAGTAATAACGACCGCGACGACGCTATGAAGTTGCGAAATTGGGCTTTGTTTAAAAATTAGCCGGCCGCCCGCCGAGCTCATAAACTTTCCGCGCTTCATCAGCCGGCAAATTTCCCCATTTTCGCTCGAAAAACTTACCACAAAGCAGCCCTTCCGCGCTGTCTGCACCCTTGCCGTTCGCGCGGGCTACGCCTCTCACGGCGAATCGATCGTTTTCATGTCGAGATGTTTCAATTTTTGCACCGTAATTTCTCTCGCGTCGCGCTCGCGGTCAAAACATCGCATGCGAGCAGACGCAAGTCTGATACAGAAAATATTTATCAGATCCGAGGGAAAGCGAGCGTGTGGAAAGAGGAGGCCCACAGCGCTCCCGCGTATGAAAGTATCTATCTCGAGATCTCGTGACGAATGTAATTAGAGAAGCCGGCAATGGCTCAATTACCGCGACGCTCGATCGAAAGAAAGTCCACGCGCAAAGAACGTCGAGGCCCGATTAATCTGCAGTTGACTCGTTGAAACCCGGAAGCGCGACCCTGAACGCGAACTCTCCGTTAATTGTCTTAGCTCGATTGGTGTGCTCTTCTCCTCCTCCTCTTTCTCTCTCTCTCTCTCTACCTATCCTATCCACTAATTGAAATTCTTACCTAAGTACCTGCGCAAACAGAATTCACTGTTAATTGATCGGAGATTAACTCATTGAGTTACAGCGCGCGTTAGGATACGATGATCCAAGAATCCAAGGATTCGAGTCGAGTCGTGGATCGAAAACTAGAGGGAGTCGCGATTCCAAAAAATCGACGGTTCTCTCGGGGTAAGCGAAAGAAGAGTCAGAAAATATCGACGCTTCTAATTTGAGCGAATTATTAATTATATTTGTTTTCGAGTAAAAATAAATATCGTCGGGTATCGATTAGTCCTTATTGATCTCTGTCTCCACCTCTCTTCTCCATTCTCTAAGTAATGTCACGAACTAATGAGTTCTAATGACAGCTTGAATTAATGATGTCTTGAAACTAATGTCTTTTTATCCTTGTCAGTATTTCACGAGTGAATATTCACATTGTGAAATAATCACGATGCAATAACGTAAGGGCGAAGCTGCGGTTCATGATTTGGACATGAAAGTTTCAAGTTTCTTTAATTTTTTAAATTTCAAGTCGAAATTCTATCCGCGTAGCTTCGAATGCTGCTCGCGCGGCGACTCTTTCTTTCGATATCGAATCGGCCATTCTGACGGAGATGTGCCTGAACTCGCTTCCGTCGCCTGTCCATTTCGTCCATATCTTCCTCGCGCACGAAACAATATTCGCACGCAAAAAGAGACGAGCAAAAGAGGGAGGAGAGAAGGAGAAGAAAGAGAGAGAAAGAAAGCGGTAATTTCATAAAAATTCCTAGCCGCCATAATTTCTGCCAGTTACACGTCAGTTTTTTCCTCCTCCTTTCTTCTCTCGTCGAGACGTTTCGTTCCCTCCTTTCTGTCCACCCTCGCACGCCGACCGACCGCCGGTCTAGACGAGTAATTGAAGAAACAAAGGGGCTGCAATTATGCCTCGCAATTACCGCGTTGCGTCTGCGCGCTCCAACAAGCATGGCGAGCACAAACCGTGCCGTCATCCGTCGACTCGCGTTTTTGATGGAATCATTTGCGCGTAGGACGTAAATCTGTCGTCGGTAACGGTGTGGGATGCGCGCATCGAACTGAAGCATACCCGGGAACGTCCGCTTTTTCCGCTGCGAAATTAATAGCGTCCCGTAATTATTCTGTCTCTTTCGAAAAGGTCTAGAGAACTAGATCCGCGCTAGAATAAAAGAGAGAGATGATTCCGAAAGATTAGATTAATACGCGATGGATACATTAAGTATAACATAATTGACAGTATCAAAACGTCATTTGATTTGTCGTTAACAGACACCCTCGTTGTCGTTAAGATCGGGAAAGTGTGCGTTTAGAACGATCGCGACATTAATTACACTCGTGCTCGTCCTTTTTACGCGGCGAATCGGCACAGGCTTTCCTCGGCGCAGCGCTAATCGTTAATCGATGTGCAATCGCGCGAAAGATAATGCGAGAACGGTCCTCTCGTTTCGTTTTCGATCCGGCGGGACATTTTCATTAGTCACGAGACGCGTCGGCCAGCGAGACACTGGCATTGTCCGATGACTCAAGGATTGACTCGAGGACTGTCGATTCGTCACTGTCAACTAGTGCAATGTCACGAGCGCCGAGATGAGACGAGCGATTATGAGAGTGAAAAATGATCCGCGAAAAGTCTCGGCATTTCGTTCACAATTCCTGCGGGCAACGGCCGTCTATACATACTGCGGGAAACCGAACAACCGTGCCTCTCGTTCGATTCGCAACAACATCTGCATGTTGCATTTTAACGAGTCGAGAAGAAGTCGGAGTCCCGTTTAAGCATGCAGAAATTCGAGAGATCTCAAGCTCGCGAATTTTGAGGCGCTTCAACACTCCCGAGATCCCGTCGATTCGCCAACTTGAAGATTTCAGAAATCAGCTTGAAGCAGATTTATCCTCTCAAAATGTATATCTCATCTTCCGCGGTAATTGTGCCCGAATAGCCGCTACTATGCTCGATCCCTGCCGACCGGGATCGATATAGATGTTTCCGGGCGCCGTGGATCGGATTTTTCAACGATCGCCGCTTCGGTTGGAATGCACTTGCCGCTTCGAGCTCGGGACGGCCGCGGGGGTTTAAAGGTTAAGCAGAAAATGTCGTACGGAGGCATGCCGTGAAGGAAGAGGAGGAGGATGAGAAGGAGACGGTCGGAGGAGATAGTCGGGACGGGGGAGAAGGAGCCGGAGGCATCGCGAGCTCGAGCTACCGGCGGAAGCTAAGCGCATATTAAAGAGGCTCGTAAAATCATAAGCATTCCGCAACTCGCTAATACGTCGACAAGCTTCAATGTTGCTCGCCGACGTGCGGTGAGTGTAATAAATGTACGTTAATGTTAATAAAGGGACGCGCCGCTGCCGACGCCGTCGTCGCCGCCGCCGCTCAAAGACGCGATTTTCTAAATGCCACACTCACGGCAACAGTTATCTGGAACAGTATCGTGCGTTGCAACCGGTAGCTGGCTAGAATTGCCGTGAAATGCGTCGGAAAAGTATCATCCGCGATAACACGTGGAGAGAATATTATAGATTTTTTCATATAAATTCCTTTCAATCTTATCACATGTTTCTTGCAATGCAGGAATAGAGCTCTGTCTTGCTAACATAGTAAATCTCGCTAGAAACGTAGTAGCAGTACATTTTAGTTCCCAAAATATATAAATAGCACATATGAAATGAGAGGAGATAGTGCTATAAAGTAAGGATCTACTCCTCGGTTATATATATATATATATATATATATATATATATATATATATATATTAACGCGAATTCTTTTATAATAAATTCTATTATAAAATTCTCTCCGTGTAGGCTGACGAAGATTCCCGGATGCGTAATCAATTAAACGCGAGGAAAGAGATGGCTCAACGCATGCAAGTTCAATTAAAATTCTTTAATTACCCGAGTCAAAATTTTATACTTATGTTAAACCTTGAATTCTACAATGCAGTAGGTGCTAAGTTAGCAAAGTGGGTTTAATTCTAATGATACAACTTACTCTTTCATGATGTCAGACATTCCTTCTTTCACCTCCTTTAGCTTCAAAATAGGTTGTACTATAGACTTCAAAATATCAAAATAAGTGTTGAATTGAATGGTGAAAGTCTCGACGTGATTTTCGGCGCGACCTAGTGGTGTGTTCTCCGCGGGATCATAGCGTCTCTCGACTTTCAGGAACGGAACTAATTTCCGGGTTCCATCTGGAAAGTCACAATTCGTCGTGAATCTTCGCGTATAGTGAGAATACTCTCATCATTCGGAACGGTCGTAAATACCGAGGCGATTGCCTCCCGGCCACGATCCCGGGATCGCGTACTCGACCGCCGCGGCATTAGAATTGAATTGAATGAGGTTTTCCTCGAGAGCTAGTTTCCACGGAGCAGGCTCGTGTCGCCATTGAGACGCCCCCTTTGCCTTTTTTCCTTTCCTCATGGCCACGGGCGTCGACTCTCGTACAACGTTTGTGAGAGTGAGGAGATGGTCCTTCGGGCAAAATTTTTAAAAGAGAACATGATTCGCGAACAATTGCTTTTAATTTAATAAAATTGTGTCGAGTCGAAATTTTGACCTCAATATTTTTCAATAAAGCCTCTATTAACTTCTTTTGATTTCATTTATTATCAGTTTTGTCAAAAGGTCCTCTTTGGAACCTACAAATGACACTATGTACGTTTTCTGTCATTTAGAGGCGAAAATAAGACTTGAATTTCTCTGTATATTAAGTATACACCGATCCTTTAGAATATATAGATGTTAGGAAGTTCAGATTGAAAGTAGGACTAAAATTTCGACTCTGAAAGCTACTCATCTTTATTAATGATAATTTAACCCGTAATTAACAATATTTTTCTATTACTACGTAATCCCCTCTTTAGAAGTATTTAAAGCCAACATTAGAACGATTAGAACACTAACGCATATGTTTTAAATATATAACATTACATAATTTTTCTGTACAAATGTCCGTTGTCGAGCTGTCGACGCCAATGGTCTCCTCACCTTCGCTCTAACTCTCTGCCGATCGATCGATCGATCGATCGATCGATCGATAGGTCTATACGTGATCTTGGCGAGCGTGATTTGTGTCCGTGAAAATTAATCGCCGCGCGTCGTGCGCTCTTATGTAGCGAAATCGGCGCCGACGCTTCGTAGAATCGCGGAAGCCACGCGACCTGTTGTTATTTATGATCACCAACCGGACACCATTACCTGGCACAGGTTTCCCAACCCAGTTGCCTTCGCATTGTCGAACACTGGCGTATTACACACGGAACGTAGCTGAAGTCACAAAAGCTCTCAAGAAACGCGCGAATCACACATTACGCAAAAGTGACGAGATATTTCACAGAAGTCATTTCCACAAAGGGAGAACAATCTATTTCCGAAAATAAGCGAGAATTCATTTTTGACGAATGAGCATATCGTTGCATATTGATCTTGAGAAAAATATTAATTTAAAGTCAGATTTAAAAAGAGAACTTCGTCGCGAATCGGTGATACAGAAAGGTCCACTGCAATTATGTCAATTTGCACGCAATGATGTCCAATCGAATTCGCAATTGCCAAGACGACGTGACAACTCGGAGTTATCCCGCGGCACTCGCAGCTGCGAGTCTCGCGGAATCCCGCGGAAAGTAACACGTTACACCAGTCGACAAGATTGTCGCCGGCATTGTCGAGATATGCGACAATTATCGGCGCGACTTTGCCATATCTCACGCGCGCGTTTCGCGACGATCGAGTCGTAAGTCCATCGCCGTGTGTGCCACGTATACGAGCTCGCTACGCCGGACTCGCTGTCGTCGGCTGACGGCCGCTCCGGACGGCAAGGTGTGCCGCAACACGTTGCATTCCTTGGCGCTGTTCTGTTTTTAGTCTAGGATCGCCATTCTTTGCGACACGCGCATTGCTACGTCCGCTTGCGTTCTCTCCGTGCGCGTGCACGCGTCCGCTTTCAGCGACGTGCGCTTCACGTGCGTCGAGCCGGGGTTCATCGCTGGTGTTCGCGAAATATCGCGAAAAATTGCCGTCCCGCAGTAACAAATAGTTATCGGCCTGATATCCTTCTGATATAAGCCACTCTTGACCTTGAGAAATTGAATATCGATGCGCGAAAAGTGGCATCAGGGAAAGGAAGATCGATTGAGAGCAAGTCCAGAGTAGTCTGCTGGACTCCAACGTGTATTTTGCGTGAAGTCATTGAATAGAGGGAAACATCCTGTTGTATAGTGACATTCCTCTTAGTCATTGCATTCCAGGAAAAAAGAACTTAGTTTTTTTCATGACTGTATTGCAATCAAAGTTCTTGCCTGCACTTTGATTCCAAAAGAGGACTTCATAGTTAAAACTGTGAACAGCCGTCGCTGGTCGCAAGAGAAAGGTTTTCCTAGATTCATAAGAGGTGAATAATAGGGTGTCAATAAGTGCGTGGTTTTACCCTAGTCTTGAGGTGATTTTTTCTTATATAAACACACACACACACACACACACACACGTTTCATCGCGACTCGCGAGAAAGTCCGACGAGACAAATAGTTGAGTATCGACAGGGAGAGGCAGGCGGGTTTCCTGCATCTCGATGTAATCAGAGTCCTCGCTGCATCGAGACGAGGTGGAGCGAGTGTCCTCAATATCCTTGCATCGGGGGTAATGCGATGCGCGGAAAAAAATGATTGATCCGCAGCACGCGGCGAAGAAGTTTCCGAGTTATGCGAGAAAAGTTAGGCTCGCTCGATTGGCAGTAGCCTCGCGCCGCCGTCGAGCCGTTCAATATTAATCGAGCCGCGCCGTGGATCGCGTTCTTCTAAGATCCCGGGACTGCTCGCTATAATGAGCGAGAAAAACGAGCGAGTGCCGACACGATCCGCGGGGATTATTCGCGAAATGTGATCGGTTACGTCTTAGTATCCCGTGAGTTTATTATCCGTGCGCATTCGCGATTTCTCAGCGCTGCCGACGTGACTTCAAGTCACGGGAAAGTCATGCCACTATTCACTTCGAAACTCTTTGACATGAAGTATCACTGAGGCCCGGTTGCACCAACCGAGTGGCAAGCTAACTAGCAGATAAATCTTGTATCTGTTTTTGTTTATTTTGAGTGAAAAACAAAGACATATGATTTAACTGTTGATTAATTCACCACTTGGTTAGTGTAACCAAGCCTATGGAATTGATTTTTCAATAACAGTTAAAATTTTGAGTTCAAAGATTATTATACTAAAGAATTGAGTTTAAAGATTTCCAACATAAGATTAAAAATTTAAGTTTAAACTCTATTTAAACACATGAAACGCATTGTTTAGACCAGGGTTGAAGTCTGAGTTTGAACTAACGTCTCTCTAAAGTTAAATCCTAATTGAAATTATAGTACTATTAACAGATCGTTTCTAAATGTCATCGTTGATGCGAGAGCGCAAAGCAGGATCAGCAATATGACTGCGACTTGTTTCGCTTTGCATTCTGCGGCGAAGCGACGCGTTCAATTGAGACGCGTGTGCCTTCGGCTCCAGACTCATCAGAATTAAATATCGCCCGAGACTCCGAGGACAACGTGAGAGAATGTACTTGAGATTTTCGGACGACGTCGCTGAAAGGCTACCGTTTAAGGTGGACTCGCTTCCAGCGGCTTTGCGATTCCCCCGGCCGCGGGGATAATAGATAAAAGAGTGAGTAACGTCGAACCGAAGGTCGACCTCTGTGGCGAAAGAGAAGGAGATAAATAAATGAATAAATAAAAACGCGAGAAAGGGCCCCGAGATGCCGCGACGCGGAGCGCTTTTAGCGCTCTCTTATCAGGCCTGATCCGATACGGTGACCAATAACGACGGCTACCTACCGCAGCGTCCGTGGGTTATGCTCCCGGCCGGGACCATTACCAGCTTATTACTATGTACTTCAGCAGCTTATTGAAAGTTCGAGCGGTCGAGCACGTTGTCCAATAAAAATGCGATCTTTACGTGCAGCCGCGACTTGCAGTTGCCGCGAATACCCACCGCGTTCCGGCACTGCGCTCTGAGGAGCAGCCCTAGATTTCGAGACACCTGGCTTCTAAAAGTAGGTAATTTCATTTTGGAATTTTGTTCATCCCAACAGAGAAGTTTCCATTGAACTTTTGCACAGCTAGAAGGGCTGGAAATTTAATATTCCGGGATTATGTATCCGCATAGTTGTTCGCGTTACTAGAGCCTTGCTCGGCTTTTATGAATTTTCAAATCGTCGCACCTTCATCCACACGCCAGTTCCATAAATTGTCCGGTGAGATTCTTGGGATTTTAGTTTCTTGTATTTTCTGCCGCGAACTTTCTCGATCGAGTGAGAGACGATATGTCGGAACGACTGGCGAAAAGATCGCTCGTGGCGAGGGGGATGAAGGGGACGTGAGAGGCGAGGGATGCGAGGGCTGCGGAGAAGGGAGCTGGTAACAAGCTGCCATGCGGCCATGGCGTATCTTGCAATTTGTTTGCCAGACACGGCCATTCATCGACACGACTCTCCTATCTTCCATGAAGATGAGAGGAGTCCGACTGTGGGGATCGCGACTATCGATAAGCCACGCCGCCGAGCAAACGGGCTGCCTTCGTTCTTAAGTTTAGTTCATTAGCGGCCTTGCCAGGTGGACGATGCCGCGATTTCGCCGACAAATTACAACGAAATCGTGCCAGACGTCACCATGTCGCTCTTAGTGCGCGATTCCTGCGCTCCTCAAGAGTCCTTGAAGAGCAAGAAGGGACATTCTGCTCGAGGAGAAGGTTTTGAAAATCGATGGCGATCAATTCGCCACTTCAATTCGAAAATTCTAAATTCTGCAAATTTAGATTTCACACATTGCTACTTCTCTAATTTAATTATCTATTCTTCCCTTTAAAGCTTCTCTCCAATCTCCTTCTGCTACCCGCGTTTTACTGTCTCTGCTTGTGAATCGCATCGTAGTCGAGACATCGTACAGCGGCCACGATTAACCGTCGTCGAACCGGACCGCAAATCCCAACGAGACAAGTGCCTCATTGCCAAGCGCTATCATTCGCGCGAAAAGTATCGTGAAAGAATCCCGGCACTTCGAATGAGCCGACCCTATGAATTTCGCCAGGTGGCATATAATCGTAAAAGCCGATAAATAGAGCCGGATTCCAACAGGGCCTAACGACACGTCACTTCGATCATACTTACGCCCAACCATCTCGCACTAATTAATCGAGCGATTCACGGATTCTCGCGGACAGTTATCGGCCAACGTTGCCCGCGAGGATGGTGAACGCGTGAGCCGGGGTTGTGAGGGGGATTCCACCGAGTTTTAGGCGCCTCTTCTCATCTCAATTAGCACCTTACGCGAACGCGTGCCGCTCGATCATTCACGGAGATAACGTAGAAACGCGTGTAACGCTCGCTCCCTGCGATATTTTCGGCAGCCTTCTTACTACTGTGTCAACGGGCTCCTCCTCTCTCTCCCTCTCTGTCTCCGTATGCGATTGCAAATGTGTCTCGAGATAAACGCCGTGTTACTAGATGCCTGGGATTCCCAATTTGATCGATCGTCACCGCGCTGGAGGATAGGTTTCTATGGACGCGCGACACTACCTCGCAGATGTAACGAGCAAGGCCTTCACTCCTCGCTTCCTAATTTCCGCGCAATCCAGCTTCTTCATTTCCTCGAGGCTGTATTCACATGCGCACATCTCGCACATGCGGGATTTCTCGAAATACCTCGCGTTCTATATTTCTGACTTTTTTACGCTCTCTCCCCGCTTGAGACTTCTTTAACGGTGGGTGATTTAAAGTCATATTCGTTAGACACTGGGTGGCTCAGATTACCGATATCCTCGGCTTGGTATTTCTTAGATCGCAGGCTCCCTTACAATCCGCTCCCCTTCATTCCCACGTTCATCAGCTCGCTATTCCTACCTTCTCCTCCTCCTCTGCTTCTTCGCGGTACACCGGCTAATCGTCTACTTTAGCGTGTACTACCCGCTTTATCTCTCTCGTAGGGACTTCGCTTCATAATAACAGCTAAGTGCTACCAGACGTCCACAAATGAGTAAACGGTGCGCCACCCGCTGATAAGGGTCTTCTGCCGCGAAAGAAGCGCGCTGGTATCCGCTTAATGTGTTTCGCCGCGGACGCGCGATACCCCGTGAATAATATCGCCGGCTCGCGATATAAATGCAAACGTGTACGCGCGGCCCGCGGTTTGACTAAAGGATTACCTGCTCGTTACCCGCTTCGGCGTGCTGCCCGTCGTACCCGCGAGCGAGGTGATAAATAGCACCTGGCTCGCGGCACGATGACGTCGCCCTTAAAGACCGAACATGGGCGGGGGTATCGAGCATCCCTGAAAGCTGAGAATACCCTCGGAACTTGGAAATCGAAGGCAGATCGAGACGCCCGAGGAACACTCCGAGAAAGTGTTGCAAAACGGACTTGGGACGCAAAGAATTCTGTCCCCCGGGAGAGGAGAATATCCTCCCATCCCCGATGACAAATAGAAACGTAAGAAAAATATATAAATTTGTTCAGTCTGCGCGCGAAATCGAGTTCAATGAACTGCCAGCAGAAAGAACAACATTAGAACCGATGATCGTAGGATCTGAAGCGCTATCTATGGGAACCTAAGATCCACCATAGTCCTGGTAGATCTATAAGACAAAAGGGAAAGAAATAAAGATGCGGCCTCGGGCCTTTCGTGAAATGACTCGACACCGGCAGAAAGGGTTGGTGGGAGGGAGGGTGGGATGGCGGGGGAGGGAGAGGGCAAGAAGAAGAAGAAGCGAGCGGAGGCCGTGGAGAGGAACGGGCGGACTCGCGCTTTGGAATGCTTTGAAAGGCCGCGAGCAGCTCTCTTGGCTAGAGCTGCTCGTTGGCTGCGGAGCGAAGGGAGAAAAAGCAAAAGAGGAAGAGAGGCTGTCGGGGACGGTCTTGCTTCAATTAATTACCACATTGTCGTCCGACCGACCGGCGCTGGCTGTTCTACCGTGGTAATCTATGGTAGAAGACCCGCTGCTCCTTGATTTAATCTCCCACACTCTCGTTCCCGCGCGAGCGCTGAATTTCGCGCGGGGTGTCCTGCGAAGCGATCGGACAAGGTGCGTTACCTCGAAACCTTCGAGTTGGAGTTTTCGATAAATTATCGATTGGCGGGATTCTCGCCTTTAAAGAGGCTCTAGTTGGTCACGCTTGAGGTTGCACGCAACCTGGGAAAATTGGATGTGTAATCTTTGTAGCATTAGAGTAGAGTTCATCTGTGCCCTGTGGTTTAACAAGCCCCGGGAGCTTCACAAATTCAAGTGCCAGAGTCGAGCACGTGAAAAATAATAAGAGAAAGAAGTAATACTAAAGATACATTAAAGTGGTGCCAATAGCAACATGTATACATAGAGAATATCTCAGCAATACACGTAGGCGACATTGTTACACTGTGGCAAGTAGCAACAAGAGAACAACGTGACCAAGCGAAGGAAGCTAATCATGAAATAGAGCAGTACGAATAGTACCACAGACCGCAGATATTACATATTGCAAGTTCTATCAAAAGAGAAGAAATAAAAACGAGAGAGATTGCTAATGAGTCCGGATAACGCGCATTCGATTCTCATCACGCGACACCGTCTCGACCGTGCCGAGGCAGATACGAGTGCAACATAGTGTTCGCGACTTCTGACGTAATCGCTAGGAATGCGGACCGATCACTCGCGAATAAATGGCGCGAACTCGCGCACGGTGATGTTTGTAGGTGCTCGGGGAGCGAGTTTAAAGGCTCTCCCGCCTTTCATCGCGCACCGCCTACCAATCAGCAGTCGCGAAGACCACGATGACAAGCGGATATACCTTCATTCGATGACGCTTACTCCAGCGCGAGCGAGCACAGGTCATCGCTCGTCATCACTTTGTGTGCAGCATGGCGATGATGTACTGCCCCGTGGAACGCCGGGCCCGAGTTTATTGGAGTAGATAACGATAGCATCTCTCTCGGAGGCGTGCTCGTTCGTCTTTTTCCTCTTCTTCATCGCCTGTTCCCCCGTCCCTCGCGTCCTTCCGCCGACCGCCGACCGGCGCATACATCAGCGTCAGCTTATTTCCGTGCGCCGCTGATGCATGCACGTAATTGGTTAGGCGGGGTAGCGAACGAAACTCTCGGCTCGTCGTTGTCGTCGGCGTCGACGACGACGACGACCACGAGCACGACGAGGGGCAGGAAAAGCACGGTTCCCAGTGATTTGTTGGACATCAACGCGCATTTTTGCTCCCGCGGAATCGAACGGCCGAATGAGAGGTAAATCCACTGCTACCGCGCGATCAAATCAGCACTGGACATCAAGACAAGAATTCAGACTCATTTACCGTGTCGGCTAAATTCAACATATGTCTTAAGATTCGGTATCCGCTATCTACTTGCGTTAATTAGGCTCGAGTCACCGCACTGTGAAGTATTGCTTTAATATTTGATATTGAGTGTTTTTGCGACTACAACATTTAATCTTCAATAAGTACATTTTCAACATGGTTCATTTGAGAAACCTTCTTCGCGTCTCACCCTATTTCTCATGTATAACATGTGTAAGTAATGTGTGGTATTTTTTTCATAAAACAGACTTTATATAGGCATACACTGAGAGAAAAAAAATATCTAAGAAATAAAAAAACTTATTTGGTATATGTTATTAATATGTTCATAGCCAATCAGTGTCCCCACGAAATATTTACTGGTTTTCAATTTTTTTTCTCTCAGGGTAGAAAGAAAAATTATTGTTGTCGCATATATATGCGACGTTGAGGAAAATTTGATTGCGATTTGTCCAACGATTCACTGTGTAACGGTGGAAAAAATCGTACAGCTCGTGCCTAACGAGGGAGCATTCAGCCAATAGAGAGGATAGTTGAATCACCGAGCCACTCCGGTGGTGTCGAAGTGTGGCGCGTCGACAACGTGGAAGTCAATGGGCTGCCGTCGCCATGCCCGATGTCGTCGACATTCTCTTTATAGCGCGAGAAAACGCATGGCCCCGATGTCACGCGGAAAATCCCGGCTATCGCCGTTAAAACGCGCCGGTATTTACGCGCTCGTATTTCTCTTTCCACCCCATCATCGCGATCACTATGCCACGCGAGCAATGCGACGCGATCTTCGGTCACGCTCCTCTTTCGCTGGCGCGCGCTCCCGACGCGCGATTTGCCGCTCGAGAATTTCGCCGATCGCTACATCCGCCACGAGATTTCGACGTCCCACAGGACATGAAATGATCGAAAACTCGTGCCATGAGAACTTTGAACGCTGAGAAGAGTGGTCGGGTGGTGTTTTTCGTAGAATGCGGCGGCGTTGCCTCTTCAAACTCGATCGACGTTCTCGAGGACTTCACAGGAGGTCGATCATGAACCTTTTCTTCTAACATGAATTTATGAGAAATAAACATTTTCTAATTTGAAAATATCGCGAAATGTCCATCACTCACGAATTCATACATTGAGAAAAAAAATACTTAAAAATTTATTTGTAGGATATATAAAATTTATTCACAGAAATAAACTTTATATTCTACAAGTAAATTTTCAAGTATTTTATTTCTCAGTATATTAGAGGAAAAGTCTCCGGATACATAATTGTCTCCGGATTTTTATTTATTTATTTGTTTCATATCTTATATATATATATATATATATATATATATATATATATATATATATATATATATATATATATAAAACACAGTTTCACCTCGGAAAGTCTCGGTACTATTAGAACGTGATTTTTACTTTTTCCGCGTCTCAGAAGTGCTATTTCTCGCACTTTTTGGCGCTTTTGCTCCTCAAACTGCCGTTCGATCGGTCGATCCGTCACAATGATCAGCATACCGATCGCGCTGCGCTCGCAAACTGTGCATCGGCCAGCCGATTAAACCGGTTAAGTAGCAATCATCAAGTATTGCTCAAGTGCTGAGCGTCTAACCGGTATCGTTAACCTGTTAACCGATAAACAGTGCGTCCTGTGGCGCACGTTCGCGCAGAGAATACCAAGTCCGTCCCGACGAATCCCTCGCAGGGGTTCATCCATCTCGAACCGGTCATTTTTATTTCACTCTCGTCACCGACCGCCGCGTTTCACCGCGGAAACAAGCAACGGTCGATGCAGTTTTAAGCGTGAAATCGAGACTGTCGATAGAAATCTAGAGATAGAATTTTCACGACGACCTCGATCCTCCCTCGAGAACCCCGAGGAGCTGAGGAACAAAGCGAGGTTGTAAAACTTCAATGGTAAGGTTCGGGAAATATGTATGGCGCTCGTGAAGTCTGAGGCCGAAATGTCTTCGATCTCTCGCGTGATCTTTCTCAAATTTAATTATAAAGAAAGACCAAACTCCCTTCCTCCCCCCCTCCCCACGCGTAAGACTAATTTCGCCGATTGCTTTCCGTTCCAGCTGAACGTTCACCAAAGGTCCCTGGAAACCGCCGGTATCGAGCTTTGCGGCGCCGGCGGAAGCGTCCCCCAAGGTCAACCGAGTAGCGCGGGCTCCGTGGGGTCAGCACCGAGTCCCGCATCCCCAAGGCCAACGCCGCAACCACGGCCACCCCTCGCCACCACCACCACCTCGCAACCCTCGCGAACGTTGGACGACGACAGATCGACAGACGGTAGGGATCTTTCGCCTTAACTTCGACACACTTGCATATGTGTTGCTGTCACGTGAAGTAACGCGCTCACGTGGATAAATACGATATCCGCAGGAGTAGGCGCCGGTACCGCCACCGAGGACTCCGACGACGGCGAGAGCAGGGCGCAATACGTCAACGCGAACTGCGTCGTGTTTACGCATTATCGGGGCGACGCGGCGTCAGAGGTCGAGGAACACTTTCAGCGGGCCCTTGCGCACGACAAGTTAAAGGGTGAGTTCTCCCAACGAAACAATTCGCACCCTCCCACACCCTCCCTCCTCTCGCGCGGGGAAGAGTAACGCGGAGAAGAGTAACTCGCTAGGGAAGAGACGACTTTAAGTCGTTTGAAAGCGCATTTTGTTAAAATTAGGAGCGAAATTGTTTTGCGCACGTGGCTAGAATTTTGACTCCTATCTCTCGTCTCAGTGATCGCAGTGATGGTTAGGTTTCGTTTAGAACCGTCCTTCCCTGTGATCTCGATGAAGCCGGATAATACCGAAGCGTCTCATGGCGGGTAATAAAGTACGCCATTAGCCGGCGACAAGGCTAACAAGCCTCGTGACAATTGTAGCTCGCTCGTACTCGTGCCGACTTAAAACGCGGGCGGGCTGGCCAAGCGAGGGGAAAAGAGAGAGAACAGAAGGAATATCCCGGTCGCGCGCGCGCGAGGGTTGTTGCGACAGGCTGAGGAGAGAGGGAGGATTGTCAGCACGCGAGCGGGTTTGGCAAGCGATCGGCAAGCTCGTCTATATCGGTGTCGTTTAAGGCCGCATTTATCCCGACCACGGTGCCGGAGGATCAGTTCAGTAGCCTGCTTAGAATTCAAGACAACACGACCTAATTGTTACGCCTCATCCCTTCCTCCCTCCCATCCTGACTCCCTGCTTTCCTCGCCGTCTTGCTCTTCGCCCTTCTCTTTCGCCGGGCGCGTTAACTTCCCGCGAGCGTACCTCGTACGAAAGGTAAATTAAGAGCTTCTGGGAGAAGCTGGGAAAAGAGGCACGGCGGAGGGCTGAAGGAGAACATTGCAACGTGGCAAAGGGGTTAGGGAGGAGGGGTTTCGAGTGTGGAGGGGCGGCATCGCGGGAGAGACAGTTTTAGCCGCGGAATGCCGGGTAACGTGCGTACAAGGACTGAACGACTTTGAGTCTAAACGCACACACGCGCGCGCACTGCCAAAATAAAGAAACGAGAGAAGTAGGATGTGGTGACGGAGAGAGAAAGAGAGAGAGAGAGAAAGGGTTACTCTCGAAGAATTAAAAAGGAATCCGAGTAATTGGCTCGGGAAAACACAGTGGGTTCCGGTTGGAAGTAAACAGTCATCATCTTGTTCGAGTAGCACAGCACGGGTTGTTATTGTTGGAATTGCACGTCAATAAAAGGAGACATTATGTGCATTTATAACGAAATAAACGACACGATTTGTACAACAATACAATCGAGTAAAGTTGAATTGAAGAGATATCGCACGCGCAGGTGTCGGTGTCGCGTGCAGTTAAGTCGTTGTGGTGACGAGAAAAATTCGATCGCGACGAGAGAAGTTCTCTACAATTTGATATCAATTGTAGGATTATGCACGAGAACACTTTTCGCTACGTAATTTGCCTCGCTACGTAAGATCGAATGGCGATTGCCGGAGCGGTATCACGCGACGGACGCGGCAAGCCGTCGATTAAAACGTCGGCGTTTTCTGAAGTTCCCGAACACGCGGGTACTTATTGGCGAACCAGCCTTCGACAACCCTTTCTACCCGTTCCCTCCGCGCTTCCCTCCCCCCCTCTACGTAGCGGAACGGTACCCCCTTTCTCTGCAGTCGCGGCAAAGAAGAAAGCCGACCGCGGGACGGTCGACACTCTGTTTCTTTAATTGCGTTAATAAATAAAGGACAGTCGGCGGACCGAGGCCGAGGTAGATACTAGAGACGGAAAAGAGGAAGGGGCCTTGGTGAACGGTCCCACGAAGCCTCCGGGTTCCCCCGGAGTACCCCCGTTTGTCTCTCCCGAAGATTGAAAGATCATACCCGCGTATAGGATCTCCTTTAATTATGGCTATTACATTTTTCCGCGGCGCACGCGTTAATCCGTTAATCTCGAGAAATACGCGCAGTAATTGCTCGAAGTTCATATTCGATTTTGCCATTGCGCTTTCCAAATCAAACCGAGAGAAATTGTCGGAAACACTCGGATTGTCCAATCCTTTTAACTTTCTAATTAATTATCATAGAGAGGCTCGATAAAATTGCTCGCTAATCGCGCGACATTCCCTGTGTCCAGTTGTTCCGTTTGTGTGCTCCACACATACGCACACACAGACACACACACACACGCGGATACTGCGCTATCCGGAAAAAAAAAGGAAGGATAACTAGGGTTGATCGAGATACGGCATTGATTAGCGCTATTTGTGCATACTTAACAGAAATTCATTCGCTGAGCGAGAATCAATTTAATTGATGGCTCATTTGTAGATACTTCGGGCTAACGCTCGCGTGCGATCAATTAATCGCATGGTGTTATTGCCGCGCTATCGCGGGGCTATAACTCGCCACGTTATGACTCGCTCGTTTATGTAAGATCCGGTATTTCGATGCGCATCTTAGCGCGGCTGGATCGTCGCCATTCTCGTCATCGTAAAACGTCGCTCTCGTGTCAAAATCCACATAATAAAAGATAGCCGCTTATCCGCGCGTCTGTTTGTGAGTTCGCACTTTTTGCAACTGTAGCACGTACAAAAAGACAAAATGCAAGGTGTCGCGCGACATAACTGCGAAGAATTCTCCTCAACGAATCAAGGATCATTCGATAAATTCACATCGTTTCTCTTCCCAGCGATTAAGGTAACAGTCCCAGTTAAGAATCGAGCCCCAATTTCGGATCAAACTTGGCTTGTCAACGTACTGGAAAAGTACATATCATAAACACCCAGAGAAAATGCTTTTATATTCTTTAGTTCTTTTAATTATATAATTATACAATTATATTCTAAGGCTATATTTACATCCTCAAGATTAAAAAAGAATAAGAATTAAAAAAGAATATCTAAGATATCGATTGCTTTACGCTCCTTAGATTTATGAAACTGCTAGTTCATTGTGCTAGTAAGATTGTATACTATTATTCTATATGGACTAAAACAATATGGATTACCAATGTAGTAAATATGGACATTATTATTGATATAAAAATGAGACAATTAATACATAATCTGGATTTACGCACGTTTCTAATTATCGTCTTACAATTTAGAGTAAACTAATTCAAAGTCTAATAATTTTCGTCTTAAAATTGTATTGTTGGTTGCTTATATCGATATCACAGCAGCTCGTGTTAATGTTCGATCGACTTTATGTGAATGGTTACTCCAAGTACCTTAAGTGTGACCCATAATTAGGACCGTTACCTTATTTCACGTGGGATCATCGTCATTGCGACGTATCATGTGTGTTGTTAATCGCGCATTAGCATCATTCCAAACAATTAGGAGAGAGCGGTACCAGTCGGAGCGATCGCGGGACGAGGCTTTATTAAAATATTCCGTGTCGTTCCCACGGACGCGGGTCGCCTTCGGAGAGGATCTCGCTAAACGGGCAGGCAGAATCCCACGGGATCGAATCGGCGGAAGGCAGAAGGGCACCGCTCGGTTGTTTTACAAGCGGCCACTCCGAAGCCAGAAGCTTGTCGTGTATCCTCCCGCGATCCTCCCCGCGCTCCTCGCTCGCATCGGATTCCTCTTCTTTTCTTCCCTTTCCTTTTCCTTCCTTTTTCCCCTTTTTTTTCTTTTCCTTTTCTTCTCCCTTTTTTTCTTCTTCTTCTTCTTGCCCATCCCCGACCAATCAGGACGCGCGTCCGAAGGCTGGACCAACGCGAGGTCGACCACGCAGTCGAGCACGATTTATGCCTTCAATTCCCTCCCCGCGCGCACGATTTCATCTCCGGCTAAAGTCACTTCGATTATCTTCTAGGCGAGGCATACCGGCTGCTAATTTACTCCCGCCGTTACAAACTACGATGATTTAGCCGGCCGGTGACGTTATTTATTCCCGTTGCTCGAGACGAAGAGGTTTCTGGTGGAAGCACGGCCGCCTGGAATTTGTTTCCCCGAGGGTGACTGTCCACCGTCGTGGAACAGTCCACGGTGGGGTTTATCGGTGGAAATCATCACTCGGAGATCACCAGTCGGTGGCGCCAATGTTTATGGCTCTGTGCGTGTCCCAGAAGTCCCCCTTTTCTTTGACAACACGCGTACACGACGCTTCTTAATTATCCGCGATCTTGAACGTAGAAGTAGAGACGCGCGCGACGTTTACGACCGTAGGCGAGCCGTTCTCGAATCGGTATCTCGTCGGGCAGGCGCCAAAATGCGCGCGCTCGAGGAAGGGTTGGAATTGCAGGGACTAGCGACACGCAGGACCTTCCGGCCGTCCTGGATATTTTCTGGCAGCGAAATAAAAGTCTCGCGGGGAAAATAAAAAGGAAACGAGTGACACTACCCCACCCCTCTTTCTTTTTCTCTGTCTGTCTCTCTCACCCTCTTGCTCTCTCTCTTTCTCTCTCTCTCTCTCTCTCTCTCTCTCTCTCTCTCTCTCTCTTTCTGTCTCTGTCTCATTCTCGAGGATTTCTCGCAAGCGCGCGCGCGTTTTCTCGCACGGGCCATTAAAAGTGCGTCGCTGAAACTGTCTTCTTTTTTATTGCAGAAAATATCTCCCCCATGTCCATGAGGAACTTTCCCCCTTCCTTTTGGAATAGTCAGCATCCCGGTGATGTCTACGAGTACCCGACGGATCCGTGGCATCCGCATTACCCACAGTATCACCACAGGTCAGTGCTACCGATCGTTGTTGTTTTTCTGTTTTTTTCTATCTTTCTCTCTTTCTCTCTCTCTCTTTCTCTCGTTTCTCCGTTTTACATAAACAGCATAACTTCCCTCTCCCCTCACGCCCATTAATAGACATTCTTTACAATGTTGCGCGACGGAATATCGACGCGTTGTCCACGTTCCGTTGACTCTTAGACGCGCGTAAGCCAACTCCTCGTGATCGAGCAATCGCGTGTAACTCCACAGCACGCCGAGGATATAAAACCGGGTCCACATGCTGAGGATTTTTTCCAGCGTGCGCGCCATTAAACGCCACATAGCTCGGGCGTTAATTAGCGAGACGGGCAATACGTATTTTCTAAACGCGATCCTCAGTCACGTCGGATTAACTATTCGCTGTCTCGTTATTTCCTTTAATTTTGTTTTTTCACAACTCGGCTCCACACGCGGCAGCACACTCGTGGCTCACGCTTAACGTCGGGACGTACACATTGACACCTCGTATTCGCGATCCGCGCGATTTAACGCTCCGCCATCGTCGTACGATCGCGTCGTACGATTCCGCGTGTGTGATGTGATTAAAGGGGCGCGTCACGTGTCGACGTCGAAGTGTGGTGACGTTCTCAAAAAAATCGTAAAGTCCTAAAAGAGTTACACGCTGAACGCACGTGGGAACGCGCGGGGAGGGAAATTGAACGCGAGCGGGAGAGAAGACAGAAAAAAAGGGAACTCGCCGATACCTTTCGTCCTCTTCCTACGGCGACGGTGACAGACTCGTAATTTATACGACGGCCGCGGCCGGATCAGTGCTAAAGATCTCGGCGTTACCTGCTCCCGACGGTTTTCAGTATTTTTCACATGCTCGCGCTCTTCTTTTTCGCTTTTAAACCGCGTCGCTGTTCCTCTTATTCTTCTTCTTCTGCTGCATCGTCGTCTTCTTCTTCTTCTTCTTCTTCTTCTTCTTTCTCCATCGCTCTCTTTTTCTTCTTCCCTCTTACCTTTTCGGCTCACCCTTTTCGGACGTACCGTCGAAAACATTAACAACGCGAAGGTTCTTAGTTCTCACGTAGACTCAGTCGAGTGCCCGCGATAAAATCTATACCAACTATCATGAATATTACGTTACATTGCGCGTCTTACCGCGATCTTTACTAATCGTATTCGATTAAATCGCAATTGAAGTAATTATGCGGAACGCTCAAGAATGCGGCGTACACGACGCAACGCGTTTTGCGAGCCCATAGGTGGTCCCAAGGCCCAAAGGATAGCCTTTGTACCTGTACTTTCTAAACTATTTCGTAATCTTCCTATTTTCATCACTTTTCCACCAAGTGTCAGATACGTCTATCTACTTCATTTTATCAACTTTCCGCGTGTAATCTTTATTTTTTGAACATACAGCGCAATCTGGATCTGTCAAATCCGAGCAACGTTGAACTTCTATCGTGTTAAAAATTCATATTTTCAGACACATTTTTTTCCAGAGATAAACCTCAGCTACAAGGGTAGCGCTATAACAGTACAGCAGTAAAATCAAAATCTGCAAAAAGATGCTTTGAATATTTCCCTTCACGAAAGTTAGTGAGTGATCGAATATTCGGGTCTCATCAATTCATCGTTGTGTACAGAGGGTTAAATGTAGACAGGACAATTTGGCCCTATAGCCAAACGCAATAGAAGTCATAGAACGCCTTGTAAGAAGTAATCATGCGGCACGCTCCGCATGATTACTTCTTACAAGGAAATACCTTGTCATCGATTTCAATGATCGCGTGTGCAAAAGTCGCATTTCCGCGAGATGAGGCGCCCCTTTCGCGCGCCTCCCAGACTCGTCCTTCGCAATTTTCACCCTGGAACGCGTATCGAATCCCTCAGGGCGGTGCACGAGTACCACCACCATAATATGGCGGCGGCGGCGAGCTACGGGGGTCTTCTTCTGGGTGGTGCACGCGGCCTCGGACATCACACGTCTCACCACGCGGCGCATCACGCGCACGCCGCGGCGACCTACAAGGAGTGGACGTCGGCGACGCCGTCGCAGTCCCTCGTCGATGCATCCTCGGCGCCGCCTTATCCTCACGGCCACTACGCACCCCTCTCCGGTAAGTAAGTAGACTTTTCCATGTTTGGTTTCGTCAACGACGAATGCGCACCGGAGCGGATCTATTTCGGGAGCGCGTTTGAGCATTTATTTAGATCGGTTCGGGTCTCAACGAGAGGGAGAGAGAGTGAGAGAGAGTGTGTGTAAGAGAGAGAGAGAGAGAGAGAGAGAGAGAGAGAGAGAGAGAGAGAGAGAGAGAGAGAAAGCAAGAGAGAAGAATCAGCACGCGAACGCGCGATAGTTTGTCGATGTCGGGCATTTTGGGCGAACCGATCGCGAAAATCGCCGCGTTCGCATTCAGGACGCGAAGAACAGCGAATAACATAATCATTCGTCGTTGGAGAAACCGACCGCGGCAACGACACATCGCCGTCGCCGACGGCGCCGCTATTCCTGATTTATCGCGTCCTCGCGGGGCGCATTGCTTCATCCGGTATACTCGTATACGGGTCCCGTCGGCGTATCGACTCTGCATCAAAGGTCCTGCCGTGTCCTGACTGTGTCGAACGACAGGACGAGCTCGGCCCGGCCGGCGGAATGGCGCGCAGGTAGCGCAAGAAAGATCGGTCGGTCCCTCAGATGCTCGCAATTAATAAGGGCTTAATGGGAGCCGCGATCCATACGGCCTCCTTCGCCGTTCACCCACCGAAATCGTCCACAGCGCAAAAAGCCGCGGACTCGCCCGCAAAACATCTCGCTCCTGCCGCGTCCTCAGGATCCTGCCGTCGCCGCCGCCGCCACCGCCGCCAGCCGAGTGTCTGTTCCTTGAACACGCCGCTCCTCCCCGTAAATTATGCCAGATAGAAGGATAGCGTTAAATTATGCGCCATAGAAAAGTGACATTTCACGATCCCGCGCGGGATCTTTTTGCCGCGGAGAAAATTCGCCGAGGAATTTGATCGCGGCCGATGAGCTGTCGGCGGAAATTCACTTTCGGCGATTTCGAATCTTGCGAAAGAAGGTACGATAAGGTGACGTCACGGTGCGGATTATCCGTGAACGGATGTTAATGTGCATATGAGAAAAGAGGATAATTATGTGCAAATTGGATCATTACTTGGGGGACACACAAGTGCGAAAACGCGATACAGTTTATTCAGCGGCGCAGAATGAGTCCGCATTTCTCGCATAACTCGATGGAAGTACATTTTACATTTTGATCCCTTTTTTTCCTTCCTTTTCTCTTCATTTCAACGAATCGCGCGTCGGATCGTTCATTTCGCGGCAAAAGTGACAGAAATCCGGTTGTGCGTTGCTGCACCCCCATGGGATGCAGCTGCAGCAAGCCGTGAAAAACCACGCCCATCGTGATTACAGAGACCACTCCCATCTCTCTGCACCCTAATACAACTTTCATGCCCTTCGTTCACCCTTGATGCAGTCGCACAATTTCACGTATGGTCTCCTTGCAATTTTCGACAACGTGTCGACGAACGGGCGACACATTGGATATAAAGAAGATGAGAGAAAGGCGCTCTGACACGCTGGAATTCTCATTACTTTTGTTTTCGTAAATTCGTTTTCACACACAAGCAGCTCTCACCTTCACCTTCATCACCATCCTCTACGGCTTTGCGATTCCCATAAAAGTCACTTAAATTGTATCCTTTTTTTATTAAGTTAATTGATTTGTCTATCATAATTGATCCTCGTCTTGGATACCGTAAATTTTATATATTTCTAGAGAAGAGCAATTTTTTTCTTTCTTAATTTTGGCAAGCAAGTTTGTTGCGGATTTTACGTAGCGAGACGAAAACCGGTGACTAAAATCTACTTTTATGTGAATTCTCAGTCCTTCCAAGTCCTATTTAACTTTCTCGACTACTAAGATTCTATCCTGCCTGAATTCCATTCTCCTTAGACGAAAGGCATGGCTGCCGAGCGTGGAAACAGTGACATCCATCCCGAGAAGAGGGGAGAGGAGGTTCTAGTATCGATTTTGTACCCTCACTTTACCATACAGCGAGGCCAAGCATCGTGCCGCAAAATGAATCCCGACCCTCTGCCATCCCTCTTGCTGTTCCCGCTTATCCGTGCGGCAGAACGTCTAACGCGATGAAAATAAAAGCCACGAGTCCGATACATTACGTTTGTAAATAGAGGATACGTATGCGCGCGGGTAAACAATTTTGCAGAAAGAATTGACGATAACAAAAGCGTCTCGCAAACCAAAGGGACACGCTCGTGCAAACGAGAACTAAAAGCTCCAGTCTCTCGTTCTCTCATCGTTATTGCTCGCGCACGAATTAACATCGACAATATTTTTACCTTTAAGTTGGAGTGATTGGATTTTTCAAGTTGGCACACGAACGAAAACTCGCGGATAGATATCGTCAAGTTTCCGCTGTTCGCAGAGGAACGCGTACTTCAATTATTATCAACTGCGAGGACAAACTTCGGCTTACGAGTTAAGAACTTGGCGGAAGCTCGCACTGAAGGATCAAGGGACTCGCGAAGAGTGATGGAGGATGAGACGAGCGGTCGGGTCGGACGAGGGGTAACTCGAAGTCGCCGAAGTGTCTTTAAATTTAAGTGCCGCCATTACGGCGCTCCGCTTCGCTCCGCAAACCGATTAGGCTCGCTGCGCGCACGATGGCTGCACCCGGTAATTATATAATTGCGCGAAATTAACTCGGACCGCATAAATCGGCCGCCGTTTACGCGGCGATTAAGAGAAATAAATCGCAATTACCGAGTGACGCGTACGCGTTTCAACATGGCAATGCCTCCGCGGGACGCACGTGTGTTAACGCCGCTTTTATTTCGCGGCCTATCGTTCCCTTAGCTCGCCCGTGAGAAGCCGTCCCGTCAACCTCGTCCTCGGAAAAACAGATCAGACACTGTCGATTTCCGTCGAGCGAGAGAAAACACCAATTATCAAACTCGAGTCGTTTGCAAGTGATCAAAATTCGGCTTGAGGAATCCGCTAGAAATCGGACCACGCGTCAATTTATACTTCAATTTCATGGTCAATGGTGATGTTTGAACGTTTGCAACATGGTAAACGTATGGAAAGCGTAAGTTTGACTAATCCAATATTTGTTGTTATATATCGGATCTAACAAAGGGATCAGGGAGTTAATCATGAATCTTTTCCCCTAACGTAAACTTGTGAAAAATGAACATTTCTATACAGAGAGAACCATTTCTACACAGAGAGATTTGGTTGAATCAAATAAACACTTCTTTGGAATAGTCCAAACGAATTTTTTTATTGATCGAACAAAATTTTGTTTGACGCAACAAAAATATTTGGACTATTCCAAAGAAACATTTGTTTGATTCAATAAATCGTTCTCTCGGTGTATATGCTTTTATATTAGAAAATTTTCACTTCTCTAGAGGAAAAGATTCGTGATTAACCAGCTGGAAACGTCTCCCACTTTAATGACGCTTACACTGAGAGGCAAATGTTTGATATTTGAAACTATAGTCGCATAGGGAAACAATTACTATGCATTATAGTCGAGGAGATTATCGTTTTATTAAAGTATATTGTAATGTTAAACTGAGAAAAATTTCTGGTAATAATTATCCAGCCTGTGTTATAATTATTACATTTAGTGAAATAGTATCAACTAAATATAAGAAATGAACATTACTATATGAAAGTTAATGTTACTAACAATTTTGTAATTATTACCAAACATTTGGTAACATTTACCATATTGATTACTATTTACCAAATGGTATGGTAAAACGCATTTGGTAAGTATTACCAAGCTTTTTTTTTCAATGTAGTGATAATAATCTTACGTGCAAGAGTCACTGCCCTGAAAGAAAAATATAGTTGCTTTCGGCGTCAACTATACTTTTTTATGATTTTAACCAGAAAAATAATTAGAAAAACCATCTTTCTAATAACACTTACTAAAACAGTGGTTCTTCTAATCGTTTTTGTGGTTAAAATCACAAAAGCGTATAGTTGACGCCAAAGGCAACTATATTTTTCTCTCAGTGTGCTACCATTTTCATGTTAGAGCAACCGAAAGATAGTTTCTCTCGGTGTAGATAAGACCAAAATAAGAGACGCGTGTTCCTTGTCCTCTTGCACATTTTGCGATCGAGAGAATCTCGCGGAGCTATGCGAAGCGGCGCGTACAAGCGGGGCTGACGCAACACGCGTGCATCCACTTGCAGCGCGCGAGTAGAACCAGCGCGGGTCGCGTATGTGTCTACTTCGCGGGGCAGACGTAACGCGTCTGCATCTACTTGCAACGCCCCGGCGGGGCGGACACTGCGCGTCTGCATCTACTTGTAGCCGTGTGTGAGGGCACGTTGAGAAATACGTTAAAAATGACGTTAGAAGCGAGGAAACGCATGCCTAAAATTCTCGCAAGATACGCTGAAGAAAAAGGACATGCATACAAGGTGACGGTTGCGATTGCGATTGAGCACACTTGTAAAGTGTTCCTTAAATTTTCTTCCTGTTCCAACAATCAATAAATAAAATCCACGTGACATGCGATATTTCTTTTCAGCCTATCTTTCCTCGCGATTTTGTCACGTTAATTTCGTAGGTATTTATTGATTGTTAGAGCAAAAGAAGAGTTTCCAGGATATTTTACAAATGTGCCCGGTCGATCACAGGTATCATTTTGTGGACATAACCTTTTGTCTCGATGTATTCCAAGAATTTTGGGGCATACGTTTTCTCGCTCTTCTAATGTCATTAATCGAAATGGCCGCGACGAAGGCACAGGAATCTTAACACATAATTATAGATCAAATGCCATGAAATTTTTGTGTTAAATATTTTCTCGTATATTTCGCGGCTTCAATAATATTTGCTCGTAATCCAATACACAGAATTGGTCTCGGGAGATTGTTTTAATCTGTAAATATGCGAGAGGGAGAGCATTTATGAAACAATATGTTTCTTATTTTTGACTTCTCTGCAATGTATCCGAGGCTTGTCAAAACACGGTGACCTCTACGGCCTTCCCTTGTGAGTAGAGCCGGAAAAATCCGTGACTGAGATCTAGGCAATTCACGACGCGAGAATTGAATCTACGGAATTCAAGATACAGTTTGAGAGCTGCGGAACGATAACCCGTTAAACCAGCTGCATGCTGCAAAGTCATCATTAATTTACTTGCAGAGAGCAGATCGACAAATTCCGATACCGCGCGCGGAGAATTATTTATTCGCCACATGCAACTCCGATCTGCACTTTGGTTTTAAGATAAATTAGCTCGACTCCTCTCTATCTCCTCTTCCTCCTACGAAAGATTAATCGCCTTTACGATGAAAATAGCGTCGTATGAAAAATAGCAACGCGTATTACTACCGATTAGCTTCAGGACATGCCGCGAAATGAATTATTTATCCGCGCTGCAATTCTAGTTCGCGGTCTGGTTTTCAGCTGAACAAACTCGACATTCTCGTCGTTCTGACAAATGAACCGCATTCGAGAAGCCGCGAACCCGTAGTAGAATCTGAAGGAGCTATGCCTTTAAATCATGTAGCAGCCGAGACACCGGGTTCCACGGAATGCGGAATGTTAAAATGTCATGAGATCTATCGTTGATCTACCGTGAAACTAGAATTCGAGCTTTCTTGAACTGGCCTCGGGAGACTGTAGAGTCAAGGTGGTCATAGCGATCGAGGCGGCTAATGACCGATCACATGATTTAAGAAAACTTAGCATCACAGCAACAAGCATTTAAGAAAACTTAGGATCACAGAATCCACGGTCTCTAGGATCTATGAGGCCCGGAATCGATCCAGAAACCCGAGAATTTTCAGATATAACTTGGGATTTGAGGGGATTAAGGGTCGTAATAAATTTCTTTTCGGGTCTAGGGCATTCTTCATAGAACATTCTCGCGCGGCATAATCTGTCGGTGCTCCCGTAGCTTTCTGGCACGCGCCTTGAAAATGGCGTCGTACAATGACGTCATGTAATTCACCGTTGTACGAGAAGAAGGGAAAAGAGAGAGAGAGAGAGAGAGAGAGAGAGAGAGAGAGAGAGAAAGAGAAAGAGTATGTGTGTGTGTGAGTACGAGAGAGAGAGAGAGACTCGCACCAGCCGGGGATGGTCAGTCATTCTCGATTGGTCAGCTTGCAAACGGAGGGAGTGGTCGGGCCGGCTGGTTATATCGATCTCTTGAACTCGGCTGCTTCGCCAGGAACGAAGCGAAGCAGACGAGTCGCCGCATTGGCGAATACGAGAGAGATTCAAGAGAGTCCTCTTCGTTCTCTTCGCGTCGTGGATCCTTTTTAATCTTCCGCCCCGGGATCTTGGAATTCTCGATACTTCGCGCAGATCCTTTGCATTCCCGGACTCCACATTCGTAGAATGTGGAACGTAAGATGTAGGTTTCTAGGTTTCGCAGGGATTACTACTCTAAGCCTACGATTCTGGTTTCCAGATATTAATATTTCGCGATTTCGGCTCAGAAAATACGAAATTCCGACGATCCGGAGCCTCGGTATCCCGCCGATTATTCTACCTTCACTCACTCGTTTCTTTGTGCCTGCCGTG
This sequence comes from Odontomachus brunneus, assembly GCF_010583005.1. Taxonomy (NCBI): domain Eukaryota; kingdom Metazoa; phylum Arthropoda; class Insecta; order Hymenoptera; family Formicidae; genus Odontomachus; species Odontomachus brunneus. The sequence goes on along the minus strand of NW_022639508.1, from coordinate 1,129,647 downwards.
TGTAAAACGATGGCCTCTCCTGCGCCACCGCTTACAGGATGCGCCATAGACAACGGCATCGAAATTAAATTAAATCGGACACCCTCGCCCTCGAAAAAGCGAGAACTCGACCCTCGCTGCTATCCCTTCACCAACGGGGATGCGCGCATAGACGGGCATTGTGATGACCCTTATCAATGGGGGGAGGGGAAGGGTCAGACCCTTCGCCGGCTGGAATCCAATATACTTGAACTCGCTGTAAGCCCGACTGACCCCCCCTCTTGAACTCGTATGCACCGATGAGCGACTATTAATTACAAATTAAACCTCGCAAATCTTTCGGATCATCGACGTGCGCCCGACGCAATATTGCACACGTCGAGCCAGCCACTTTTCTCCCTGACGCATCCCCTCTCGATTAAAATCGATAGTTCAACTGCTTCAATGAAAGCAGCAAATGAACCCTTCGATGCCTCTTCGGCTCGAAACGTACGATAAGAGTCGTCGTTGCGAAAGGAAATTTTCTTGCGAAAATATTAGATCCCGAATTCTCAACATCACTCGATCTATTTTGCAATGTTTGACAGTGGCCGTAGTTGAGGGGATTAAACCTGACGAGCATCGCGCTCCACCCCCGGCAAATCTCTCTCTCTAAAATTTCACGCTGGAATTACGGCGGATCTCACGTCCCGCGTCTTACCGCAAACACCAGAGGACGACCAGAGGGGTAATACGGCAAACATCGGGCAATATTGCTCGGGTTATTCGACACACAATTTACCAAGCCACCCTTTGCCCCCTCGCCATTTGGCCCGAGCAACCCCGAGTATCGTATCGGCTTCGCGTGTTCGCCGACGAAAACGCGTGTACGCGGTTCGCATAAATCGTCCCGGCTGGTGACACTTATGGCGCATTACCCGACATTCGCGGTGCCGCAGGACGTATTGAATTAGGACGTCCTCCCACGAGGATTATACGCCGGCGTTTCTGTCCGGGATTTCCGCGCGTAGGATTAACGACACGCAGGGGTCACGGTGGCCGATTATCGCGACAGATTCTTCCCGTCGACAATGGGAAATGGGTGAGATTTCGCGAGATAAGATTGCGGCGGATCGACCCGTTAGCTCCTCCTTGCCACTGACGAAATGACGTTAGGTATCGCGCTAATATCAATTGATATCGTTCACTTCGTCAGCCCTCGCAATTTCGGCGAGGAGACGGGGATTCGGTCGCGCGAAATCGCGCGCCGCGTTTGTCATATTCCTAAGAATATGCGCGACGGAGATGTTGCCGTTTGAAACCTCAAACGCACACAAATCAGCGAATACAAAGTTACGGACGGACGCACCTGTTATGAATGTTCCAGCATTCAATATCGCGATATCAAAGAGCACCGGGAGATCCAAGGAATTCCCTTTAGTCCTTCCGACAAAGAAGCGAGGCGTACAAACTCCGAGGAAACCGGCTCGACGAAACGTTCCGCCGGAAATTGCCGACAATTCCTTCGCTTTCGCGCGACGCTAAAAATTCAATCGCGCGCAACAACATCGCGTATAACAACGCGGGGGAGTCGCGAGGATATGATAATTTTGAATTTCAATCGAGAGGAAACTCGTAAAGCTCACGCCGTGCCGTCTTTCGGTTTATCTCTCGATCAAGTCAATCAATTATCGCGTTCAACTTGTGTAGCACAACCGATCGCGTTCCGATCATTACGAGGAAGAAAAAGATAACATCTTCGCGACCTGAAGGCCCGTGTTAATAACTTGAAACTTGTCTCACGTGAGAGATATTCAGATTGTAATTTAGAACTGGATCTGAGTCTCTCAGTTAAGTCATATGATATACATGACATTATATTAGAAATGGGCGAATCAAAGATTTTTAATGTCGAATTAAATCGATGAGATTTCATCTGAATCGAATCAAATCGTTAAAAGAATTTTTAATTAACATAATCATTGAATTTAACATGAAAATAGTGATTTCAGTATGAGAGAGATAACATTGATCATGTGAAATCAATTCATTTTATAAGGTAAGAGATATATAATATTTATATAGTCGGTAAACGTGTATGGAATATAATTCCAGCCTTGAAAGCTGCGCAACGACACATATCAATCCGACAGTTATCGGCAAGAGGTTATCTAGAAGCCATTATCTTCTTTTAATATTTTTGAAGAAAATCTTAATGTATAACAAACTTTTCAAGTCATACTAATTCCCATAAAGCTGAATGTCTTTAATAGTTCTTCGTAATGCTAATGTGCGCGATCCATATTTCGAATATTTTTGAAATTTTCGAATTATTTGGATTCAAATCACAAGGATTCGAATTTGAACCGAATCGAATTTCACTTGATTCGATTCGATTCAAATTTGAATAGTTCGCACATCTCTACATTGTATTTCTGATCGTGATTCAGCTGAAAAAACTAACTCTAAATTCAAAACTGAGTATCTTACCTGCAACCTGACCAAATTTCAAGTAACAAGACTGTTAATACAAGCCTAAGTATCTCTTACGTAATGCGTTCCTTGCCTAAGAAGAATTTGGCGTGTTCACTTTACGTAATTGATCACCTTTGCGTTTTTGAGCGCAACGGGCGATCTGTTGCGACTATTTTCGGAAACTGTTTTCCTTCCCGTCCCTCGACGTCTTCCTCGTTCATTTTCCAACTCAATGACTCTCGATCAAATAATACTTCGCGTTCCACGCGACGTCGACTATCGCCTAGTCGCACACACGATCGGCTCTTTTGTGTTCGCGCTCGTGCACGTGTGTGCGCTCTCCTGCGCCAGCATGGCGACGCATCGCGGGTCGCACGTTACTGACTTTGAAGCAGGTAGATACGTCCACGTGCCGACACGTGCGTGCCGGTAGACACAAGCTCAATCTCCCGTACATCACGTGCCGGGGATCCACGAGACGTCGATCTGTTGCGCGATATAATCGAGCGCGCCTCTCGCTCTCTCGATGCGATCGGGAAATATTAAAGGAGAAATTGCGAGGGCGGCGGAGAGGCCGCGCCTACGAGCTTAATAGCTCGTAATAGCGCAGTGGCTTAATTGAAACAGTGGTGCGATGCATCAGAAGAGTAATGTCGACGCCGACATGTCGACGTCATGCTCGCGCGATTTTATTCAAATGATCGAGGAACAATTGGCCCGGACAACGGTGCCTGAGACCAAGTCCGCTTCGTAAAATTGAACGATTAGATGACGGATTGTGCCGCACGATCCAGCATCCAGCGCATCCTCGCCCCTCCCTCCTCAGACCACTCTAAGGACTCTGTATCGGCGACGATGATCTGGCGGTTCACCCTTCGGTATATCGAGATAAGAGATAATAAATTCGGCCGCAAGGAACATGAGATCTTAACTGGCCGCTCTCGTGACATCGGGCCCATCTGTCTATTCGTTCGTCCGTTCGCTCGTCCGCCCGTTCGTCCGTTTGTCCGTTCGTGTTGCTCAGCGGGTGCCATCACCAGTTCTGCACCCTCGCATCCGTCATAACGTTGTCTCCTCCTTTTATTACGCGACACGACGCCGATAAATAATTCCCGTGCAACGACAGGAGAGACGTCTCGGCTAAGGGAGGCGCTGCGAAACAGCTGATCGCGCTCTCGTGTAACGCTCACTTGGGATCTTGCGGGCGAGTCGCGGATCTTCCTTGTAGCACAGGAAGCGGTATGGTGCGCGCGCCTAACAACACTTGTTCTGTTCCGTGTTGCAGGACTCGAGTCCCAGGTGCAGGACTCCAAGGACCTCTACTGGTTCTAGGATCGAATGTTGGAGATCAGCAGGAGGAGTACGGCTTTCTTAAATTCGGACGACGACTGAACGATGTTCGTATGTCGATTAGTGAAAACGCTCGTTAACGCGATCAAGTCGTTGAGAACAAGAGAGAGAGAGAGAGAGAGAGAGAGAGCGAGAAAGAGAGAGGGGAATTTTGTTGAGCAAACACGACGGCGTCTCGTCGTCGAGCGCCCGTCGTTGTCGTGTACATAGTGTTACCTACGTCTCTTAAGGGTCTACTATTAGCGTAAACTCAGATAGTATTAGACGAATACTTGCGCGCACTATTACCTTCATAGTGACTGCTATCCGACGTTAAGAGGATTCAGCCGTGAGCACGCGGCCGAGAATCGTCTTCGGCTGGTACAATAGCGTAGTGCGATTTAGACCGTCTCGGAAGGCACCCCTGAGTTTCCCAAATAATCGGTAAGTGTTCTCGGTTTCCTCGCGAAGCGCGCGTGTGATCTTAGATCAACGAATCGATCGATGTGACGAATTGAGATCGGTGAACGAACGACCAAAACGATCAATCCTCCAACCAGAGGTTTCGAGGAGTTGAGGTTCGGCAAAATGGGAATCGAGACACCATGCGGAGAATTATTTGGCAAATTTAGCTGCCGACTTAAGTAAAGTATTTATTGACCAATGATCTTGCCATATATATATAAATATTATATATATATAATTATTATTATTATTATATATTAATTATTATTAATGTATCATAAACAATGGGCGCCGCAAATATTCTGAAGTCCCCCCGGTTAGTAAAATTAAAATAGTTATTACCCGACGAGTCAGCTATTTTTTGCACTCCCGGCTTAAGCACCTTTCGCACTTCTTATCCGCCCCCACCCCATCTTGAATCTCCCCCCCCCTCCGCTACGTCATCGCTTAGCATTTATTCGGTGCTATCGTGCCACCATATGGTCGCTCACCCTTAGCACACAGCAGCCGTCTCTCTCATGTTATCGCTGATTGTTAAATAAACAATTCGCATACCATATCGTCGCTTCTTCCATTCAACGTCCGTAATTGATGTTCTCATCGTTCCGAATTATCCTCGACTTTCACTTCGTGTCCTCCGATCTTGAGTAATTTCTTGAGTTATCGAGTGTGATTATCGGCGTCGCGTGATAATGAAATAATATCTCATTGTGTGTCGCCTTCCTGTTCAGTTGTTCCTCCCTTCTAACCTGCCCGAGTCGAAATTTTGCTCCTACTTTCGACCTCAGTGTCTCATTTAAATCCTAAAATTTACACCAACTTCTTTTGATTCTATTTAACTTACCAGCTTTGTAAGGAAATTCTCTTTAGAACCTGCAAGTGGCATTTAGTGTGCTTCCTGTTATTTAGAAACACTATGTAGAGTTCAGTTTCTATCTATATTATAAACGTACATTGATCCTTCATAATATACAGATGTTGGAAAGGCTAGGATTCGAAAGTAGGGGTAAAATTGCGACTCGGGTTCTCGGGGAGCGATATTTCCGCCGTAGAAAATGGAATTTTATGTTCTCGCGGTTCGTTACGTGCACGCGAGTTAATTACACACGGTTGGATTTAGTGGTAGCCTCAGGCGAGAAAGTTAATCGAGCATCTAATAAGAACAGGAAGTTTAATCTGCTTTCTGTTCGGCGTCCCTCCCCCGGCATCTCGCCTCCGCAGAGGATCCGCAGGTAAGCGAATTGTACACGCTGTGTGACACTGAGTGAATGCGTTACTAAAACTTGGACGTGCATAGAAATTGCTTTCTTGTTCATTTCTCCGCGATCTCTCATTTGAGTCGTATCTTTTTCGCGAGAGTAGATCGACCGAATTAACAAACCTTTTACGACGGATGGTTTTCCAGAAGAAAAGCCCACGTTCTCTGCATGCAACGTAATAACCAGAGCGCATTAATTTCAGCCTCGTAACACGTGGGCCCGCGCATTTGTTTTCCGAGCGCGGGCGGAAGTAACGCTAACGAGATGAGAAAACGAGCAATTAACTTCGTCACTTCGGACGAGGAGGAAACGCGCAGATGATCGACGCGCGTTATCACGTGTAAGACATATGTTCGCTGGCCGCGCCTGCCCGGAGCGAATAGCGTTTAGTAAGTTATTACTACTACCGTGAGTTTTTACCGTCGCGCTGCCTGTCGCGCGATGCATCAGATTGGGTGAAGGAAATTTTGAGACGCCTTTCCGAAGACGGCGCCAGATTTTGCACTGTCCTCCGAGAATTTTCTCCAATAACACAGGCCTGCAAAACTGGAGGTATTGACAGTTGATTGGGATCTGACAATGTTTTCTTACATAATTTTTGCGTTGAATCCGAATCCATTTGCAGAATTGCTCTATCACGTCAGGATTTCGAGATATCCTAACCTAAAACTAGCAAAAGAGTCGTTTTTAATCATATTTTAAATTAAATTAAAAATTGAGAAATTTTTTTTTCAAATCCGTCAACGGTATCATTTATTACTATACGGCAAAATCCATTCTGAACCATCTCAAAGCGATTTTTTCTTCCGGAAATATACCAATTTAAAGTTCGATAAATTGTTCCTCGTAAGAGCCTACTCTCTAAGGCAAGGTGGATGACTACTCGGCCAGTGAAGGTGAAGGGACCGTATAGTAGTAAATGATACCGTTGATGGATCTGACAAAAAAATTTTCTCAATTTTTAATTTAATTTAAAATATGATTAAAAACAGCTTTTTGGCAACTTTAGGTTAGGATATTTCGAAATTCTGACGTGATAGAGCAACTCTGCGGCCGCATTCGGATTCAGCGCAAAAAATTACGTAAGAAAACATTGTCAGATCCCAATCAACAAAACCATGCAGGTATAATTAATGTCTCTCTGAACCGCTGAAAGACACGAGAATTAACCGGATTTTCGCGACGCAAAAACGTTCCCCCCGCATCGGAAATTTTTCTTCTCCGTCTGCATCGTGAACGAAAACACGATCCGGGAAAAGTCGAGTCTCAAAAGCTCAAGACCTCGCAACTCGAGCGATGCTCGCAATTGATCATACGACGGTTACGTCAGCTTGCGCGCTATAAATGTTCTACATGGGGTCGCGTTTTGTCCGGCAATTTAGCCTCGTCGACTTTAGCCGGGACATCGCCCCGCCGGCATAAATCAGTCTGTTCCGTTTCTTCTGCCGTTCGTATGATCCCTCTGTTTTCTTACGCAATCGTGCATATGCCGGCTAGACGCGGAAAAACTACCGGCAGGAAGCCACGTGAGACCCATGTGAAGAGTGAGCTCGATGGCCGAGCTTCCTGGTTTCCGTCGTCTCTTCTGGACGTTAATCCAGCCGGAATAATCTCACTCTTCTCGAGTATCGTTCGAGTTGAAATTACACAACGGGGAAATCTCCACTCGAAATAATTGTGATCTTGCATAAAGGAGAACAAGAAACGGGTGAACACATCTCTTGTAATTAAAACTACTTCACTTTACGACGGTGGATGCGCCTGGTGATTTTCAATCACCCCGTTCAACAAAACCCACCATCGGTAAGATAAAATGGAAATCGGCTCACTCACAAGAACCTATTTCATTAAACGGAAGATATTCAATTCCCCCGCGGCCCGACGATAGTCCCATTCATTTTTTTCCCACACACACGGGACTTGAAATCCAAGACGTGAATGCATTTAAGCTTCGCCGAGCTTATCGCGCGCGCGATAACTTTGCGCTCACCGAAGGAGCGTTCTTTGTAACGTCGGTCTCGTGGAGCGTCGGTCTCATGGTGCTTTATGAGCGGTAATTAAGCGCCTAGTAATGACTGGCGGACGTTGCCCCGCTGCCTCGTCGTAATCTCCGATCGGCGCCGATTTCAATAAACAGTAGCCGCCGGTAAATCTAGCTTTATAATAAAATAAATCCTCGCGCGTGACAACCGAGCGTCTCGGTTCACGATCCTCGGATAAGGACGGCCGATGTATAGGGTGGCCTTTTTCTATTCCCCGAGAAATGAAGTCGAACCTCTTGTCAACGAGAGAAAGAGTCGAGCGTCAGAAAGTTAATCGCGAGCGAGTGAGTCGCGTGTTCGACTCGTCTATGACGGAAATTTCAAATTACAAGCGAGTAAAATCCCTTGTGGAATTTCGTACGAAGGAGAACGATAATAGCGGGAACACCTTGTATATAAGGAAGAATGGGAGAAGAGACGAGATAGCTGAGAAGGAGAGAAGAGAGGAGAGAGAGAGAGGAGAGAGATTTATCGCCAGACTGTAGAATATACTATGCTGTTGTAATTACCGAACTTTGCTTTTGTTTGGTCGATAGTTTATTCACCATTCCTATTTTGCCCGGCGATGGGCTCGCGTTTGCAAATTTATTAGCGCAATTTGGCTCTCCTCCGCGACGTTAACAAAAAAAAAAAAAAAGAGAGAGAGATGGGACAAATCGAAATTAACACGAGAGATTAAACAAATTTCAACGAACTTTCAATGGGCCTGCGCGCAAAAAGCCGCCGGGATATTCGCGCGATAAATAATCAAACGCTCGGCGAACTCACCCCTCGGCTCAGTTCGCGGTAATTAAATACCAGAATACGCGTGGCACGCCCTTGTCCTAACGTATCCGGGGTAATGTAGGGAGTCGAGTCGTCGATATTGCACCGGCGCAATAAATGGTCCCGACCGTGAATATGAATATTAATTCCACCCTCCGAATTTGTCGGCCATTTGTCAGCAGCTGTCTACGTCGCTAATGGACGTGCAGATTTTCCGGCAGCTGCGTAAAAAATCCGGAGAACAAGCACGGGGCATTTTGGTGTCTCTCGTGGTCTCCTCCGAGGCATCCTCTCTGTGCCTTTTCGTCTTCTCTCGACCTGTAAGAGTTCTTACACGTGTCAGTGGCAGGAATGAAGAGGTAAAAAGTATCGGAAGTGTCCTCTCCTTTACCCGAATTCCTCTTTTTCCCCCCCAGATTCACCGTCAGCCGTTCGATACCTTCGTCTTCAAGCCGGGACCCCACGCGATATCAGCGTCTTCTCCCACGCGGTAGATTTATGATCGAAGAAACGTAGAACCTCCTCTCCGTCCTTTCCACGGTTCTGATCCCTCCCGGGCCCACCGCCGGGCACGCTGTCCACGGTAGGCATCCCCCTATTACATAAACGAGCCGCATGTTCTCGTACATAGACAGGACATTTCGGCTATCTCCCTGCGGTCGCTCGACACAGGCGTAGATAAACGCGTAGATATAATCGGCCACGCTGACAGAAGTCTCCGTTTCCCCTCTCGCGAGGGGAGAGCAGCTACCTGCCCCGCGGGATGCCTCCTCAGGATAGATCGGGGACGATCGCGGCACGACGATCGAGGGCTGGCTCGAATCATCGGAGAATTAGGGAGCATGATTCGAGCATTCCACGACGTCGCGATCCTCGCCGGGGAATGGACCGCCAGTCGATCGCCACGGCCGATCCGACATCTTTTCCAAGGTCGGTAAGCACCGGAAGCTGCTGCTAGCCCAAATTGAAATTTTGATCCTGCTCTTTCGACCTCAATATCTTATCTAACGTCTACTTTGATATCCTGAAGCCTATCAACCTGTTTTAATTTTATTTGATCTACAGCTTTGCCGAGAGATCTTCTTTAGAACTTACAAATAGCACTTTGTGCGTCTTCAGAGGCCCTAAATAAGACTTCAATTTCTATGTGTATTAAACATATACTAATCCTTCAACTATAAATATATATAGATTAGAAAGTCCAGGTCGAAAAGTAGGACTAAAATCTCGACTCGTAAAGTGTCCGTTTAGAGTTCGTTCTATACACCGCGATAAGATGCAACTAAAATGCCTTGCGAGGCAACATATTTTACAGAAGACAGCTGGCATCCGGAAAGAAAAGATAAAGTAATACCAAGGTATCGTAAGTCCTTCCCTTGCTCTTCTTCCTCTGAATCGAAATTTTAATTCTAGCCCGCCAAATTTCGTCGAATTTGAAGGATTAAGGGAAAATCTCATTTGTTTTTAATGTGTTTTAAACTTCGTGGCCGACAACCATTACGTCTTGCCTTCCATCTTGGAGTCAGCTGCAGCTAGAAAGAGTATGAGTCGATCGGAAACGTAACTTTGAGATTTATGATCACAACCGATCATCGAATGCAACGAATGACATTTCCGATAGAGACCGCAACTGTCCTTGCAATTAAATAATTTGACAATTGCAATTAACAATTAATAATCTGACCACCTCGTAGCTTTGGAATATTCTGAGAGCAATTATGGCGGTGACTTTTCGGTCACCAAATATGCTCAACATTGATCGGCGAGTGACAACAGGTCGCGATTGTTAGAAGATGATTTGGTCTTTGTTTACCGAAGCCAATTGTTTTGGTATCCCCACACATGTCGTATGTGCTCGTACTTGGCTGTAACCGCATCATTACGCCTTGAGCCAACAAGCAGCGTAAATATACCGCGACGCGGAGCGTGTATCGATAAATCATTTACATTTTACGTCGCATCGCGTAACCACTGACTCTCTCGAATGTATCGTAGATTTTGGAAATACTTAATCGGACTCTCGTCGGCATCGCATTAATTTACACGATCCTCGAACTCTGCGACGGAATAATATCGACGCCAGTGTCAGTGCAAGTGTCAGTGTCAGTGTCAGTGTCCGTAATCATGGAGCAGTCAGGAACAGGATGCAGAACCAGGAAAGAGGATGCAGGACACAGGATGCCGGGACGTCGACAGCGGTAGATTTCGAGGTATGTCAAATCATTCATTACACAGAATATTCATTGTAACACACTGACTGCTGCGTTAATTTCCATTAACTGTTATTTCAAAGTTTGAATAAAATTTAAATAACCGCAAATGCAATTTATAACGCATACTTCTGTTAGCTCGTTTTATCGGCTCGTTATTGGTCGTATATTTAATTGATTATACTCAATTAATTACGCTTTATACGTGAATTAATTAATGAAACGTGGCGATATTACAGCAATGGTCACCGGAGACCTTTGTGGCAGTTAACGTGTTAATGGACATTCAACGAACTCGTCGAGAATAAGGAAACATCCGAGTCAAGATTTAATATCTAATGCCGAAATTCATTTGTAAATAATCACAACTTCGTAAATTTTTATTACTATTTCTTAACTGTTATTGATTCCATACGATAGAAAAAGTCTATCCAAACGACCGAATAACGATTCGTGAATACCAATTAACCAATCACAATTCGTGAATGAATAATTAATTGAATTAGAAATTGATGTGAATATCTCTCTCTCAGAAATCGTAAATAATTTGCAACTACGAATACCGGCCTAAGTCTCACATGTACTAAGACTTGTTTTCTTTAATAATGCTCGTTGATACACAAGATTGAATCCAACGGCTTCTGTTTACTTCCATCTAGCTTTGTTATTGTACCGGATCAACTTTCTTATTGGTGTTTACTGCTTTTTTTTACTTTATCACTTCCTTTTTGTTACACATATTGAGTATTCAAGTTTTATCGAAATCCTCAACACCAATGAGAAAAAAGAAGAAATAAGAAAGAAATTAAGAAGTAAAATGTTGTTGTTTCATTTCCTCACTATTCCCCTTACTCACGCGAATATTATTTAACATCTGCTTAATATAACATATAAAACATTAAATATAAAATATTTGCTTTTTTAAATATAAAATTTACACATATATTTTACCTACAATTAATAAAAAAATATGCAATTAAATAAACTACATAATTGGTATATTTTGCTTATTGAGATTGGAAATAAAAATTAAGTATGAGCAGGTAATCGAATATTCAATAATTCTAAAAGATAAAAGAAAACCTTTCGTCAAACATCAACTATGAAGAATGACAGTAAGTAACTATCTGCAACATTAAGGTAAGTCAATAACTTGTTTTTCAGTTGAGATTCTCCATTGGTCCTTCAAATTTGATATAATTTGCAGGGTTGTTGTGAATTAAAATTGACTCGGACTGTTTCCTTCGGTTTGTAACTCTAAAGAGATTAGAGTGAATCAATATTTGTGAGAGTAATATTTTTAATTTTACTATTAGAGGCTTGCACAAATTCGTCACACTATATTGCATTTTATTAGCTCAAAAAATAAGACAATTATCTGAAGATTGACAGAAAGAGATATTTACTTTCATTACATTTTGTTCATAGTACACATACACTTGTACCGTTCCGTTATTATTAATTATATTAACCCTTAAGCACTGACAGAAGTCTGATAGATTCCCAATGTAATAAAAAAAACCTATTGCTATTTCACTTCCGCTTAAGCGTGTACACATCGCGTCCGTCTATCTTTTCTTTGGCCTATAAGATACGAATTGACGACAAGGAAAGACGTTCGCACACTTTCTCAAGTAATTATCAAACTTCGAAATATTTTTGTAGGTCTGTGTCAGTGCTTAAGGGTAAAATATGACTAGAAAATCTCAACGAACTCTCTTGTGCAAGCGCCTATTATTTATCGATGCGCGAAGCAAGGACGTGTTCGTTTGACTCAGAAAAATTGTCCTTCCTTTTTCTCTTGTCATGCGCCAAAGAGCCGACAAGCAGCACGCGCGCGCATTCTTCGTGGAATGTCTTCATTAAAATAGTCGGGCTCATCATTTATGCAGAGCAAAAACGCAACGAGACGGACAACGAACGGCTCCGACATCCATGAGATTCGCATGTCCGCTCGCACGTTATTCGCTTTCTGCTTTCTATCGTAACACTTTCGCCTCATTCCGAATGCAATAAAGCATATTGGATAAATTCCGCGCTCTTTTTTTAATAGCTTATTTCGCATCAAAGATTTAAACCAATCGCTTTCTCCCTCGCAACTTTGCATCCATTATTGAAACTCGAATCGAGATCTCAGCTTGTTACAGATTTATGCGTCACATCAAACCAACAAACTTTAGAAAATCGAATCAATCGCGACATCGATTAATTCATATGTTAGTTCCCTGTTATTACTTCGCGACGGTAAAAGCACATTTGGGTTTAAACGCACACGGGTCTTTATTCGGCTGAACGAAAAAAACGATCCGGAGCAGCGAGGTGATTTATTTTCACGCGATTGTGTGTCCGCGAAACGCATCGGCATAACAATAGTTACGCGGGTGCATCGACAAGCGCACGTGGGTCCTCTACGAGGACCCTACTGGGCCAACTCGTTTTCCGGTCACGTCTCATTTGACGTATTCAGCGTGTCGTTAGGGTTCGCTGGCCATTGAAACGCTCTCGCGAGAACGGCAGGTGCATCGTGATTCGCGAGAAATCACGCGAAATCAACCGCGTTATTAGAAGCGAGGCTCCGAGTGCTTTGAGCAGATTGAACAATTCTTCGAAAACTAACTTAAACTATCGGCGTTGCCGGAGCTTGCTCATATCTAGATATCTAAACATAAATTATCACGAAGTGTCAAGCGGATGAAATCAGAAGGAAAGAGTGAGATATCCAGATTTCCTGTATTTTGTACAAGAGAGTAACTATGTAAAATTTGATTCAGATCGGGGCAAAGGATTTAGGACTTAATAGAAAACATATAGGCAGATATTCTATTTCATATATAAAATATAATATATATAAAATATATGATATGAATCATAGATAAAATATAACAATCACGGCGGCGCGATTTGCGAATTGATCGAAAAGACCGAAAGAGTGAAACGCGAGACGCGTATAAAGTTATGATCAGCCATCAAAGCTCGATCGGATATCGTAACACGACGGCGTGCAGTCGACAAAGGCCGAAGAGATCTCTAGGAATGCAGGCGGGCATTTTTCGGCGGTGTCACCTCAGCCAGAACGAGAGAGAAAGAAGGAGAGAGAACCCTTTTTCCTACCCTCTGCCTGGGTCCTCATGCGCCCCCTCAGGCGCTCACACGCTCATTTTATCTCCCTCGTTTCAGCTCCGTTCTCGGTTCTTCTTCGTGGACCGACTCGTCTAGGTCCCTCGTTATCTACCTGTAGTACGGGCCCAGGGGGGCCCCGGACAGGGCCCTACCGACCCACAGGCATCTCGTGTTCCCACGGGCGCGGGCCCTCTGACGTACGATGTCCCAAATGCGCGGCTACAACGCGTCCTCCTCCTCCTCTTCCTCCTCGATATCGTCGATTTTTTCTCTTCTCTCTTTCTTTCTTTCTCTCTCTCTCTCTTTTCTCTCTTTCTCGATCCTCTCACGCATTTCACCGGTTCCGCTCACCTCCTCACGAGCCCCCTTTCTCTATCTCTTCCGCATCTTCTTATTTGAGGACTCGCGGGGAAACCAGTAGCCCGAGGTCGTCGTCGGCGGAGGTCTTTGAACGACTTCCGGATCTCCTGAGAGACTTCGTCCGCGTCGTGCGGACTCTTTACGATTCTCTCCACAAAAAGAATCCACATGACGTAAACCACATGACGCATGAGCATCGCCAGGTCAATCGTACGTAGGTTCGACGTTGACAAATGCGTCGGAAGTACGCGTACGTCATCGTAGTAGATGCGAGAGTGAGTTTCCATTGGCCAGCTGTCTGTGATATGCATACAATGTCGCGGCCGCCGTATGTCCGTCCAACCCTTCGCGAAATTTCGAGCGAGTCTTCGCGTTGACGTTGATTTGCACGCCTCGATAGACCGATAACCGGCGAAACGCTCCCAAGGACGAAATCTTTCTTCGTGCTCGCCTTCACGAAGTACTTGCCGCGGATGAAGCGACGAAGAACGATCCGGGAAGCGATCTGGTGATCTCGATTCGAGTCGCGAAACCAGACACGGAGATTCTCTATCGAACTTAATCGGTAACCGATCTCATGCAAATACGCGGCGACACCTCGAGGATTCCGGAGAAAAAGGAAGAAGAGGCGGATAGGTGCTCAAGTCCTTTCCTCGGGACGAAGCTCTCGTGATCGGCTACTCGAGATAAAATCTTAGCTTGTACCGCGCGCGAGCACCGCGATCTCAATACACGATCGCGTTTATCTCTTCGCGCCGCTCGCAATTAATTACGTTCTTTTGTTTCGCGTTAATCGATATCACGCGTCGGCGCATTCATGAATTATTATATTGGACTTGATCAATTACCAGTAAGAAATTGGCCAAGAACCGCACAGATTGGCAGTTGTGATTAATTAATTATTGTGATTAATTAATTATTTATTAACAGGATAATAGTGTTGACAAAATATCCGCGTGGCTCTTGTTGGCCAATTTCTGATTGTTCAGCTGATAATCCTTACATAATATACAAATTCTTGTTATTTAATAAATTATTATATCGCGGCATTTGGACATCCGACAAAAGGATCGACCTATATTTAATTAAATATGAATAAGATGTGTCATGTTAAAGCTCCTGATTCCACTTAGAATTCCTCAAGTTAGAATTAGGATACTGTCCGCCATTTATAGGGAGAAGGTGAGCGAGTGAGTGAGGGAGAAGCTGCAGCGTGCTCCATCATTTCAGTCTGGAAGTTTTTCTTTCGCTTTTTCTAGAGTTTCTCTCTCACTCTCACTCATTCTTAAAAATGGTGGGCAAGATGCGGACCAATTAGGAATCACCGTGCTTTGTCTTAACTTTAACTAGAAAAATTCTAGTTCTACTGCTACGGTAGCCTGGGTTGATAACGTCAGAAGCGAGAAAACGCACGGCAAAAATTCTCGCATGCTATTTTCAGATAAAAAAATATTTGTAAAAAATATTTGTATGAAAGAAAGAAGTAGCCGTAAAATTAACGTGACATACAATCTTTCTTTTTATTTTCTTTTTTATCTTTCCTCATATTAATTTTCAGACTATTCATTGAGTGTCTACGGAAAAGGATAGTTTTCGGGACAATTTGCAAATATGCGATCTCAAATATTCTTTCATACAAATATTTTTATATTTAAAGATGGCACGCAAGAATTTTAGCCATTTTGCGTTTTCCCACTTCTGACGTCATTGTCACAATTCAGAGTTCCGCAGCAGTCGGGGCTTTAAATTTTTCATAGTGATTCAATGCTGCTAATGTGTCTCACATTCTCTTAGCTGCCTCATAACAGTTGTCGTTCTCACGCGCACATAATTGCCGCTGTAATGCATAAGGGAATATTTCACGAGATCATAACCGGGGCCTGGACGGGACATAAGCATCTTGGTGGTGTGGAGAGCCTCACGGAACCAACCACCGAGCGAGATGGGGGGAAGGGGGCGGTGGCGAGTCTCGTTTGAACGTTCGTCGCTCGCGAAATACCGGACCGCACGATGGTGCCCCACGAGACGGCCGTGTTGCACGTCGCCGGTACGTACGTATCTGAAATACTCTTCGTCCTGGCATAGCGGGAGTAGGAAATCGTCGTTAGGCCCGGCGGAATTCAACGAGTGACACCACAAGTCACCGGAATCTGAACGTTGCATAGCGTGGGTACCGCGCGAGCCGCGAGCCTCTTTCCTCTTTGGAAGGATTCTGATGGACCCGGTGGACCCTCCGCACGACGCACGGATTCTTAGATCCGCGGATCCTCGGAAATCGATGTGTCTCGTCGTCTAGGATACGGGAATGCCGCTTTGACAATCCGATTCTATCACACTGATATGATATCTGATTGCAAGTGTTCGGTTGATACAAAAAATTTGTTACTTTTTCTATTAAATTTTCTATTAAATAGAAATTTCGATGCCAGAAGAAAAAGAGAGGATACTCGTCTCTAACAGAAAGAAAAAATAGGAAATCCTGCGTTTAAGGAAAATATCGAATCGACGTTGTTTACTTTATTCGTAACAATTATTAATTCTTCGAAATTGGATACTTGTGTTTTCTACTTTATTTCACAGATACGACGAATCTTCTGCATCAGTCGAGTATTTCGAATTCACGTCTAGTAGAGGTACTTGTATGGTATTCGTGCGCAAATGATAAATCTTAAAATTCCTGCGCGCATGTTAATGTTAAGAGGACTAAATTTGTCAAGGTTTGATATCCAAAAAAATATAATCTCATCCTTAGCGACATATATAGCCTCAAGAAGATTCTTCTAAAGAGAAGAAAAAAGAAAATATTCTAAGTACAATATTCTTAAAGTTAGAGAAATTTCGTTCTTTACCGACAGTACAAATCTTATTTACTTCAGATAAATATATTCCTCTTGATTCAAAAAGAAAAAGAGGCATACTCTTTTAGTAAAAGTTTCCTCTTAGAATATAGGATTATAAGAAATAACACCTTGCAACTATAAATCTTTTTTCTTTGAGGTGTTGGAATATTTTCCTTTTGGTTTTAAAAAAATCCTCTTGAGATCAATATATAAGGATTCCGCTAACGGTGAGATTATATTTCTTTGGGATAGGAGATCCTTTCCCATATATTTGACTAGTATCTTTTGATCCGTGAACACTCGAACACTCTGGTTGCCACGAATTTTTTAATCCCTCAGTCGTGATAACGCCTCGGACTTTTTCGACCTTCTTACGTGTTCGCATTCCTGCGCTCTCCCGAGTTCACGACCTCGTCTACCTGCTGAGAGAAAGAGAGAGAGAGGGAGAGAAAGAAAGAGAGGGAATTTCTCGGACAAATCCTTCCTCTTATTTTTATCCCGCAATGAACTTCCGAGCGACGAACGAACGAAGCGGCGGGTGGAGGCGCGCCGCGCTTTTCGATTGTCGATTTAACCCCCCGCTCCATCTCGAAACCGCCAGTTCCCCGCACACCACCGCACACCCCGGACGTACCCTTCCTACTACCCCATCAATTATTATCGTCCTTCTCGTCCTCGTAGGACCGACGTCGACGCGGCGTAGGCGCCCTACGATTGGGCGCCGGGACGCCCGGCGTCGCCATGGCGACCGACCCTCTTCGACGAGGGCGCGCGAGGGTGGGAGGGCGAATAACTCGCGAAAACACGTAAATTAAACGCACTATGGGGGTTGATGGGGCGGAATGGGGCCGAGTGGGTGTCTCAGACTGTGAAACATAGCCGTCATAAGCGGATATTAAAGCGTCCTTCCTCGGGGGCAGGGCCCTGCCGCAGTCCTGAATCGGCTCGTAAACGCCAAATAAAAATTGTCATCCCCTTGCCGAGGAACCGTCGCCCTCGCTTCTCGCCCTTCGCAGTAATGAGATGAACCTCCAGGTGAATATTCTTCGGGATTCTTGCACCTTTTCCCGGGAAAAAGAAACTTGTAAATTCGCGAATCCTTATCCCTGGAGATCTTGGTGAAACTGAAAGAATAGCAAAAATATATAAAAAGGAATAGAGAGATGTCGCGTGGAGACGCGTTGTCGACGCACAGGTGTGCGCGTATATATTCGCACGCATAGATTACCGTCACTCGTCTTGGCGACGACGTGCACGCTCGGTCGACAATACGACAAACGCGCAAACGTCGAGCAGCTGACCGTAGTCGGTGGAGCAGGGGCCGAGCGACTAATATCGTCACGGTTTCCACGCGACGGACGACACGTGGACGTGGACTGCTGGCGGACTGCGCGCTCCGTCTCCACTTTCAAATTCCTCGATCCGCGCGGCACCGTTGCAGAATGCGTTTTCCATAAATTAACTTCTTAGCCGCTCCGTCATTCGTCACACGGGAACAGCAGCAGCAGCAGTGGCACCGCGGGACCATCGGTATTCGATTTCGCGACACTATAACGTGAGACGTGTTATCGTGTAAGTGTCGCGAATCTGTACATGTATAAAATAGAATGTCTATCTGTGTATGTTCTCTACATACACTCCTAAACTCAGTGACCGATCTGGACTAAATTTTTATAATTGGTCTCAAGGACTCTGCGGAAAATATAGGCTGCATGAGAGAAATCTGGACATTCCATCCTCTGATTTCATCTCCTTGACACTCTGCGATAAATTTAAGTAACGCCAGGTGGAGTTAGTTTAAAATAAAATAATGTCAAACGAGGACTTTCCGTGCACTCTCCCGAGCTCGATGTCCTCGTAGTCTAGAATCGGCTCTCATTAGGAGCGCGTCTCATTATGGGAAATCGAAGCAACATCCTACGCGTGAGCGCGCGCCAAGTTGAACGCGAACGTGATTTACGTGGACATAAAAACGGCCGGCGGAACGTATTCGAAATAACCGCGGAATGTCCATGTATCCCGGCGGAACGTTAAACGTTTACGCGGCAGACGTTTAACTCGCGTTGACCACATGGTTCGCCTTCGCGTTGTCAACGGCGACTTCGGCGTGGTTCCCGCTGCCGGGTCGTTGTCGCTTCTCTTCGCCACCTCGAGGAACACGCGCGATATTTTTGCAACGTCGAGTCGCCGAGTTCATGTCAGAATTGTCTCGTGAGTGCGAATAGAGCTCACGCTTCGTGTCAAGATTCACACTCGATCCTCCGTGTCGTGAGATCTAGCTGCGATAGCTTGCGAGTTGATGTTTTGCGTGTGTAAACTCATTGTTACTATCTGTATTCTCAAGAGAGCTCCAATCCTTGTTTTAGAGATAGCTAAATTATTAAATCAGAGCTGTGAAACTGCTAACTACTAATATTGTGAAACTATTTGAAAAAGTTTCCAACCGGAATTGTTCCGTTTTTAAATACATAATAGAATTCTAGAGAATAACTGGATCATTTCGTTCCGAATATTTTTTCTTTTATATATACCTGCTTAAATGTTTACTAATCCTTTAATTCTACGCTTTTAAACTGGACAAGGAACTTCACTGATGGGTATTAATTTATTTTCTTATAAGATTTTCTTCGTGAAGAGTTTGGTCGGATTAATATGAACAAATATGAACAAACCAGAAATTCCAGTTGATTTATTAGAATCCTGTTCAATTTAACAAGATTTCTGGTTAAGGTAAACAGAATTCTGATAAGTTAGAAACTGGAATTTTCTATTTCGTTCATATTTCACCAGAAATTTCGTTAACCCAACCATATATTTTTCTGTGTTTGTAAAATGATCGGCAAATTGATAATCAAAATTAATCAATCATTATATATATTTAATCACAAATAATTTAATCAACTGATGAAATTAATCATTACTTAGTATATAACCAATTACATTAAAGTTTGATTAATAATTAATTTCATCAATACATAAAGTGACGACTATTTCATGAAATTTGTTTTAAGGAAACTGAACAAACTACTGTGCTTAGCAAAGACAATCTAACGATTGGGTCCCAACGCAAGTTTTAAAAGAGAGCCATTATAGTGGCTTTTCGTCTTAAATGACAATTTAGTGGAAAATCAAAAGTTAAAAAGTAATTTTTACATTCATAAACATTCAGTATAACAATTCAGCTGTCTTGATAATCGCTTTGGTTCCTAGATATCCTAGATTCGCGTTTTTCCAACGAGCCGTCAATCGCGCTCGGAGCTGAGAATTCGACCGGCATTCCGTGAGGCTTGTTGGCTATCGCGAAAACACCGGCCGTCTTTGAGATCCTCGCCGGCGAGGGTTTTTACCCTCGTGGAATCCACGAAACGCTTTTACGTACACGCGCTGGTCCCATTGAAATGCAACTCGCGTCGTTCGATCTGGTCCATCAGCCCTCCGTTTCTCCTCCCCCGCTCGCTCATCGAAAGATCGCCCTTCGATAAACCACTAATCCGCTCTCGCGATTGCCCTCCCTCGGCTGCCGCCTTCTCCACCGTCTTGCGATCAATTCTTGCCGTTTTTCTCCGTCGGCTGGTAAGAGGCGACGTACCGACACGGCAATAATGATCTCTAGAGAGAGAGAGAGAGAATAGAAAAGGGATCGTCCTCGAGGCACGAAAGGGTGAGAAACGGCCAGAATGCGGCCGGAATGCTTACTAATCCTACACGCGATTTCCGGTAGTTAGAAATGCGAGCGAGAGAAAAGGAAGCGCCGTCTCGACAGCCCGTCGACAATTCAGATGATAAGATTCTCTTAATTAAAAGCCGACTTTCTCGCAGGGCACTCGTCGTGAGCTACCATTGTTGCTGTCTGACAAGTTAACAATGAGCTTCAGGCAGCGAGCAAATTCGAAAATCCGAGGGAACGACGCGCACACCCTCCGTAATCGATTGTGTCGAGATGGCGGGGTGGAACGGGTATATGGAAGTTCAGGTGCGAGGCACGTGTCTCTGATGCGCCGACCTCGGGGCCCGACGCGAGCGAGACGCGCGTAGATAAGCCACTTAGAGTTAGGTGACACGCGCTACGAAAATACACGGCGAAGAACCGGCCGGGGCGACAAGACAGAATTAGACGCGGAGAAAGAGGCGCGACGTCCGACCGTTTGTTTTACGGCTTCGCCCGTTTCCACGACATCGAGCGCAATTTTTCTTGCCGCGTCCCTCGCCCCCCCTCCCCGTGTCCGTCCCATCCTCGTGCTGCTTCCCTTCTTCTGGTTCCTCGCCTCCGAGCGGGCTCTTTTATTCCGGAGATGGCTTGCACCCTGTGCGGCGGGAAATTAATGCCCACCTCGACGCGATGGCTCGCGATATCCTGCTGATACTCCCGGATTCGGAGATTTAACCGTGAATTTGGCGGTCTTCATGGTGTCCTGAAGACCTTCCTGAATGATCCGCGCGGCGAAAGTGCAAGTGAGCGCTCCTAGGAATTTTATCTTTAAATCGAATCGCTCATCCTGCGTGCGATAATGATTGGTAATTTGACATATTTCACAAAGAATCTTGTACCAATTTCCGATTCACTTTTGCTTCGGTTATATCGAAGTGTCTGTAAAAGAGGGAATGACAAAGGTACACTCTCGGTGTTCCATTTACGGCGCGCCCCGCAAATTCGTCAACAGGCGCACCCCTATTTAAAAATAAGACATAAGAACTTAGTACCATACCCGGGGCTCGAAAGCGCGCTGGCTTATTGGCGTTTCTGCTCATTAGGATAACCCGGGGGGTTCCGGCGCGATAACTCATTCGGCGAGGCCGCTCTCTGAGAAAAAGTAAATAGAGCGAGAAACGGAGAAGCGCGCACGCCGGCCGGGAATTCCGCGAGCGACCGAGATTATCGAGGAAACGTTTATTTTTGCTCGTTAATTTCACGTCTCGCTTCCGTCGCTCGTTTGTCTCCCGCCCTTTTCATAATCTACACGTCCCTTCCTTCTGCCTGTCGGAGTCTCGGTCGAATTCGAATGAGATACGTCTGGTGTTCCCAGAGAGGAGCTTTCCTGTCACTGTAATAATATCGTCGGGTATCACAGCTCGAGGTCTTTTCAAACTTGTGTAATTGATGTTCTTCGTGAAACCTTTACAGTTATTTCTCCCCGGGCACTGTCTACTAGGGACGCGAGCAATATTTTGTTGCGTAATGGAAATAAAAAACTCACGACACCTTAAATCTAAAATAAGAAGACAGGTTTCTCTCTCTTTATTTTGTGTGATTTATTTTTCTTTCAAATATATATTACTGGAGAAGTCCCTTTTTATTTTTCGGTGCATCTTTGTAGCAATCAAAAATCCCTACAGACTACTGCTAATCAATAAAGTGTAGCTTGCTTTCATATCATAAACTGATAAGATAGGCTTCGTCCAAATTTTTCTTTATTTGCATAATCAATGAACTCTCTGATATAACAAAAGATTAGTATCTACCAGATAATATAAAAAAGAAAGTATTTAAAAAATAATTATATTTTATCAAGGTAGCATGCCATTTCACAAAGAGGTCACTATCGTCCACGAAGAGTCTGTTAGTAACGTAGGAATCTGTAATCTCATGTTGAAGGTTTCTTTAGGAAACGTAAATTATTAAATTTTCCTTTTTCGAAATTATAATAATTAGTTTCTCTCGAGTATACAGACACTTCTCTAACATACGTGCAACGAGGTTATAAAAAAATTATTATTTTTTAGTCGATAAAAGATATCGGTAATTCTACCCTGAAGAGCGCATTTCTCAGCAATTATATTATTAAGTTAAACTACTTGAGATTCTCGCGAAAACCTCTCTAAGAAACTGCGAATTAAAATCAATTATAATTAAACATTAGAGAATTACAGTATTATCGGAAAATAAAGAATAAGAGCGGTAAATGTTTGGTTGATCAATAAAATGACCCTCTAACTTCTCACCCCTATCTCAACGAGGCCATTCCTGAAGGGAATCGGTCGGTAGAACAGAAAAATCAATAACCTGCAACGTTGCCACGTTGAACAGGTCAAGGGTCGAATGTCGGAGTCTTCATGAAGGTGCTTTTGTCACGGGGGTGAAAGAAAATTCGTGAAGGGGAAATTCAAGGAAGTCTGGTTACACGTGGGTCATGACTACGTCGCACGTTAAGAGTACGTAAGCCGAGTGTTGTGAGCTCCTCGTGATTCGTTCTCTGTGCTTGGGATTGCGGTGAGAGACGAGTGTTGCCCGAACAACGACGTGTTGTTGACGACACGCATGTTCTTCGAGAAACGTGTGTCCCTTTCTCGTGGATATTTTCAAATTCGTCTCTAATAGAACGGATGAAATTAGTCGACGGACTAACGAAAATCCAAGCGTGAAGAAAAAAGACAAGAAAACGAAAGAATTTATCAAACAATCGTTGGTCCGAGAATCAAAAAACCCAAGACTTCTTAAATTTTTTTAATATTTGGACAAATAGAAATATAAAAATCTGTCAATCGAAAGAAGCAAGAAATATAAGTGTTTATCTGGAAAATCGGCGACTCATCAATTTCTCTTGGTGAATTGACCGCTTGGGATTTCAAGTCGAGCAACTCACCGCAATCAGTTATAGATTAATCCGCATAGTGTGCGCTCCTAACTGAGATCGTTGAATTTTTGCGACTTGCAGGATATCAGCATGAGCTTCTGTCCACGGAGACGGTTTCGCATCACGCCTATGCGAGTACTGGCGGCGTTCTTTCTAATGGTCGTGCTATTCTGGTATAGCCTCAGTCGGCAAGAGATTCCGCGGCAACCATGTAGCGTGCCCGAGGAGTTCACCGAGAAGTTGCACGATCTCGCTTACAGGTCGCTATCCACGACAACCTCGTGTCAGGTCTCGTAGAAAATGTGATCGTAGCGCGATGATACCGTCGACGTTAGATCGAGCCGTAGAGATGCGTATATAAAAAGCAAGTTTTGTTTCTTGAAGCAAGCCAAGAGAGGCTTTTTTCTGTACGTAGATAAAAACAGAAAAGAGAAAAGAGGTCACTCGGCAATTAATTAATTTCGAAAAAGTTTGACGATGACGCGATCTCAACGCGAAGAATTCAATTATCGGAGCAACATCTGCAAAATCTGTGAAGAGAAAGATTCATTAATTAAGTGCCACGTATACATACGTACGTATAAATCACTTTCCATGATTTCACCAGGGCGCACTTGGTTCTTACTAAGTTGGGCATCGTTCACTTTCTCTGCCTGGGCGGGCTTTGGGGTCAAGTCCGAATAGGCCGCGCGCTGCCGTGGGCCCGCAAGGTGGAATTGTGCTTGGTGGACACGCTCAGAGACGACGTCCTGATCACAAAAGCCTTCCGCGAGGTCGGTCTGAGCGCGACCTACCTTCACGCGGCGGGCATCTACAGGATACAAGAGCACGAGGTCGGCGAGGATGCGCCCAAGGTGGAGGTGGTCGTTTTCGAGGAGGACGCGGTGGTAAGGAATAACGCCTCGGGAAAATAATCCTCAAACAACTGACCTTGAATACACGTCGGGTATCGAACTTTGAGAGAAATTTTTACTTGACTCAAGTACGTTAAAATGCATCCTCGCGCGAAACCTCGGCGAGAATCGACGAGATTGCTTGACCCAGTCGATCGCCACTTCAATTACCAGCTATTATTTCGACGACTCATTCTCTTCCTTTTGCACGGAGCGGGACATTGTTACTCGGTGGCGTCGTAGTATTTTATGTATCTGGCACGCGAATGCAAATTCGTGACTTTGTGAATCGTTTTCTTTACGCTTTCGCGGAAGAGCCGAGAAAATTGGAACTCGCTATTCCTATGTGCTTTATTGCAATACTTAATCTTGTATGTAGGGCGAATGAGGACGACTCCTTTGGCAGCGCGTAAGTCTATAAACCGGCGGTAGACTCCGTTTTATCGCCGCTTGCGTAGACATTACGACCCGACTGTGTCGGCTCCTTCTCGAGAGAAGTCGCGGACCAGTAACTACACTTGCCAAATACGTCTTGGATCTCTTGAATTTGCGAAGCGTACGAAACTCAGTTTCAAGCCGCGTCCAAGATCGTCTCTGAGACGATTTGGGGAATCCGAGGGGGAATTTTCGAAGGAATTCTAAGTAGCACGTCGAGAATCGCGCCGTGTAATCGCAGTTGACGTTTCTCGCACGCTGGAATACCTTCGTTAACGGACGTTAACTCCTTGCAGACTCAGATGGTGAGAAGAGTCGGCTGGACCAGGAGAGTCCTGCCACCGGACTGCGAATTCTCGCCGAGCCTGCAGTGCTTCCCGCCGCAACTGGTAATACCTCCCTTACCGGCGAAACAATTCGGCGGCCGACTGATGCCCGTGCCTCGGGAGGGCATAGAACTACAAAAGTATCATTACCCCAACGATTGGTGGCTGGAGATCAAGCCCACCGACTGCGCGGAACCTCAGGACGCGAACGTGTAGCGCGCGATCGTCTCGACTCGATCGACCGATCTGATGTCAGCAGGTGCAATCGCGATGTCTCGGTCAGTCTCGAACGGTGCCCAGCTACGATCGAATTCGTCGCGAGTGTTGTCGAAGGAGGTTGTCGTGGGACTTTGTAACGGTTCGGGCAACTCGTCCGCGATAGACGTGACGGATGCAAGTGATGACACGCGCGATAACAACGCCAGGACTCGAGTACCTTGGTAATTATCAGTTGCAAGCTCCGATCTCAGTTCCGAGGTTGCTCATTTCGCTGCGGCTCGACGAGGTCGCCGCTTGTGCAGAGCAGGAGCTCGAGAGCGCTGTACTCGTAAAATGAAATCTAAAGTAGCGTATCGTCCTAAATAGCAAGTTACTGCTAATCACCGTAGCGACTGTTGCACACAATTAGACAATTACGAGTGTATTGTCAGTTAGAGTCAACGTCAGTCTCCCCTCGGGGCCTTCTTCCGTTCCTGAGATTCTTCTGTCATTGCCACTTTACCACTTCCACTTTTATATACCTCGTACTTTTACATTGCTTCCCCACGAATATATTTCGTCTACAGTCAAAAGTGAGAATTTTTATAAGTCAGAAGTTTTTCCATATTTACTACGAACGATCAGTGTAGGATCGACTGGAGATTTTCAGTGCGTACTGTTTCTATCGGGGGTCTATCGGGAATCTACCGATTCTTCGAGCTGGGATTCTTTAAACGCGCGTGAATTCAAGTCTGTTCGCATCTTTCAGTAAAGCGCAAAATACTACACTTGATTGTGAGTTTAAGTACGATAAGGGGTAAGCTTGGGGTAGTTGAAACGCATTGTTAGCTTCATTCAATTCCTCGTGCAATTATTTGCAGAGTTTTTTACACGTGAACAATGTCTATACGTGAAACGACATGCTTCATTAAACGACATGCTTGTTTAAACGATTGAATACAGAAGCTGTTACTCTAATAAGCCGACTTGTCGCAGTCTGTCGTAACCTAGAGAACCGTAATTGTCAATTGAGCGCGAAGGAGCGGAGAACAATGATGCGTGATAACGAAAACGTATATATTGTTGCCACACCTCTCCGGTACGAGATATTTATGTGAGCGCACAAGTCTACGTGTGTAATCTAGCTGTATGAATGTGATTATAACAATACGATCTGTAATGTTGTAGTTACGCCCATAAAATCTTTTGCGGATTCAGTAAAAATCTGCAAAAGATACCGCGATGTCTTCTGATTGGAGAATTCTATCTGAGTCTGGATAAATTTTAGGTGAAAATAAAAACGGACGGTTAAAACTAAAAAGTAGTTTCTAACAGTTAAAATGAAAAAAGTGGTTATTTAAGTAAGGATCTCAATGGCGATTGTAGCGCCTTTGAGAAGTCCAGTATCCCTCACAATTAAAAGGAGAAAGTCCTCGAGATTAGAGAGGGAACTAGAACCTCGATTACAAGCTGAGTTCCGTCACTGCGCGTTAATCATCTTGACAATAGTGACAGCATCCGTGACAATTACGCGTAGTCCGAAGAGGGAACGTTCGAAAGTAAACGCGCGCACTCATCATGCGCGTATTCTCCATCGAAAGTATCTCGAAAGTGTCTCGACAGATGCCCCTCGTTCACTTTCCTCTCTCGTAGGTTTACGGCCTGTCAGCTGCGGCAATTTCTCACTGCCGCATCAATCTCTTCATCGCCACCTCGCATCACATTACTCCACCGAGAATTACGATTTATTTCTACAAACATTTCGCCAGTACATTTTGTCTGTTAATTTATACGCAAACGGATTAAAATTACATATTACACGAGAAGGCCGAACTTTATGATTTTATTCGCGGCAATAATTTACGCGTCGAGCTTATAAAAATTGCATCTAGCATAGCTACATTTTCGCGATTGTAACGTTTGGTAAATGAAACCGCGCGGACATTTGCGAGGCACAAGGCGCACGTTGATATTTCTCGAATTCGTGTCAGGGAGAAAGTATTTGCGCCTCATCGTGATGCAAATAAATAATGACTTGTAAAATTTACACGAACGCGTCGCTCGAATGCAATCTCTCACTTCTTGATTTATTACGCTTTTTTGTGTGTCAAGCTTTAATGCAATTGCCCGAAACCCGCACATCTATTTCATCTGTTTGTTGCGTACTGTATTTCCCGGGAAAGTTTAACCAGCACGTATATTTTCTACAAGAACTTCGTTCGATCGAGGGTGAACGGATCGTAATTAATCTAATCGTGACGGTGCGATATTCGCGTGCCATTGTATCGCTTTAGGCGCTTCAGGTAGAAATGGAAGGGATGATATAAAAGAAAGTTTCCTGCTCGTAGACTCTCGAGTTTTCAGTCTCGAGCTGTTCAGAATTCGTTGAGGTG
Source organism: Odontomachus brunneus (assembly GCF_010583005.1). Taxonomy (NCBI): domain Eukaryota; kingdom Metazoa; phylum Arthropoda; class Insecta; order Hymenoptera; family Formicidae; genus Odontomachus; species Odontomachus brunneus. The sequence continues at coordinate 1,102,007 of NW_022639508.1, read as the reverse complement.
CGCGTGAACGTTTGACCGCGTTCAAGGTCCCCGCGCATTAATTAATCAATCCCGAAATTCGTATTCTGCTCGGAACACGCGAGTGACACTTACGACCTAGAATCGGAAAACCCAAGTGTGATACTGAAACGACTGTACAAACGACTGTGCATCCTTCAAATACGTGATTTTCGATTGCACAGCGATTGCAACACTGACTCGCGTATACACGCGAGAAATCGCCATGTATATTTGATTTGTTCATTATTCGCTCGGGGAAAAATGATCGATAAAGCGACAAGAATCATCGAACAACAGGATTCTGCATCGTTTCGTGAAACGAGCGCGTGTTTATGTAATTAGTAACTTAATTAAAATGGATTCAGAGTGAGACCGGGAGAGAAAGAGGGAGTGTGTGTGTGTATATATTCGAGTGGCAACGGGCATTCATATTAATTAAGAGAAATTTTATTCTGCATTACACATGAAAATGCAGGTAAGTTAATTAATTAAAGGAAGACATGCATATGTATCCCCTGTATGCGTGGATAATTAAATGATAAACGCGTCGATCGTAATTCTCAGGTGTCCGTGATAGTTGCGCTCGTCGTTTTGTCCTTGGAAATCGTGGATGTCAGCGAAGGCTACAAGGGCGTTAGACCGTACAAGTATTACAGTCCTCGGCCTTGGCGGCCACTGCGGTGGCATCCGCCAGCGAAAAGTCCGAAGCGCTATCACGCTAAAAGAAGACCGACGTACAAGTCTCGCCCTTACGAACCGGAACATCACAGGTACGAAAGAGGAGACGAGCCAAGAGTTAACACACGTTCGGTCAAAATTCATCTTGTCGAGTAAACTCGATAATTAGCCGCCGGTCGAGCCAAATCTTTATTCGCTCATGGTTACTCACGTAGGTACGCGCCGCATTACCAGGACTCGGTGGACGTGTCCGATGACGACAAACCCTACGTCATAGTCATACAGCTTCCGCGGAGAAAAGAAAAGCTCAAGAAACGTCCTTATCAGCGTGCTCACGTCATAAAACCCTCCGAACACGAGCGAGAGATCGATTATATCGACGACGACAACGACAACGTCAACAACGACAACTATGACAGCTATTATGACAGCTACGGTGACGGGTACGACGACGGCGAGGTAAAGGTCTTTCGGCTCGATAACAATAAGGTGCACATCAAGGTAAACAATAGATTGTCAGTTCTTACCTCGTGACACATGCATAGTACGCGCGTGACTTGTAATTACCTGCGTGACTTACTAATTTCATTAACAATCTCTTATTCGTTGACAACGAAACGACCGATTCTCGCAATTGAATCTTAGTTTTGACATTTATGTAGCTTTACGTTCGTTATATATTTTGTACTTTATATATTTATAACTGCCCAGGCGTCGCCCGGGTTGTCACAAAGTATTAAGAAGATGAAATCATGGGGAGGAGGCGGGCTGTGTTCAAGTTTTATGATAGCCTATATTTTCCGCAAGGTCCTAGAGAATAACTATGCAAAATTTGGTCCAGATCTGTCAAAAGGTTTAGAAGTTAATAGAGAACATACAGACAAGCAGACAGACAGACATTCTATTTTATATATATATATATATATATATATATATATATATATATATATATATATGTGTGTGTGTGTGTGTGTGTGTGTGTAGATTAAAATCTTCTGTAATCAGAGACGTCTAAGAGAAATAATTTATTCGTAGAATTGTATTATCTGCTTATTAGAAATAAGCGATGTGCAAGGAATTTATGTTTGGTTCTGTTTTGTTCCTATCAAGCAATTACGTGCAATTTGTTTTTATAAACAATTAAGGCTTTTAATTCGCCGTTATTAAGGACAATGCAAATAACAATGAGGACATTGTAATAAAGACGGAATAATATCTCACGTTTCTCCATGTAGTTTTTATTTTCTAACACAATAGTCAACGAACATATTGTAATTGTAAATAATAATAATAATAATATACAATATCGTCGTGATGTTGATGAGTCGCTGCTGCAATTCGTCTTGTGTGATTCGTTTTTGCTTCGCTCTTGTTCATTCTCACCATGCGACATCGACAAAGATCATTCAGACAGATCCATTCTTACTTTAGGCTCGTGTCTACGTCGGAAAATAGATCGAGCTCTTGCAAGTCCCACAAAACGATCCAACAAATCCACCGCGGCCGACTGTATATGTACAAAATGCATAGAAATTATTGCGAGTATCACAGCCAAAAATCAACAACAAGCGACAGCCCGTCAACATAATTTCTTAAGAAATTTTGATCGTTATAAATATAAAAAGTTGCTATATCTTGACTAGTGTGTATATATATGTATTTATATATGTCTCTCTTTTTCTCTCTCTCTCTCTCTCTCTCTCTCTTTCTCTCTACTTCCTCTTATAAAAGCAACTACATAATGATAGAATATCGCAACAGTCTCGTTCGATTTGACCAAATAAATAATGGAGAAATTGAAATGTCCGGAAAAAACAACGACGCGATCCTTTCCGACGTGCGCCTCTCGACATCTCATACACTCCTTCGTGTCATAACTTTTACAATATTCTACAGCCACTTTTGCGCTTATAACATTTACACTCGCCACTACGCAGCCGTTTAAATCTTTTTTTCTTCTTTAATCTTCCTCACGTGTTTTGTTTTTAATCGTTTGTGCGTCTTTGTTGATCTTCTACGGTCTCGCTCTCACACGCGGCGATTATATAAACATAGAAACATACAAACACACATGTTTTTTTCTTCTTCTACGTGTCTATTTTACGCGCGACGCATGTTAATTTTTTTTTTCCTTTTAATTTACGTGAATAATTAAACTTTGCTTTAATTTGTGTCTCGCGATCAACTACTTTTTTTCGAAGCACTTTATTGCAGGTTTATGTTTTTTTTCTCTTTAACGAAGCACTTATTGTTTACGCCTGAATTATTCGGCTTGTCTTCTGTTCTCGTTCTCATTCCCATTTATGCGTTTAACGTGTTCTCTATTTGATTAAGGGAGTGCAAATGCAATATCTTGGTTTTTATTTTTCCTTTTCGTCTGTCGGTTTCGGGTAGAAACTGCTGCGTGTTCTCGACGTATCACATTTATCGTGAGTGCGCATTTTATGCACTAATTTTATGCAACGATCCCGGCGAATTCGCGCTGTTCAGGTGTCCCTCGTCAACGATATACTCGGTAATGAACTTATATCGTGATGACGCATCAACGAGAAATCCGTGGATTCAACAAATGGCGTTCAGTATTGAGAGAAGGAACAATAATAACAAAAGATCTAACGCGATCGCAAATCTCGAGATAGAAGCCATGGTAAAAATAGAATCGGGAATCGGCGAGAGATGATTCGGAAAATACAACACGGAGGACACCTTAACTCACGCGAGCGTAGGATATGCGTGTGGTTACCGCGGTGGCTAATTATTACGCACGTGTCTCTCGGTATATTGTATATAATCAGCGTTTCTCTGAAAGACTTAACAAATATATCCGTTATAATCACAGTCGATGTAAAAGTGTACACAGAGGCGACGCTTTTTCTCTCTTATCATTCTCTCTCCATTTCTCAATCTCATTCTCTCACATACTTTCTCTCTCTCTCTCTTTCTCTTGTTCTCTCTCTCTCTCTCTCTCTCTCTCTCTCTCTCTCTCTCTCTCTCTCTCCCCCATCAATAGTATACAATATATTTATATATAGTCTTTCGTTCACGATTTTCCCCCTCTGCTTTATCTCGTAACTTCCACTTCTCACTGTTGAGCCACGAACGAATCGCTCGGTCCACCCCGAACACTCGGCTCTCCTCTCGATCCGGCTGCGGAACTCCGACGAAAGCCCTCACGGCCGATGAACGTCGGAATCAATTTCTCACGATCGCCGTCGCGTTCAATTTCACACGTGCGTTGCGTGTCTGTGTAAGGCGTGGCACTTGCAGGATATGAAAAATCAATCGCACACATCGAAACTGCACCCCATTTGACGATTTCGGCTTCGTTTCCCCGGCGCTCCCGCGGCACCGGGAGCTACTCTCCCCGGTACCGAGGTACGTTGCTCCCTTTCGATCGTTTGGACGTAGGCCATTCGTTGATGTCGCGTCGTTCGTCGAGGATTTAGAGGGTGAGTTTCGCCATGTGCATCAGGGTGACGAGACCACGACGGGGCTAGGCTTTGCGCTGCGGCGACAGTGAGAGTAGAGGCACGCTGGCAGGGCCTTCCCCGTCGAGCGAGCGTCATACCGGAGTCTCGAAAGTTACCTGAAATGAATATTTCGCGAATCGAAGAGGCTCGTATTGAGCAGTTTTCTTAAAAAGAAAACTAGGGGGCCCTTTGATCGGGAAAGAGGAAGCGAGGAAGCGGTCGAATACGAGCAGCGATTTGCGTTTATCTTTGAATCGAGCACGATAGACGTGGCAATACAAGGCCAAGCGCACAAATTTAATTATAACGTCAATATTGACACGCGGCAGCTACAATTGCTTCTCTAGAACGTTGATGGCACATTTGCTCGCACTAGGTAATTCCAGCACGCTTGTTAAGAGTAAGTCAGCAAATATGGCTCCTCTTGATATACGTATACGTCGACTAATGAAGTGCGCCCGGGTGACTATTGGCACGACTCCGACCTACTTGTAATAGCACTGTGTGCATTTCGATTGTTTGATGAGGGAGCGTTAATGACATGGACGGTAAAGGTATTCTCTTTCTCTCTCTCTCTCTCTCTCTTTCTCCCTTCAGAGCGCAGTGTGGTGTGTCAACATGCGCGATATACGTTTAAATAATCTCCTGATATGACACGATGCATATAGAGATTGCCCGTAACTCAACGAAATGCTTGTGATTTCAAATCTAAAATCATATCGCCTCGTTAAATTTTCGCCAAAAAGATATTTGACGACGATTTCGTCGCCTCCGCGTTATGTCTTCGAGAGAGACTTGCGGTCATCTTAACATGGTCGCTACCATAGAAAACTGTCTTCACAATATTTTTTTCAGGGATAATGTAAAACAGATTCACTTTATTTTTATGTGAACATAGAATGAAAAATTATGAGAATTATGTACGTGTGACGTTGGCACTCAGTAAACGTCAATCAACGGTGACATCACATCGATGTTACAATTTCTCATTCAACAATGTGATTGTTATATTGGGTGCACTCAACACTTAGTTTTTACCGAGCGGCGAACGTGTTAAAGACGATCTTCGCACCACAACACGAGGCGCTGGAGATTTTCTATCCATATATCGTGCTTCTCCGCGAATAAAAGATAATCTTGTATCAAGAACGAGATAAACCCACCTCCCGGGCCGCTTTTTTCGATCGTTTCCTCTCGAGCTTCGGTGTCTGAGGTAGCAGGGTGTAGTCGCCACCGGCACCCCCGCTTCGCTGCCGCGCCAACGAAGAGTGGGATAGTAAGGGTGCTCGCGGAGGTGGCGAGAACTGGACACCCTGCGGCAGTAACGAGTAGCCGAGGTCCCGGCTCTGGGTGAACGGCGAGGTTGGCGGGAAATGGTTCGCCACCACCGGCGCCCAATACTGGTTCGAGTACCGAGGCGGGATATTCCCTGAGGACAAAGAAATCGCCACCATCCTTGTACGACTCGGCTAGCCTTTAAAGGTCCCTAAAGTCTGGCTCTCGCCGTTCGAGCGACCGATTACATAAGCCGATTTATATCGAAGACCTTTGCGGTATGCGATAAGATGACGGGTCATACGAGGGTAGGGAGTGAAACGTGCGAAATGTTACGATGAAGCAAACAACTGACCGATTTCCGGGAACAAGTATCGATACACGGAAAAAAACAGTGCGGTTGGCCCGCACATAAATTTGCTCGTGCCAATCAGAATGAGTAGTAAAATACAACTAATTATGCGGTTGCTGCAACCACAGAGCGATTACTGAGTTATTGACGTTGCAGTAGTGACGATATCTAGTTGCTTCAACCGAGTTCCGGTTGCCACAACCAGATCACGCACAACTACATCGATGTAGTTGGTTTGGTATCAAAGTAACTGAGTCATATGAACCATACATATCACCATCACACAACGATAACTAGTGTGATGCATCTACGCTGCTCAGCAACTAAATGATTATGCGCACGATATCCTTTTTTTTCCGTGTACGAAAACTAGCGATCAAGACTATATCGCATATCCTTGAAGGCTCTCGACAGCGTGGAAGAGAAGAAGACTCAAACTTACTCTCATTACGCGGATTACTGTGCCGCCTCTGCGTCTTCCAGGTCGCCGATCGAACCCTTCCGGCGACTTCGGTGTTAACAGCGTCGACGCTGATGCTCCTCGAGACTCCCCTGTAAGGATGCGACGTGGCGTTCTCACTGGCGGTCGCGACACCAGCGAGCTGCTCGTTAAGGGCGTACAACTTGGACGTAATGTCCTTACCGATGAGGGTGTTGAGGAGAACCTTGAGTAGGGGCCTGTGCCGCAGCACCCTTTGCAACTTGATCCTCGTCCAACAGATGTACGTGCTGTATTCCTCGGCCCGTATCGTCACCTGGAAGACGTCGTCGATGTTTTCGTGCATGGCCTCCCATTCGGGTGAGTCGACGAATTGGTAAGCTCTGATATAGTGCAAGTGGGTCCCGTCGCAAGTTACCTTCAGTCTGCAATCGAGAGGAGGACTCAGTACTGAGACTGCGCTGCACGACCAGCGCGACTGCTTGTCTTGACAAAGAAAGGATATCTCGGATAGGAACTCGCGTCCCTCGAGTGAACGATAACTGAGCGCAACCAATGAAAGGATCAATTTGATGAGAGAACGCAATCCCGACGAGTGTCAAGACGAAGGAAATTCCGGGATCGTATCCGCTACCCGATATTTTCATTCCATGATAGCGAGATAAGGAATAACGCGGAAGGATCTTAGCTGTCTATTAATCCAGTTTCAATTACAAGTATTGGCTTTCCTCCGCGAAAGGAGATGCTTTTGTTTTGGACAGAAGTTCTAATTAAAAAAGAAGGATATATATGTACTCACCTCCCACGCAAAAGGATCGACAGTCTCTCATCCGCCGCCGTGACGCCCTCCGTCGCGTAAGTCTGTCCGGGATCCAACTTGTATATCCTCGCCTCCTTCGCCAGCTCCTGGAAGTGCTTCTTGCTGACCTTGTACGGCTTAAAAAGCTTCATATACAGCTCGGCTAGCTCGGGGCTGAGAGCAGGCGGCAAGAATCGGCAGGCGAGTATCAACGAGTGTATGCCGTTAAGCAGACCGAGGGTCAAGCACCACAGCATGGCGTCCAGGGCGCATATAGTGATCCCGGCCCAAAGGGCCGCCAGCATGAAGCCCACCGTGAGACATGTGCGAAGAGCCAAGATGGAAATCTTGAACCAGCGCGGCACCAGAAATGCAAAGGCAAAAAATATATTCGCCGCCTGAAATTAACAACGCGACGAATGAATCTATCGGTTCTACGAGGAGAACGCTCGTTGATCTGGCGTTATTGCTCGGGGGCATTCGATTCTTGTGACTGAATCCTCGACTAACTCGGGGGACCGCTCGAATCAAGAGATATCTCACGGGCGCTTTCGTGCTTTATTTGATAGGGAAATTCGGGAAACTATGTATATCAAGCGTAGAAACGAATTCTCTGTTCGATTTTTAAAAATTATGACTTTATTTAAAAGAAACTCATTGTCGCAGGTTTCAAGCTACCTTTCAGGCAGCTTGCGAATGCCGTCGCGAAATTTGGCGGCCTTAAAGTGCGCCAGTCATTGCCAGTGGGGAAGAATTTATTCCTATCCTGGGAACAAATACTTGAAATCTAATTGTGGGACAGAACGTTCATTTCTCTGTGAACAAGCTTCATATCGTCCTAAACAATTTTCAAGTATTTCTTTCTCAGTGATATATCAACGTGATTTCTCATTTCTACTAATATAATATCCAATTCCTACATTGATGTAATTTCAATCAAGCGATGAGAGACGGTGATACGAGAATTTCGCGTTGAAGAATCCTCGAACGCGAAAAACTCGAGGGTGAAGGTTCACCTGGAAGAGCTTGTGCTGTGCGGACTCCCATTCGTCGCAGTAACCGTCAGGTATCAGCACCGTCGTGTTCAGTCTCTCGGTGACGTTGTTGACCTCGGTGCCGTTCCAGACGTCCACCCACAGTTCCGTGTAGTTGAGGTCGTCCAGCGAGTAGCCGCCGAGGCTGGGCAGACCGCTGTAGTTGAAGGTGTAGCCCTCGCTCGAGTAGCTCGCCGATGTCGACGGGGTGGTGAACGGCGCCGTCGTCGAGGACGAGAGAAGGCTGTCGCCGGTCGTCGCGGGTGAGTCGGTCGTGTTCGCCATTCTTCGTCGAGGGCGCGTGAAACGTGCCATCACCTTTGACCCCTGCAAGTAAGCATAGAGCGTAATCCTTCTCGAAGAGAGATTCTCGAGATTCCCGCGTTATCGTACGAACGTCGTTATCGCGATAAGATGTAAGAGAGAAAAAGAAAGAAAGAGGAAGAACGGGAAATGAGAGAACCAATCAGTGGATATCGAGGCACGAGCGTAATTTAATATCGCAGAAAGAATCTTCGTTCCGCGATGCGAGTTATCCGTCTTCGCCGGAATATCCGAGATCTTCGCGTCGTCGAATGGACGTCGGCAGCCAATTAACACGTTGCATTTTGAACGGAGAAAAGAGAGAGAGATTATCTTCTTTCGAATAATTTTTCGATATCCGTCCACGTTACCGATATGTCGTCGGGCTGACCTTTCGTATCGAAGCGCCGTGTATACCTTGGGCTCTAATTTATCGAAATTACACTTAAGCACCGGCTGTCAGGCTCGCAGTGGAACCCAAAAAGCGACGGCGATTAACGTGGAATATCGATTCGGCGGCTCTTCGTGATTCAGGATGCAATATCTGAGCTTTATTATCTTCGAGGTCGCGGCGAGGAGGGCTGCGTGACTTTAACATTTCGTTTCGCCGGCCCGAAGATTTCGCGGGATATTTTCTGACCGAACCGCGAAAATCTCGAAATAGCATGCAGTTAAGATCGACCACGTCATCGCCCAGGGTAGTCGATCTTATCTGCCTTCGAGGTGAATACTTACGGGCGACTGTACATTATGCCCTGAGACCGCACAAGCGCAACCCCCAGACGGGAGCGCCGAAACCGAACAAAACCTCTTGGCAGCGGGCTTTTAGAGACCACTCACGCGCAAGACACATCTCTGTAACTTACCCCCTTCCCCCGAAACCACACGCCGAGTTACACACAAAGCCCATTCCGCTCGTTTCTTGCTTCGATCCAACAATTCCACGTGATTTCTCAGTTGTGTGAATGTGTATGTGTGTGTGTGTGTACGGAGCGCGCGCACCACACCAACAAGAACTAACAATTTGCGTCGTAATAGCTTCCGCGAGCTCCCAAAAAATTCCACCAACGCCGTCTTCGCGCGCAATTAGAGACGAGCCAACGACACGCGAAAACGCCGAGTCCACGTATCTCTGTTGTGCAAATATTAAACTGCCTGAGGAGGAGCAAGATTTTTAATTTCCCGAGAAGGCACGCCTCATTGACTCGCGGAATCAGGCGGGATTCGATAAGAGAATCACCGGCTCTCGCGCAATTCAAATCGATAGAGGAAATGAAATTACGATGGAAAATGTCGATTATCTTCTATCGCGCGGCACGCTGTCGTCGCGCGACCAGCCAGAAATGCCAGAAATGCCATTTAAAGTCTTTTCCGCTGACACAGCACGCGCCAACGAGCGAATCCGTTCTCGGAATGATTCGGCATCATCATTCGATTTTCGATATTTCCGTGTGAAGCGGCCGGCTCGGTTTCACGCGCCCGCCTACCAAAACTACGTCGACCCGCCGGAAATTCGTTAGTACATTCCTTCCGGGTCGATTCAACGACCGCACAATAGGCGTTACACCAGGTCTGGGATCGAGGGAGGCCGGCTACCCTCTGTACAATCGAGCAGCCCAACAATTTGCATTCAGAAAGGTACGCGATATTTAATCGAATACATCTCGTGGCCTCTTCTAAAAGAATATCGTCTGCAAATATAAATGCGCTCCTCGCCCCGAGTTTCGCAAAGTAACGAGAAACGGTTATTTTCGCACGAAGAGGTTACAAATTGATGACCGCGATTCCCCGAATATGAAACGTCTCTCTCGACGTAGAACTTCTACATTAAAACGAACCGCGGTCAGAATAGCGTTGTCAATGTAAACCGGGTTATTTCTATATCCGGGCAAAGCTGTGGCAGCGCCAATTAAATCTTCCTGAATATAACAACTGATTTGAACAAATACGTCTCAATTCAACTAATTGACGATTGCTTCGGATAAAATCGGTCTAGGAATGCTTATTTAACGATTGATTTTTACGAACTCCCGTAAAGAAAATCGAAAATTATATTCAATGAATAATTGAATTTAATAAATTTAATCAAAGACAGTTTAATCGATCATTGATATGAGCAAATTCAGTCAACCGAAGAGCGTTCGTTTGCTGAACGTTATAATTAGTTTTAAAAATAATATTCATACTCGGAGTATCGTGACATATCGTGAAAGATGCCAATGATTGAAAAACGTTAAGTAGAACTCGTGTTAACAGAGAGGGGAGGGGGGAGGACACTGATCATATCAATCATCGAACTGATATCGTCATCGAACAATCTCAGATTGAACTGATTAAATTTGCTCATATTAATCGTCACTTAACCTTAAATTGAATTTGCTAAGTTCAGTCGTCAAAATTGACTTTTACTACATTTTCTAAATTCAATTTTTAATTGGACGATCTTGAATTCCCTTTGCTTATATGGATCGTCAGTTGAACGGTCTTTAATTGAATTCGTTGAAATCAATTGTCCATCGAACGGTTTCCCATTGAATTTGTTGAAATTAATTGCCAATTAAACGGTTCTTGATGGAATTGGCTTATATGAATCGTTAATTAAACACGATAATTAATTAAAAAATGTAATTAATTAGAGCGTCCAATTGTTGCTCAACGTTACATTTGATTTTAAAAATAATATTCATGCTCAAAGCATGTATAGTGGTATATCGTGAAAGATACCAATGATTGAAAAACGTTAAATAGAACCCGTGTTAAGAGAGAGAGGGGACAACGATCATATCAATCGTCATCGAACAATCTCGGATTGAACTGACTGAATTTGCTCATATTAATCGTCACCTAGATCACCTTAAATTGAATTTGCTAAGTTTAGTCGTCAAAATTAAGTGAATTTTTATTACATTTGCTAAGTTCAATTTTTAATTAGACGATCTAGAATTCCCTTCGCTTATATGAATCGTCAGTTGAACGGTCTTTAATTGAATTCGTTGAAATTGATCGTCCATTGAAGGGTTTTCCATTGAGTTTGTTGAAATTAATTGCCAATTAAACAGTTCCTAATGGAATTGGCTCATATGAATCGTCGATTAAACACGATAATTAATTAAAAAAGTAATTAATTATTTGTAACTCTGAACTCGGATCCTCACACCCACGGGTATTATCTGGACAACCAGATAACTGATTACGAGCGTATGCCATGTATTCGCTCGTTATTTGTTATTGTTAATAAATCGATAACCTGAAAATGTGAAATTATCTTGTGTATTCACTAAATTAACTTTATAGCCGCGCAAGTTGTTCATGTGCAAAAGACGAAAGATAAAGCTGCCTTCTCTCAGTCCGAGTAGATCCGAAGCTTTCAAGTTAATATATTCAAGTAATACTCGAAAGACACGTATACCTGGACATTCAAATCCAAAAGACCCGGAATATCCGTGTAGCCAGATAATACCCGAAAGAGCCGGACATTTCGGGTAGTCAAAATTGAGGAAAGAACTGAGAAGAAAATAGCTGATTGCTTTGAAATGAGATTTTACTCGAACAAACAAAACTTGTTCAAGCAAATACTTATTCGACTGAACAAATTATATGGTTGCTGTGATGAATTATATATATATATATATATATGTATCAATTTAATTAATGCGATTTAGTCAGTAACTATATCAACACAATCCATTGTTGCACTAACGCGTTAAATTTGTTCAACAAATACAATATTCTCTGAAAGCGGGTGACCGCCGATTTTGTCGATCTTACTGTTACTTTTTCGCAGTATAAGCGAAATTTACTCGAGTAAAGGATGAGTCGAATAGCCGTTTACGCTCGACTCAGCCTGGATACTCTTTTTCTCTCTCTCTCTCTCTCTCTCTCTCTCTCTCTCTCTCTCTTCCTCTCTCGGAAAACTCCTTAACGTATTAACTGATCTCATGTTCGTGCGATCCCTGAAAAGTTAACGTCTCCGCCTCTCGGCAAGGGCAGCACGTGCGTTTCGTATGCAAATCCTAATTCACGGCTTAGACCGCGCGCCGCGATACAAGTTTGATTCTATCTTGATATCCTTTCGCTTAATCTCATGACGTGAGCCGTTCCACGCGAAAGGAAACGCGAAGTAGCCAGATAATCGGCTTTACGAGCGAGATTTCAACTACAGATTTCGTCGTTTCTCGTAATGCCGTGTGCGTGTGTGTGTATGTGTGCGTATGCATGCGTATGTTTGTACACGCATCCGACGTGTTCCGCAAATATGTCATAACGTTCGAGAAGCACCGTGAAACTTTTTACCGCCATCCGTGGAATCTTAATTGAAACCATAAACAACCGTGAGGATCAGGCTTGTTCATCTCCGGGTGATGCAGCGAAGATCAAGCGATACAGAATCGCTAGTCGTGATTTTCGCAAAAGGGAAGAAGCTCCCTTTTTCCGAATAGAACGCAACATTTTGCCGCGGTCGGTTTCACGTATTGATCGATTGATCACCACCCGATGACGTCACAGCGACATACCGCACGAAACGAGCGAATTGGCCGAAGATGCTTCTTACGGCCGGCCGAAAAGTTTGAAGGTCATCGTGCCTCTGTATCGACTTAGCTCGTATGCTAATTAAGCACGAAAGCGGTGAGAGCTTTCGTGACTGGCCGTGCTCACTATCGCCCCCAGAAGACCTATTCGCAGGTTCTGTGGGCTCGGCTGGGTCAGGGTAAATCACGTGACATCATAACAGGGTGTGGTGATTTACGCGACGGCTCTAAAACCGCCTCGTTGCAGCCGACGGGTGCAGCTTGCATTTACGGTGCGCGTCGCATTTTTGCGCCCGAGATCGCGAAAACCCGGCAGGAGTTAAGTTTCCCCGGGGACGGCGAAATTTTCGGGGCTGAAAAATTTCGACGGGGGTGAGTGTCGGGGGTCGAGGGTGAGTACAACACGCCGTGGCGGTGTTAAAGTCACGCGATTCAGCCGTACCTACGTACAAAGTGCACGATTATCTCATTTATCTTGATCGTCTCGCGAATGAGAACGCGCGTTAATAAATTTCCAATTTGGAATTTAATTTAAGCCGCCTCTGGGTAACAGTGTGTCTCTCCGATGTATCATATTACCCGCCGGGAAGATAAATGACCTTTGATGGCCTAAGTTTTGGAGGGTCAGAGGCCGTGTAGCGTCGCATCGCGTTTAATTGGAAACGGTCAGTACAGGTCGCTCGGGGGACATGTCTCGTGCTTAAACATTATTTAGGCGCTCGCTGCGTCATTTCTTCCGATTGCGCTCTCTGTCGAAATCAGAGCTACTTGGCGTGGTGTGCAATTAACGCGCGCGACTGGAGCCAATAAATCGACGACATATCGGGGTAAAGAGGAGCAAAAAAAGAGAAGCGAATACTCCGTTCTTTTACTGCTGATGCCGTGAGTCTGTATGCAAATTGGGTCTCCTGAAAATATGAAAATAATCTTGTCGACGGGCAAGATACGACCGTCGCGTGACGACAGGCTTCCCTGCGATTTTACTTCCGTTTGCCACTTTGTTACGACCTCGGGGATATTGGCTTGCGATATAGGAAATGTCGGTTTCACTTTACCTAATTGCCGGGAAACACTCCCGGAGCGGTGTGTGAATAGGAGGAGAAGAGGGGAGGGGGATTTTAAATACTTAATTGCACTCGGTTGTCGATATCTCGCGACGATGCGTCAAACAACACAAACGATACGATACAGACAACGGGGGGCAACGACGGGCGGGAGACATATTTTTTACCGATATGAAAAATTGAGGGAAGAAAATTTCATTTTCAGTCGGTCGCGCTCGCGCTCTCCTGCGCTTTCCTGCGGAAAACAATTCCGGCTTGGCGACAAAGGTCCCGAAACGCTAAATCTACCAATAAAAATGCAAATGAGAAAGATAACTGAAACGCAGCGGCGACGGCGGTCACGTCACCGCTCGTCCTGGAATCGTACGGCCGGACACATTCGGTCACTCGCGATTCGCATTTCCACGACGGCTTGTCCGACAGCTTTCGAATTGGATTATAGCCTCGGCGGAGGGTCCGGCCGAGTGAGGCCACCCTTCGGTAGCCCTCGGCTACCATCGAAACGATGTGACCGACAAGTCGCGGGAGACGGCCGTCGCCCCCTCCGCGTCGGGCGCGCTTGATCGGCCAATCCAATTTATGCCGATGAAATTACCCGAATTATTTCCTGTGCCCTCCATGGAAATGGCCTGCCCCATTTCCGCGTATCAACGACGATCTCTTTCCGCGATAATATTCACGGCATGCGCGCCATACACCCGTTATATCGCCGTATGTTTATTTCATCCCTCGGCCAGGTGAGCGCTGGCGATATCGTCCGAACGATAAGTGCGACAAATGGTCTGCCATTTTCGTTTCTCTCTTTTCGTTTCTAATCCCGAGACAGCCCGTGATATTTGCGACCTACTGCGGGAATTTCGCGAAAAATTACGCATCCCCGTCCGTGGATCGAGCTGAACGACGATAAAGGTCGACTTTTCCATAGCAGTTTAATCTCATAAGTAGAATGCCCGCGAAAATATCGTAATAAGATATCGTAATAAGATATTCAAATCCTCTTGAATTACTTAAACTATTTTTTTGTTCATTCATAGAAAATACAAATAAAAATTTGATGTATTTTGTATTCTATTTTTCAAAACTCTCTTCAAAGAAAACAATAATATAGAGAAAAGAGATCTAGGTATGCTTATTAAAAAAAAAAAAAAAAAAAAAGAAAAAGCCTCGTTCTGGGGAAATCATTTTAATCATCTTTTAAATCTCTTGAATGTAAATTTGAAACTCTATTTGAACAATGTGCTTAATATGCATTCAGGCAGAGTTTAAACTAGATTCTAAGTTAAAGTCCAAGTTTAAGCTACTACTAAAGTTTAAGCTATTATTGTAGAATCGCGGAGGGTAAGGCGCGTTTATTCGTGAGGTTGATTCAAACCGCATTGCATGGTTTAAGGGGACTTAGCAATAAAATAAATTCGGTAACTCGCAGACCGCGGCGCGGTGGAGTACAGATGAACGTCAGCTCCCGTCGAGATGTCATGTCCGTTGAGATCCTCGCTGTAGCACGTTGGACTTGCGCCTGGACGAAGCCGGGGGAACACTTGTTGCCCCGTCACAAGCTTGTCGTGCGCGAGTCCATCGCACGTAAATAGTTTCGCGCGACTTCTCGACCTCCGTCCGGAAACTCGTGCGCGATTACTTCATAAGTAAATGAGAATCGCGTGTGGCGGCGCGCTGTCCTCTTTGCGTCTCGCCGCTTCTCAACCCCTTCTTACTTTCGTGTACCCGTCGCGACTACCATGAACGCGGTGTCACCGCGATGTGATCGCTCAGTTTCGTCGCGATCGAGTGAATTGAACGGATCGCTCAGTCCGCCCGGCGATCAGTTCGAAGCCAGAAGTGTCGACTGTATTGAATGCTACTTGGACGCGCCAAGGAAACCGTGACCCACTATACGAGCGCTTTGCTATGCGGGGTTATAAAGGGGTTGAAGGGTCACTGCTTAGGTGAACGGCGTGAGACCTAGTTGCCACAGTCAAGCGTAAAATTCCGTCCAACTTGCGCGGCACAATGTTATTTGTCACACAAAATAGCAAACTCAAACAAAACACAGAGAATGAATAGAATAGAAGAGAAGAAAACACAGCAACATAGAAATATAAGTAATTCAGACAGTCGCTTCTCGCAAAAGAACAAGAAAGTAAAAACATTTGAGAAAAGAAGATTGGTAATAAATAGAAATATAAATAATGTAAAAGAAAATATCTAAATATATAGAAATAATAATAATATACTGCATTCAACAAAGAAAGTTGTTTTGCAACTATTATAATATTATAAAATTCGTGAATTTGATTCATACTCAGCCAAGATTAAGAGCATACGCTAATCAAATTCAGAAATTTTACGACAGTTGCAAAGCTTTTCCTGCTAAAAGCAGCTAATGAGAAAAAATGCAGAAAGCCGCGATAAAAACACAAAGATGCAAGAATAAAAAAATGAAAGGATGAGAGATGAATGATAATGATGAGATATATCGTGAATAATGATTAATAAATCGAACTTTGTATATTCATGTCACAATGTAATATTTAATTCATGTCACATGTAATATTTAAATGTCATAAGCTTAGATCCAAGTGAAAGACTTTTGTACGCCAGTGAATTCCAATTATGAATGCCTATTATTGCATAAAATTTGTGGTATGCAGAAGTTCTATGCTTAGGCATGTACAAGTCGTTCAAACATCGAGAACAGGGGTTCTCGAGAAATAAAGAGAAAGAGGGGAGAGCGACGAACACGCGGTGCGCGCCGAAAGAATTCGCAAACTCAAGGAAATCCAATACCGCAGTCGATCGCGTAGAAGTAACACGCCGACGGCTTATCAGCGCGCGGAAGGTCTGTTCCCTCGAGCCACGAGGACCTATACCAATACTATCAAAACGGTTTGACAAAGCAGTCTTTTGCCAGTAAACAATCAGTAGCCGAAAGCGTTACGCTGGCCGCGATATAGAGCGTGGGGACGGCGCGGGCGCCGTGCGAAGAGAAGAGAGGGCTATCGACCCTTTCGGGCAGGAACCACGCGGTCTGCTACGTGCAACCCTTCTTTCGTAAAGGCCGCTACACACCGCGACGCACGTGTGCGCTGCGAACCGCCAGCCACGAGATCGCGAATTCCGTCTGGTGGTCTCCGCCGAGACTCGACATACCAGAGTTCCAGATCGGGAAGCCCGAGGATCGCCCGTGTCACCCGAGGTCAAGGGTATATCTACACAAACCTCACGACACCGTCGCGATCTGCCTGAGCATCGTGTATGCACGCCGCGACACTTGTACTACGCGTACACGCGGCCGCACGCGCGCGCGCATACATACATATACACACAATGGCTAATTTTACCACCACGAAACGCGTAGTTTAATGCAGATATATGCGTGTGCTTTAACGCATAGCGCGGCATATGCCGTTAAAACTGCACCGGTGCAGTTAATTAACGCGCCCATATCGGGGGGATAATTGATGACGAAGTTTGATACGGCGCGCGTGGCGAACTGAATTATAAATCGCAACTCGCGAGATTATATTCGGGGTTAATCTGTCGGATCGTAAATGAACACGTTCCTGTCATAAAAAATCAAATCGTTCGCGATCGATGTGCGTCGCGACAAAGCGTCCGGTTTGCATGGTCCGATGTTAAGCTCAGCTCTACAATGTACTCTTTGCTTCCAGTTTCTTTCTCCCCCTTTTTTTGACTTGAGCCTTTAACCGGAAAAAGACAGAGAACAAAAAAGAGGTAACAAAGAGCACATTGTAGATCAGGCTTAAGAGAATCTCTCTTTTGAACCTTCTCGTTCCCCTTTAACGCCGGGCAACTGGTAGGGTCCCGTTTCGCCCTTACGTGGAAGATCGTTGCGAATCGTTGTTGGCAAACTTAGCGTTCGTTGCTGGTTACTTGCAAGTCTCGACGTCTCTCTTTGCACGAACGTGCAACAGGTAAATACTCTAACGTCGCATGTCACAATTAATTTTTCTCTCTCTCTTTTTCTCTCTTTCTCTCTCTCTCGCGTCACCTGTTAATTGAGGCAACGAACACGACCGATTGGGGAGATTGTAACGTGGGATAACGATCTTAATGGCTGAAAAATATTTAATTCCCTGCAACTTCTTATATTTCGCAAAAAGGACGCAGTATTTGATTCAGCCGCGCACAGTTTGCACGGTCACGTCGCCGCGTGAACTCTCGAGCTCTGTGTGGCGGCCGGATGATTCGATCGCTTATTCGATTTTCACGGTAACACTATCCACGTCCTTACCTTATGGTGGATAAGCGATATGTCTTTTGGAGTGCAGGATGATACACCTCAGTCTACTGTGGGTGTGCGTCGACTGCAGCGAACACGAAGGCGCTCGGCTTCCTCTGTCCTCGTCGAAATTCGCGACGCGAACGAACATCACTTTACGCGACACCATCGCAACCGATCACTTTTTAACTTCGACGAGCTCGTCACGTGAGGCAGGGACTGTGTGGATCGATCACGTGTGTCACTACAGAGTCACAATGATTAAGGCGAGTCTTCCGTTCTTTTTTCTTTTCTTTCTCTCTTTTCTCTCGTTTTTTTCTGTTTTAACGAAACGTTTCTGTGATCTCTTCCCGCGGTCTCGTCGATCTTGCTTGAAATCTGAAACAGCACACAATTCGTGAAAATTAACGTCAATAAAATTCGTCTCTTTCTTTTAGCTATCAGAAGAGACGCACAAGTAAACTAATACATAATAAGTGTTTCTATTTATTAACTAATTTATAAGTTAGAAGAGACAGATTGCAAACGCATAAACGAGAGATTTTTCTAACTTATTGTTAATCTTTGCAAGTCCATCGATAAAAACAGTGTGTACAAAAATATTCGAAACCTGCTTTTTAATTAATATCTATATTTATTAGGAATTCAAATCACCAGTTTATACGATTCAAACTTAAGAACTATGAATATCGAATGGCTGTACAAGTGAAATTCTAAATTTAAATCCTCATCTAATTCGAGTCTTCTCGCGAAATGATCTCTTTCCAATAGCTTTCAAATGTCATCATCATCGACAATCATATGCCATCAGCTGTTTTATCCGTAACCTGTTTAATCAGTGCGATATATAGCTTAAACAGCCTCGGTATAAACAGCTATAATAAGCATTATAATTTTTGGCGAAACTATTTCGAGACAGATTATTCTCTTGAATATTCTGTGATTTAGAACGCCAAATATTCTTGCATCAGCTGCAAACCAGTCAGAACCAGTCTATGTGAGACAATCGTTCCATTTATATGCACAACTAGAACGATTAAATAAAGAAGCGATTTCTGTTGTAATTGCCAAGAATTAACGCACCGCGAACGCATGATTTGCTCTCACTTGGGATCAATAGCAATCACATACATTACTCATTTCTCGTTCTCCGCAGAGCTCTTTAGAAAGCGCTTAAACGGAATACCCACCGCGAGTGGCAGAGGGAGGGGGAAGAGAGATGCATTTAAGAATCGAGGCGACAAACTAGTGAGATCGCAGATTCTCGTCTCTTATGACTGAACGTGGCGAACGAAGTCAACAATCGTATGACATGCAAGATGCGCGTTCTCTCATCACGCTACTGATCAATAACAATTACACATCACTCATTACACACATCTCTCGGCGTCTGCGACCCCGTGAACCCCAATTACAGCGACGCTACCAGTGAGATCATCATCAACACTTTCTCCTTTGGTAGCCCCGCGAAGCTACTCGAACACGCGCGACACCCTCTCCAGCATCCTCTGCTCTCTCTCTCTTTCTCTCTCTCTTTTTCTCTTTTTCTCTCTCTCTCTCTCTCTCTCTGTCTCTCTCCGCCCTCTCACCCTCTTACCTTCTCTTTCCCTTCCTCGCACATACACACATTCTCTCCCTCTATCTATCTATCTATCCATCTACCTATCTGAACGCACCGGATGTTCCGTCCACTCGTCAGCAAGGACACGGCGGCGACGTCTGCCCAGGAAGAAGGTCGTATCCTTCGGAGCACTGTTTACACGACAGGACAGGCGCCATGGTCACTGCCGCCAGGAGCGAGGAGCGGTCCTCACATCGACGGCGTGTCCTTCCTCCTGCCGGCGGTGGCAATGACGGTGACAGTGATGTCCTCCTGCTCGCTGCACGGAGTCCGAGACCCAGGACACGGCATCATCGGGGAATGGACGGCGACGACGGCGACGACGAGGTACGCAGGACGACCGTCCGTACGCTCATCTCCGCGCGGAATCTCCCTGCCGATGCGCGCATACGGAGTACGCCAGCCCTGCTCCCGTCGGCCTCACAGAGCTTCCCACCCCCTTAGCCACTCACCCACCCGCCTCTCCCGCCGCCTTGGCCGTCTTCAACCCCCTCACGCTCGCTCGATCGCCTCTGGCGCGCGTACGCCTCGTCCTCTTGCTCTCAGCCGCCCTGCCGAGGGCGCGAAACTGTGCAACGGGGGTTGCACGCTCCGCACGACCGCCGCACGATGACGCGCCTCTGGGGGCTCTCGCGACACTAAACCACCCTTAGAACTAACGCCACGCCCTCCACGTAGGTGGCACCACCGCTCGCAACCCCTTTCCGAGGCCGAAGCCGTAAGTCTCGCTTGAGAGTCCTTCAAGTGTTTTTCCCTCCGTCACAGGCGGGGGTGCTCTTTCCAGCTCTCGTTTCCTTTGTCTTTTTCATTCTCCTTTCACTCATACGAAGCATAAGCTCGAATTTTTGCACGATAAACGTGCTCGTAAAACGGCGAAACTTATTACAGGCTAACTGGAAAATATGAAGCATTTGCTGGGAAATTTGACAATTGAGCGCATGTAACTTTGATTAGAACAACGTCGCTACTACGACACAGATTTAATTTATAAATATTCATAAATGTATAAATATTCATAACTTTATCCTTCAGCGTGAGAATATTTTTCTGAAAATTTCTGGAAGAACTGTCAGGAATATTTAACGGTTTATGAAGGGTAATATCATGAGAGGATAGGTCCCGTCGTGAGAAATACCATAACCAAATATACTATGTTAAATACCGCATGTTTTTATTTACTCAATTATAAATAGTCATGTTATTTGAAAACTTATTTGAATATTTGAACATTTTTCTCATGTACTTTTTCTCTTTTCTTTTGTAAAAATCTTTTTTTCGTAAGAAATCCTCTATTGTCGCTGGCTATACAGATTTCTTGATTGATATTTACAAAAATGTTATAGGCGCGTTTATTATAAACATTGCACTTATCTAACATGTGTTTGTCCCTTTCAGAAATTATTTAGAATATCCTTACAAACGTTACTCCTTTTTCTTGGGGAAGAACTTTCGTTCTTCGAATTCTTCGCAAGTACGATATTTACAAGTATGTACAGAGTGTTAAATTTACATTGCGCATGTAACTTTCGAGAGGTTCGTTGCGATCTTCGTTGCCGGGCAACAAACCTACAGGTCAATATCGTAAAATACGTGGATTAGCACGAACACTTGCTTTCATGAATGTTAATCGTTTTCATTTAACCGAAAATTTAAGTAACAACGACGAGGTCGAATTGTTCCTGGAAGTCAAACCTCCTGGCAAGTTAAAATCCACAAGTGAGAAGTACAGACGCTTCGAACGCAAGAGAGAAGTGCTCTATTTCCTTTTCTATCGCTAGTCCTCAGGATACTGTGCCCAATGGTCCGCGGTCTTACAGCTGAAAGCCTGCGCGTTCTCTTCGTTGGACTCATCGTCTCCGAGCAAGCTCTCCTGGTTCGAGCAGGGGGCGTGATGCTATTCCTCGTCGACGATCTCGCAACTGTGATACTTGCTGGAGGAGTCCAGCCAGCTCTCTACGCCACTGGAGGCCAGGTCGTCGCAGGATGGTAGCTCTGGAAGAGGTTCCATGTTCGGCGCGCCCTTCTTCGTCAGGTTGTTGACCGTGCGGTCCTTAGACTTCGCGCTGCTAACTGAAATAATAGGAATAGTCGATTAACATAAGTGTGCGACTTAACATGGGTAAGGCTAAAACTTGTCGAAACGACGATGCAAGTGGCATGTACCATTATTGGACATTGGTTTAGCTTCTTTCCTGCGAATCAGCGCGTGTCTGTAGGCTCGAGGACTTCTGTACTCGCTGCTTATTCCCAACCCGGCGCTGATCGAAGGTAGGCGAATATCCAAGTGCGACCCTTTGTCCGTAACTATCTAAGATTTTCGATGAGACAAAAGCGTAGGTAAGTAAAGTTGGAGAGCTAAGAAACTAGTTATGAGTTAAGAGATTAGTAATGATGATAGATTATACGAAAGATGAGTTTAGAGTGACGAGATATCTTTGATTAAAAATAATTCAAAAGAAATAAATGACAAAAAACAGTAATAATAAAATACCTTGTTATTCATTGCGTACAGCTTTGTCGCAATATCTCTCGCCACCAGTGTGGTCAAGACAGTAGCAAGGTAAGTTTCCTTCACGAGGAGATATTCCAAGGCTGATCTTTGCCAGTACAAGTAACGACAAGAACTCGCTGCCACGATGGCCACCTAAGGCAAATATTCGATATAATAAAAAATATAACTCCAGCTTTTGAAGTTTCTAACGATAATTTAAAGAAATATATATGTATATATAAACAAAGATGCACCTTGAATTTATCATCAACAGAAGCTCGGGAACTCTCAAATTCCGGCGAATCGAGGAATTCGCAAGGCAATATCGGATGCAGAAAATTGTTGTCGCTGAGAACGTTGACTTTACCGCTAAGCAACAAGCCCAGTCTGTCCGTTTTCGTTAAGTTTTGCATCGCGTACGCCTCGCCGGCGTGGAGGGACATTATCGTCGCGAATTCCGGCGATACCAATCGCTTGAATTGTAAACGCGAGACCTGCGGTGCATTAAAGATTCAACAGAGAAACAAAGCAATCGCCAAAGTTTCGAGGCAATCCTCTCAAATTCGCGACTTCTTACGAGAAACGCTTACCTTGAAAGGATAGAAAAGCGTATGATAAGCCTCCTCCAGTTCGATATCAAACTTGACGGGCCGCATCTGATAAAAGGTATACACTAATTGGCCGATATTCAACAACAAGAAGCTGAAGTTCCAGGAGAAAATATCCGGCGCGCAAATTACATGCCAAGCCCACCCTGACAGCAGCATAAATCCTGAAAAAGTGTGGTAAGAAGGAAATTAATCATTTGTAATTAAAGCTCCAATAATAAATTATATTGATAATAAAATTCTTTTAGTCAAAAGATCAATTGATAAGATATCTTTTTTAAACAATCTCGCAGACTTTTGCTTTAATTGCAATTAATTTGGGTGGATTATGATTACCTTCTTTTCTTGTAATTACTTTGATGAAAACTGTTCTGCGAGAAATATAATGTTTATCCGTGTTTTGTTATTATTAAACACTTACCGACAATTAGCACTGAGTGCATGAACAAAATCCCCTTCTTAGAGGACGGCGCCGAGTACGAGAGCACGAAGCAAAAATTCGCCAGCTGGAACAAAACATGCTGCGGCTGTTGCCACAAACAGAGCGCAGCGTTTCCTTGAAGGAAATAAAGAAGAATGAATAGACTGATTTATTGGTTTTCATAAAGTTTCTATTCATGTAAAACATGACGATATTTCTGCCGCGTGCGTGATATGTCTTTTCATTCACATAACATGTATTCCTCCTCTCATTACTCCGCATTTACACGGACAAAGGAGATAAGTGAAAAATCCAACGAATCATCGATTCGTTCGAATCGTGGTTTTATGAAGAGAAATTCTCGATATCGCGACATACGAGAGAATGAAAGCTTGTCGAACGATGCAGGAATATTTTCTCTCATTCGTAACTCACCGATCGTAGTGATGTTATAAGATGGCAAAGGATCGTGTCCCAAGCCAGGACTCATTTTTCTCGAGGCGGAAATACACTGTCACGTGTTAACAAGAATGGAAGAATCGACTGTACATGTTCACTGATATTTCTCGACAAGAGCTTAGTCTGTTTTCACCCCTCGCACATGCGGACGCTGAAGGATACCACTCAGGGCGCATGTGCTGGTCCCTCAGGATCGATATTGTTTCCTGTCGGTCTGAAGGGATTAAACCTGATAATTTTGCAATACCGATCCGCGATAATAAGAAATCGCATGATAACGTACAAACATACAAAAATATTAATTATTGTTTCTTAGGTAAGGAATTGATAGTAACAACGAAACTATTTGAAAAAATATAACAAAAGTAGAAGTTATGGGGAGACTTTTTTTGAAAACTTTCAAAAATTTTTTTCAGTTTTAACTGTATTTCCAATATTATTATTTTGCGGTCCTCTTGAGAAATTCATTATGAGATATAATTTTTGGTAAAGCGTGTGTAATTGAAAGACGGGATACAAAATGCAATTACATGTAAAATAATTTAAAGATAAATTACGTGAAAAATAATTTAAAGATTTTTCTTAATCATCTTGAAGATGAGATGAATTTGGAAATTTTTAAGTAAAGAGGCAAATGCATAAGAATAGTTCCATCGTGAATTTAAGACTCGTTCGAACGTCGATGATAATCATTTGTATATTGTAAACGATGAAAATGAGTCGACAAATAGTGCGTAATTTTGAAAGCTCTAATCTACCTCTTTAGAATTTGCACACCAAAGTCACGCGTAGTTGCGTATTCTCATCTAATTAATGAAATTCACAATTACGTTCTAAAATGTAATTCAAGTTGACAGCGGTAGCGCTTCCATCCGACGCGCGCGCTTTCGTTCAACCGGGGACGCGCTGAAGTTACTACAGAATCGATAAAGAGTCCAGGATGGAAGCCAGTCATAAACAGCTTATTTATCTTCGCAATAATCGTTCACCACAAGCGCTTGTAACGTGCGACAGATCACACTGGGACTTCAAGTGAGTGCAAAGGAAAATCCGTCGTTAATCTCGCGGTTACTTAGAGTCTGAGAATCGTTTCTACGCGCAATTAAACGGCCGGCGTGAAAGTTATCGTGTTTCTTGCAGACTTAACCTCTCTTTGAGACGAACCAGAAATGCGTTCTCATGTAACTTTTTATCGATTTTGTAATCTATTCATTTACGTGGATACGTAAGATGTTTATTCGTATGGATAAATGTATTTATATATTTCATCGGTGATCTAGCATCATAGCATTCTCATAGTCGCGGTAAATTGGGAAAAAATCTGACCTGACAACGGCGTCAGAGTGGAAAAAGAACTTCCTCGGTACTGTTGTAATGAGAAAACGTAATTTTTTTTACAGCTGCAGATGATCAATGTTGGACGGATGGTATTGCCGATCTATTGGAAACAACAATGCAGATCCCGAAGGAGAGGACGATGAAGATAGTCCTGAAGAAGAAGTGCCTAACTACAAAGACCAGTATCGCAATCTCAAGCGGAAGTTAAAGTTCCTGATTTATGTACGCAAGAGACATCTTTGCATACTGCCATATACACCACTATATCTTTTATTTACTAACAAAGTCCATCATATCGCAGGAGAATGAGTGTTTTCAAGAAGCCCTGCGCTCTACACAGAGGAAGCTACTCAAGGTAAACAGAGACAAGAGTTTCCTGTTGGATCGTCTTCTGCAATATGAGAAGGTGGACGCATCTTTCAGTGAGAGCGATGAGAC
Organism: Odontomachus brunneus; assembly: GCF_010583005.1. Lineage (NCBI taxonomy): Eukaryota > Metazoa > Arthropoda > Insecta > Hymenoptera > Formicidae > Odontomachus > Odontomachus brunneus. The sequence goes on along the minus strand of NW_022639508.1, from coordinate 1,076,448 downwards.
CGAATCATCTGATGAGGAAGTTGTTCGTCTTGATAATTCCAAGAGGTAAGTAAAATTAAAACGTAATTAAAATGTGAATAAAATGTAATTATTAAACTCAATCACTTACAATATATGGACACATATATACAATTTTCAGGAAAAAAGTTGAAATAAATGTCAATAATCATACTCCTCATCATCCATCAGTGGTTACAAAGCCACTTAGTACCAGTAAGAAGAAAAAGAGTACACCAAAAGTTGCTAAAACAAACAGCACACCTATAGTAAGTACACTTGCACGATGCATTCAACAGTGAAATTTTTTTATAAAAATACCTCAATAAGAATGTTTTTCCATGTTTCTCAGGTACAATCTGCAAATAATATGGTTCCGATATCCTTAATGTCTGATGGACATATGACACCAGAGGAAGTAGAGAGACATTTAGAATCTCGTCAGACTTACTTGGAACTAGTACCAGAAAAAGCACCACCTACTGTTCCAACTGAAATGTTCAGTAATGATCCTTCTTTGGATAGGTAGGCTTCCTTCTGTATCTCCTCTTGAAGAAGTACTTTATTTTGTGTGTGTATGAAGGTAGAATTAATAAAAACTAGGTCAAATATGTCTAGCGAATCGAATGAGATCGGAGAATTGGAGACCTCGCCGAGTAATATGGGAGAAGATTGCCTCAGCGTAGACATGATGGCGGAGTGACGAACATTCGTTTATAGCTTACTCATCAATTATTACGATGTGCACATAGTTAAACGTCTCTTTAAGATTATTTCACGCGACTAACAACTGTATCCACTATAATAACGTAATACAAATTTTTATACATTCAACAATAAACAAAAGACCCACAAAAAATTCCTAAAATATCCTCTTTTTCAAGGGGATACCTGTGAATTGTGACGCGTCTGTCGTATGTTTCGTGCAATCATATGTTTTTTGGTGAAGATACATCACATAAATTTATTTTCACAATGATTGCGGGAAATAGTTCAATCGCCGATATTTTAAACGACATTATCTCAAAAATAGAGATTGAGTTAGAACAGGAAAATTTGCCGTCTTATGCGAGCCATTTGAAGTTCCAGGATGTCACGGTGTCAGACAAAAAGATTAATTTATTACCACGTGACTCAATGGAAGATGTAAACTGTCGCATTTGTTACGATCCTAATCAGGAATTATCTGTTGTATATCCGTGCAGATGTAAGGTTCGAAACAACAAAATATGACTTAATTTTTTAAAGTTTTTAGAAAGTAGAGAATTTGAAAAATATAAAAAATTGCATTCTAAATCTATTATTGTGTGGTCTTTTTCTGGCATTTTCTCTTAGGTCCGTGGAATGATCAGTTTGACATTTGAGGCTTTCACGATTTTAAAATAATACATATTCATTAGTACAGGATGTTCCTGAAACAAGCAATTAAACATTAGAAACAAGTTAAAAAATTTGTTCGAAATTTGTTATTTATATTTCAGGAAACATCCTGCGTCTAATTTATTATGTAACTTGAGGATAGATACAAATTACTCTCTTTTTACAGTCGCATTGCAACATTTGATCATTACCAGAATTTACAAAATTCACATTACATTTAATGTTTATATACAATTAAAATTATATATATAATTATATATAATTAAAATAGATATTTGAAGAATTTTTTTTACAAAAATGATTTAAAACTACTGCTGATTCCAACATTGGAATTAGGGAACAATGGGCGCGATCCATCTAAAGTGTTTGGAACGATGGTTAGAAGAAGGCAACAGGAATAGTTGCGAATTGTGCGGCCACGAATTCCGAGTTGAACGGACACCTCGTTACAAGGTCCTTCGCTCCATTATAATCTGGCTCTGTCTAAATCAAGACCAGTATGACATGTATGCCCGCAGCGTGAAGGCCGACTTGCTGAGATGTCTCATAATCACCCCCGTAACCATTGCATGCACTTACGTGTGCGTGGTGGCAGCGGACTTTTACGCTATGAACAATTACGACAATTTTCCACCTGCGCGATGGACTACTTATTCCCTGCTCTCAATGATGGCCTTCCTGATTCTGTCTTACTTCATTTGGATTTATATATCGTTGCAATATCACCAAAAAGCATGGTTTTGCTGGTGGCAGAAGAGCAGCAGCGTGAAAATCATCGGTTCCATACCAAATGGTGCTGCATCAGTCAGTAACAAGCGTGCCCTGTCAGAAATTTAAGGATAGGCGGTGATTGGAAAGTTCATTAAGACGCTCGTCGTTTGATGGAGATCTTCCCACGACTCAATTGCGACGTATAAATACGCACTTTGCTAGAGTCCGAAACCTTTTTCACCCAGATCTGGAAAAAATATAAATCATATAACGTGCTGTGTGCACCGAATTCATCTTGAAATTCTATTTTACATTCGCATACACACCGCTTCAGTGCCGATCGCTGAAATGTGCGCTGCGAACCTGGCGAGATCTTTACCCTCTACGTAGACAGGTTGACCACGGTGAAACCTATTAATGAGATCAATACCTTCAAATAGACGAAAACACTTTTGTATGCTCGACGAGAATCAAGCTCTTAAAAATATAAAAGAGATAAATTGAAAATACCATCTCCTCTCATACAACAATTTCCCATCCTCTATCCGAGTTTCTACCAATGGAGTCTCAGAGGATTGCGGTATATGTTGAGACTGCATATTTACTGTATTGTAGTGTGGTAAAACTACTATAAATATACACACATTATAACTATACTTTTCATTTGTAATCTTTATATATGTGACTTCTCTATTTATATAACACATGTATACCTGGTTTACGAACGGTAGTGAGTACTTTGCCACGACTGATTGCCTTTAAATCGTTTTCGATCTCTTTTTCATCCAATAAATAATTTAATGACGCTGGGGCTGGTTTTCGTCGCTTTTCTACCTTTTCGGGTACTGGATCATTGGGACGTCTTCGTAATTTCCTCGTCATTACTGGTTTCACCTTAAGTAAAATAATGATGTGAATAAAATGGCTATAAACATAATAATAAAATAGCACAATAAAACAGCAAAACTATTGTCACCACTATCATACAATACTTTAATAATGTATTCTAGAGTTCACACTGATTCAAGAACCTCAACAAAAAAAAAAACATTTACAAAAAAAATCAAGCATTAACAATAATAAATATGTATGTGTGTCAGTTGAAATAGAATAGAAATAAATTTCAGTACCTCCATTGAATCACCAGTAAGTTCCATCGTGTGACGGTCAGACTCTATCATTTTACGCTTCTCCTCCATATCGGTAAGTAAATTTTCTTTTAGATCAATTTTCTTCTCCTCAAATTCTTTTACTGCTGCTTTTTTCTCTAATATATAATCTCGTTCGACACATTCCGTCAAGTAGTCTCGATAAATTATATTTAGACTCAATCTAAAACAAAATTAATAATTCAATAATTTTGTTAAAAAAACTTAAAAAAACTTTCTCCATAAATAATTATTGCATATTGATAATAATAATAATTTAATAACCTATCCTTATATTGGAATTCCAGTCGTTTCAATTTACGACTGTATTCAGGATGTGAGCCATCGTGAAGTTGTTGTAGTTGCTTCTTCAAGCTTGCTAACTTGTCTTGATACATCCTAAATAATATTTGTAACATTTGAATATCTGAAATTACATTTACTATTGATATAACAATGCTATTTCATTGTATTAAACTTACTGCTCCTTGATTTCTGTATATTCTTCTGATTTTCCCATGTCAGTCTCGCTGGCTTCCTCAGTATCTAAAAAAATTCTTATTAATTTTCTATAAATTCACAAATATTTTATACATTATTGAAAATATATGCGATAAAAAGACCACGACTCTACACATAAACAGAGATTTCTGTGATTCTAAAGGACAATAGGAAATTCGCTGGTGTTAACATTAAAAATTGTCAATCAATAAAGATAAAATAATTAAAAATAAATTAAAATAAATAAAATATAATAAATTTAAGAATTTATTTTTGTGCTACGTTTCGACCATGGGATGTGGTCCTCCTCAGACGATGTTCAATACAAAGTCATACGATGGTCAGCATATTACAAACAAGAAACAGATTTCTGTTAATATCCTGTCCACTTGGCTTTTCAATTTCGCAATATTTGTGAGAGCATAACATTTACATTATTTTTATACCTTCATCGCTATCATCCTGATCCTCGGCGTCTCTGTCCTCCTCCATATATTCTTCGTTATCCTCATCAAGATCATAATCATCCTGGCGGTCGTACATCGTAGAAAACGATGAATCCTTGTAAGACATAATCGTTAAAACTTATCATACATGTTATCTTAAAAACATAATAATGTTGAGATTATATTAAACCAAGATAAGCAAATTATTATAGATATTAAGGATAAATAATATCTGTAATAATTACGGATACGTTATATTTGGACACTTATTCACAAATTCAACTTCTTGTAAATATAATTTACGTTGCTCGTTTTTTAACGTAAACAGAAAGAATAAAAACAGTGACACAAGTCTCATACAACTGGTACAATTGGGTTGCTTTCCAACAAGAGACACAAGTCGACGCAAACATCATTCTATCCTTTGATTATCGGTACATTCCAATTGCTTAACACATCTTGACACAAACGTACACAAAACCAGTTTATTGGTCATATATTATCTAAAATATCTTGTAAGATAATATGCAACCAATAAACTGGTTTTGTGTAACACAGTGTACGCAACTGGAAAGCACCCTATATAACCATAGACCGCTAGCGGTGATTCTAATGGCTCCTGCACACAGGACGCGGTAATGCTTCCCGCGCGGCGGAAGTTCGCGCGACAGCCAATCAATATGCTACTTTCCGTAATAACCTTCTAGCTCTTACGGAAAAACAACATATTGATTGGCTGTCTCGCGGACTTCCGCCGCGCGGCAAGCATTACCGCGTCTTGTGTGCAGGAGCCAGAAGTGTCTCGCTTTAACTTATTACACCAGTTCAGCAGTGCAGCGAAAAAGAACAGGCCTCTTGTATCAGTGTAGCAAGAAATAGTGCAACAGTTCACTGTACTGCTTGCTGGAGCCAGTGTAGCCAGTACAATGCAAGAAGTGTATCTAAAGTGCAGTAAATAAGAGTGCGTTCCCACTCAGCGCGTCACGCGTCGCGTCGTCCTCCGCGTCCAATTTTATTCATCGTAAAGTTAGGGAATAAAATGAGACGGTTTGATTGGTCCACGAAAGACGACGCGACGCATGACGCGCTAAACGCATCCTAAGTGCAAAATCAGTGAAAATAAATATGAAAGAGTATATAACACATTAAGTACAAGTAAGTATTTTCTATCGACTTTCCGGCAAAATAACAAAATTCGTAGTTAATTTATATTTGTGAATTATTATATTTTTAATAAAAAAAACATCAAGATAATAACAATCATGGATGATATTCCCACGATTATGGAAATAGGGAGGACAAAGAAAGGATGACAGAAAAAACATATTAAGCCTGTATGAGACTACGAATTAAGATTGAGATTGAATTGAAAATTGGCTAGTCAGAGCAAAGTTTACCAAACTTGAGCTTAGTGAACTTTGCTCTGATTGGCTAAATTTCAATTCAATCTCAATCCTAGTCTGATACGGGCTTTAGTGGATGCTGGTAGAAATGTTGTTGTCGGAAGAATTTAATAAATCTTTTAAAGCCCGTATCAGACTACGGATTAAGATTGAGATTGAATTGAAAATTGACTAATCAGAGCAAAGTTCACCAAACTTAAACTTAGTGAATTTTGTTCTGATTGGCTAAATTTCAATTCAATCTCAATCCTAATCTATAGTCTGATACGGGTTTGACTACACTCTTGCACTGGCCTGTCCTTGCTTACACTGTCCAGTTCTAGTGCAATCCTAGTGCAGCTACAAAGAACAGATTATTTTATTTATGTTTTCTCACTAACTTATTGCACTAGTGCAGTAATGCAACGAAAAAGAATAGACTTTTTATCTCATTCTAATTTATTGCACTTAGAGAACCTCTAGTACAGAGAATCGCCCACTTGGTCATGTGACCAGCTACTCAGCTACTCTGCGATTGGCTGGCATAAACATATATGGATTTGGACATTGCGACGCCGATGCAAAATCATATACATACATACATACATACATACATACATACATACATACATCATACATATATATATATATATATATATCGCTCGTCGCGATATCCAATAAACGTACTGATATTCTGAATATGCGGTACGCTGATTGGATATCGCGCGTCACATATCACGTGTCGTAAATCGCGCTGGTCTACGAGAGCCATAAATAGGAACTCAGCCTTACGCTCTATGCACAATGTCAGACAACAGGCAATAGGAATAAGTACTAGCCAATAGGAACAGAGAATAGAAATAATTGAATTTCCAATCCGAATTTCCTTATTACTATTTACTTATTACTTATTATTCCTTATTCCTATTGCCTGTTGCCTGGCATTGTGCATAGAGCGTTAGACCATCTCGGCCAATGAACATGCTCTGTAAATCAATATGGCTACTTGATGCTACATTTTCATTAGTCGAGATGATCTGAAAGTATCGGGCATAGAAAGGATTAATGCCTATATTCATAGTCAGGCCTTATATTTAAGGTATCCTTAAATTCATCTTTAGATGTGCTGTAGTCAATAAAATGATCCATAGAGCATCTGAATATGAACTTAAGGAGGCTTTAAATATAAGACCTGACTATGGCCCATATTCTGAACCCTCTTTTATCAATAAAAATGCCTTAAATATAGCTTCTCAGCCAATCAGGCTCTTAAGTTTCTTTTAGAGGCACTTTTATAGATAAAAAAGAGTTCAGAATATAGGCCTATGAATACGGACATAAGAGTAGCCCACGCTGGCGTTTAACACGTCACCTGCGTCAATTTTTAAATATAACTATTTGCTAATTTTTTGATACTGTTACTGTCGATAAATCTGGCACGTAACCATGCTTTCTATCAAATCATTTTGGTTTGAATCTCATCTAAAAAAATTTAAATTGATTTGAGTCTCGGCTAAATCGATTTTACGTGATTTTGAATTAAAATCCTTAATAAAAATAAGATACGAGAAAATAAAAAAAAACGAATTATATATGAAATATAACTCTTAATTCTTTCGATAGAATATTGATTATAATCAAGATAATATTATACTATCTCCCCTCTCCTCCCCCTACTAATAATTATAAATAACTTGTAAAGCAACTGTACATAGAAATTACACTACTCATTCTGCATATATTTTTTATTTTTATTTTTATTTTTTTTAAATTTACTTTCCTCATTAAGAAATATGTATATTATTTAACACTTATTATACATAATAATACCACTTCCTCAATGACAAAACAGTAAATATAAATATCATTATTATATTACATAATCTTTTGTATTCAGTAGACTTGTTGATTGTTAAAATAACATTACCAACGTTACCATTATTACTACTAACGATTATTATTACTAATAAGTTATTAATTACAGTACTAAGAGTAAAGCTATATATTTTCGCGATCTAATGATATACAAGTGAGATGATCTATAATATTATATTAATCTAAATATTTTCTATTTACAACACGACAAAAAGAGCATACAAATTCACAGACATACTTGGTTACAGTACATGCTTCCAACCGACCGTGTGGCCTAATGGATAAGGCGTCGGACTTCGGATCCGAAGATTGCAGGTTCGAGTCCTGTCACGGTCGACAAGCATATATTTTTTTTCTTCATTTATTTATAGATACATTATATATCAATATACTATTATATACATCGATGATGCGAGCGAAAGATATCTTTTTTCATTTTTGTTATTGAAACTTTATATTACGAATGACAGTTCTCCGCTTAGTTATGCACGCGTGTGTATGTATGCGCGCGTGTATTTGTACAATGTTACACGAAATAAGCCTTCATGAAGTGAGTGACCTCGAGACATTTCTTCGTGATAGACGGTTATAGCGGCTAATGCAGCGATGTAGCCGGGGGAGGGAGTGGGTATCGGCGCGGGGGTAGCCGATGTCGCATACTGTGACATTATCGAGAAAGGTCGAGGGTACCCCGAAACGCTATCGGTTACTTGGCGCCCCTTGAGCTTCTCTGATCGAATTCCCCTTGGTGCAATTTCATCGCATCGATTCACTTATTGCGCGAAATCGTTGATACTGACTTATAAAGTGATTCGCGAAACACGCGGGTGATACATGGTATTCACCTCGCCGACTAACTTTTCTACCGCTAAGAGGAAAGGTGACTTCGTCACTATGGAATAATAACTAATTGCCTGGTGGGTAAGCCAATATGTTTCTCGAAACGATTCTCTTTTCGTAAAACCCCGGAAACAAGGAACGCATAAGTATTTAATTGTTTGAATAATTCATATATATATATATATATATATATATATATATATATATATATATATATATATATATATAT